>NC_140579.1:753391526-753991526 GCF_964204655.1 Triturus cristatus
ACACCCTGTGGCGCGTTTTAAGTTCAGGAATTAATTCCTCTTTAATCCGGAGGGTCCCTGGGGGCCAACTAGCCCATCAGGTACCTCCAGTAAGCGCCAAGGAGCTGCGTTGCAGAGTGTTGTAAAAAGGGGCGTGGCCTCTGAACAGCTCTCTGCAAGGCAGCTCTCCGGCACATACTGGAGGTACCTGGTGGGCTAGTTGGCCCCCAGGGACCCTCAGGATTGAGGAGGAATTAATTCCCCAACTTAAACCGTACCACAGGGTGTGTTTGCAGACATGTCACTTCAGCCCACGCCTCCTTCCTTCACCACTGTGCAAACACATCCCGTGGCATGTTTTAAGTTGGGGGATTAACTCTCTTTTAATACTGAGGGTCCCTAAGGGCCAACTAGCCCAACAGGTATCTCCAGTGTGAGCCAGGGAGCTGCGTTGCAGACAGGTGTTCAGAGGCCACGCCCCTTTTTACACCTCTGTGGAACACAGCTCTGTGGCGCTTACTGGAGGTACCTAGTGGGGTAGTTTGACCCTAGGGACCCTTAGGATTCAAGGGGACTTAATCTCTCATCTTAGAATGGCCACAGGGCGGGTTTACACAGTGGTGAAGGGAGGGGACGGGGCCTGAGGTGACGTGTGCAAACACGCCCTGTGGCGCGTCTTAAGTTGGGGAAATAATTCCCCTTCAATCCTGAGGGCCCATGGGGGCGAACTAGTCCACCAGGTGCTTCCAGTAAGCAAACTGTGCTGCGTTGCAGAGAGGTGGTCCAGGCCGTGCCCATTTTCTCTGCAAGGCAGCTCTGTGGTGCTAACTAGAGATACCTGATGGGATTCAAGGGGACTTTATCCCCAAATTAAAACAGCCATAGGGCGTGTTTGCATACGTCAGCTCAGACCCCCTCTTTTCACGAGTGTGCAAACGTGCCCTGTTGCGCGTTTTAAGAGGTAGTTTTGATCCCTCTGCCCTATTATATACTAGGGGCTTACAGAGGAGGTCATGCTAATAACAGGGGTACCCCAACGCATAGTGTTCCCTAGTGTATGTAGGTGGTTTAACTGTATTCTAAGTGTCTTTTAGCATAGTGCTGGCTCTAGGACCGGTTAGTCAGAGTCAGTTACCACCAGTACCCATCAGTACCCATCTGAAAAAGTTGAGGGTACAGGATGATATTGCATCAAAGTCTCTTTCTCCTCCTCTGTTTGTTCTTTCTGCACGTCTTCCTTCTCCTGTCACTTTTCTTTGTCTTTGAGGTCTTCTGTAGCTTCTTTCTGCATTTCTTTTTCTTCTTTCTGTGTGTTTTTACTTCTTTCTTCACATGTCCTATTTCTGTAGGCATAGTTAGAAATTAGCATTTAAAAAACATTTGAAATTCACTTAAAAAAACCATAGGTTTCAGGCACGTTATAGTTAGGAATTAGCATTTAAAAAACCTTAGAAATTCAGAGAAAAAACCATAGGTTTCAGGGATGTTATAGTTAGCTGGACATTTCACTCGTACAAAACCATAGAAATTCCCCCGTTATAGTTAGTTCAGCTAACTATAACTCGCGCCTCCGCAATGCACTGCTGATGACGTCACATATTACATCACTCATGATATGGTCAGTGACATCACTGATGACATCACTGATGACATCTCAAATGACATCACTGAAGACATCACTGATGACGTCACCCACACACACACACATATATATATATACACCCACACATATATATATATATACACCCACACATATATATACCCACACACATATATTATCTACTGGCGGTCGCCAGTAGATAGTTATAGTTAGGACCGTGTTTCATAGGAAATCTGAAAATTCTATTTTGAATAACTTTGGCGCCGGTTGACGAATCCTCGCGAAATTTTCAAAACTAATGGGGCGCTCCGCTCAGCTCATACCCTGAAGGTCTCGGGGTGATTCGTCAAGCGGGGGCTGAGAAAAAAGGGGGGTCCCAAAACACGTTTTCCCCATGCATTTTCCCATAGGACATTTAGTCGAAGGTACAGCCCGAACGGCTGAACAGAATTACTTGAAATTTGGCAAAGAGGTAGTCCTCAGGTCAGGGATGTGCCTTTTGTATATATGGTGTCAATCTGTTCAGTAGTTCCTGAGAAAATTGCATTTAAAAGCACATAAATATCTATATGCGTGCACCGTGCGCGCACCATAACGCGCACCATAACGCGAGCGTAATTCTGATTGGTGGTTACATGTCAGTCAACATTCGAATCGGTCGAAATCAGGAAGTGTCGGCCGCCATGTTGTGTGTTTTGTGTGTGACAGTGAAAAAGAAAGGTGGAGAACGTGAAAAGGGGGCAGGGTAGAGAGTTCCTGACCCCCTAGCCTTTGTCAGGGGGTCCCTGAAGGACCCCGAAGGGTGAAAAAAACATTATATTTTCTTTTAAAAAAATCGCGGACCCTTCTCGCATGGTGAAAATCCTTAAAAAAAAAAAAACGAGCCATTCCATATTACAGGATACAGTCAATCTATATCTATATACATAGGTAGCTTATTGTAAAATAAATATATACAAAATATAATAAAACATACAAAACTTAGCATTTAAAAAGCCTTACAAATTCACTTAAAAAACCATAGGTTTCACACACGTTATAGTTAGGAATTAGCATTTAAAAAACCTTGCAAATTCACTTAAAAAACCATAGATTTCACACGTTATAGTTAGCTGGACAATTCCCCCGTTATAGTTAGTTCAGATAACTAAAACTATAACTCGCGCGACCGCCACTCTATCACAAGGATGATGTCATCAGTGATGTCATGAGTGGTGCCACTGACCATGTCATGAGTGATGTAATATGTGACGTCATCAGCAGTGGATTGCGGTCGCGCGAGTTATAGTTATCTGAACTGACTATAACGGGGGAATTTCAATGGTTTTTTACTAGTGAAATGTCCAGCTAACTATAACATGTGTGAAACCTATGGTTTTTTAAGTGAATTTGCAAGGTTTTTTAAATGCTAATTTCTAACTATAACGTGTGTGAAACCTATGGTTTTTAAGTGAATATATATATACACACACCCACACGTATATATATATACACCCACACATATATATACCCAAATATATATATATATATATACACACCCACACACACATATATATATACACCCACACACATATATATATACACCAACACATATATATATATGTACACACACACATGCATATATACACCCACACACACATATATATATATATATATATATATATATTTCAACCACTCCCGACTCCTTCTCCAGTAATCAGACACTGACACAAGGGTAAGCTTCACCATTAAGCTATTGTCTATTTAATCCACCTGCCTATATACACACCCACACACATATATATATATATATATATATATATATATATATATATATATACCCATATATATATACCCATATATATATATATATATATATATGCAGACCCACACATATATATATTATCTACTGGCGGTCGCCAGTAGATAGTTATAGTTAGGACCGAGTTTCTATAGGAAATCTCAAAATTCTATTTTGAATAACTTTGGCGCCGATTGGCGAATCCTCGCGATATTTTCAAAACTAATGGGGCGCTCCGTTCAGCTCCTACCCTGAAAGTCTCGGGGTGATTCGTCAAGCAGGGGCAGAGAAAAAGGGGGGTCCCAAAACACGTTTTCCCCATGGATTTTTCCAGAGGGACTTTAGTCGCAGCTACAGCCCGAACGGCTGAACAGAATTATGTGAAATTTGGCAGAGAGGTAGCCATAAGGTCCATGAAGTGCCTTTTGCAGGTTTGGTGTAAATCTGTTCAGTATTTCCAGAGAAAATAGCATTTATATCAATATATATATCTGTACGCGCGCAGCGTGCGCGCTGGGTGCACGCACTCAGCCGTGCGCGAGCGCACTTCTGATTGGTTGAAAAACATTCGAATCGGTGGATATCAGGAAGCGGCGGCCGCCATGTTGGCTCTCGCATTTTGAGGGGGTGAAAAACAAAGGCCTCTGGCAGGGAAGCGGCGGCTGGAGGCGTCGCTGTGGTTCATCATCAGAGCTGCCAGAACTGCGGGGAGACAGGCAACAGGAGCCGCGCAGGGGCATGTCTAGCGCGGAGAAGCCCAGCGCTGCCAGCACGGCCCGCTGAGGAGTCCGAGACGTGAAGGAGGGACTGGCGTGCGACACCTCAGCTAGTGGGCGGGAGCTGACCTGGCCCGGGTAGTGCCATGTCCCGCCGCCCGTACTGTCCGCGGCACGCCTGACACCCGTGGGCACCATGGAGCGGACACTTTCCCCCCTGGCAGCGAAGAGCGGCGGAAGCAGCTCCTCGTCCTCGCCTAGCCTGTCAGCCTCCTCCTCGGGCTCCGAGACTCTCTCCGAGGGCGGCGTGAAGCACCCGTCTGTGTCGGACTGCAGCGCAGGCTCGTCGGACTCTGAGGGGCAGAGGACCATCTGGGAAGAGGACCAGAGCCGGGGCAGGGTCTGCGGGGACCTTCGGAGTCTGGTAACGGCACTGGAGAGCCGCCTGACCGCAAGGGAGGGCCCCCGGGATGCAGACCCGGCCGGGCAAGAGAAGCAAGAGGAGGTGAGGGCACCCGCGAGCGTATTCACTTCACAGGACGCTCTCTGTGTTACTGTGCTTTTAACGGTATATCATTATGGGCTGCATGAGCTAAATTATGTGATTGGTGCATACGTCACATGTTGTCAAAGTTCTTACGAGAATCCAGAGTGCACAGAGTTCGGGTCCTACCTGGATTTCCCATTGCCCTGCCGTGCAGTTTTAAGTTGTAGGAGGATATGGTCAACAAGTGGCCTGTAGCACAATCTGAGTGCTTACCGTCCTAATAGTGCATTGTTGGCCCACTGTTTGCTGTGCACTTGGCCGTCTATGGCTGCCTGGAGCGCGGCCCTGTGTGGATGCTGGTCTCATGACTTTTTAAGGGTGCTTGAAACTCACTGATGCCTGGCCTTGTAGTCGTCTCTTGCTGCTTGCCATGGCATGGCTACCAAAAAGTTAGCCACGCTTGTACAGCAGGCCACTTGATCCTGTGCGACTGCCCTTCTGTGATGCTGTGAAGAGTTTTTCTTTCCCAGTGAGTGATTCCTAAGTGGTTCCGTGCAGTACAATCTTGATGCGGACCCAGTGATGGAAGATTGTTAGGTGCCTAGTGAATTAAATACGACTATTGACTACAGCAGATATATATCTATATCTTTCAGTACCTTCACAGTCCTATCTGAAGTGAACGTACACACTATGTTTAGGTCTAAATATGATTTGTAAACCTGGACTTTTTAGTACATGCATTGTTGATCGCCATATGGGTGTCTTCCTGCAAAGGGCAGGTTGGACCGAATATTGTTGTTCTATGGGCTTATAAGTATGTATGTGTGTGTGTATGTGTGTGTATATGTATGTGCATATATATATCTATATATATTCACTGGAAAAACCATGGATTTCACACACGTTATAGTTAGGAATTAGCATTTAAAAAACCTTGCAAATTCACTTAAAAAACCATAGGTTTCACACATGTTATAGTTAGCTGGACATTTCACTCGTAAAAAACCTATGAAATTCCCCCGTTATAGTTACTGTAGGCAACTATAACTCACGCGACCGCAATCCTCTGCTGATGACGTCAGATATTACATCACTGATGACATATGTGTCTTTATGAAAAATAAATATTTGTAATATATGTATAGCTAAAGATTAATGGAAGAAGACATGGGTAAATAAGTGTCTAAATACAGTGATGTAATATCTGACGTCATCAGCAGAGGATTGCGGTCGCGTGAGTTATAGTTGCCTACAGTAACTATAACGGGGGAATTTCATAGGTTTTTTACGAGTGAAATGTCCAGCTAACTATAACATGTGTGAAACCTATGGTTTTTTAAGTGAATATATATATATATATATACACATATATACATACATATTATCTACTGGCGGTCGCCAGTAGATAGTTATAGTCAGGACCGTGTTTCCATAGGAAATCCGCAACATTCTATTTGGAATAACTTTGGCGCCGGTTGACGAATCCTCGCGAATAGGTGGGGCGCTCTGCTCCGCTACTACCCAGAAAGTCTCGGGGGGATTCGTCAAGCGGGGGCTGAGAAAAAAGGGGGTCCCAAAACGCGTTTTCCCCATGCAATTTTCCATAGGGACATTTAGTCCAAGGTACAGCCCGAACGGCTGAACAGAATTACTTGAAATTTGGCAGAGAGGTAGTCCTCAGGTCAGGGATGTGCCTTTTGCAGGTCTGGTGTCAATCTGTTCAGTGGTTCCTGAGAAAATCAAAAGTAAAATCATATACATATGTGGGCGGAGCCTAACCACACATCTCATCCTGAGATCTGATTGGCTGTCAGCACTTCATCCATGAAGTGTTATGGAAGCCATCTTGGGACCAATATACATGATAGCACCTCATTAAAAAGCATTGCAGTTAATAGAAGGTTTTAAGGCTTTAGTTACATTATAAATCATTTGTTGATGGTACCATACTCATTTTAGGAATTGTGGTATGTTCTAAGGTGATTTCACCATGTGAAAAAGCCTTCTGCTGGGATATCATGATTGAGAGAAAAATATTTTCTCATGCTTTTCCCACAGAGGTTTGGAAGGTGATCTATAAGCTAAACTGAGAGCTTATTTTCTGTAAATTCACATTATCTTTCTTAGTCATGTGAGAATGAAGTCTGACATTCTCAGTAAAACATGTACATCCAACAAGGGCAGAGACTGTCAGTTGATTCCTTTGTGTTCTACTGCAGCTTCCCAGAGTGTTCCAAAGAACAACTAGAGCGCTAACAGTCCTACTTATGATAAACGTATGGCACACCTGAAGCCATCTTGCTTGGATTAAAGTGGTAACTCTTAAAACATTTAATTTAAAAAGGAACAAAATGAGGGGGTTCATTTTACCATAAAAAGTATGATTAGTGCTGCAGAAAGAAAAATTAGGGCACATTTTGAGTGACTTCTCAAATCCTCTTCTATTTCATTAAAAAATTCTGACATGCAGACTGAAACATGCACTTTCAATACCAGCAGCAGACTTCCCTGGTGAGCAGTAGCTTTACTACAGTGATCTAATGAGCAAAAAGAGTGCTAACATTCTGAATTTATGGCAAATGTGTGACACATCTGAATGCCTTCTTGATGGAATCAAAGTAAAAACTGAAAGTATTTCCTACTGAGGAGACTGCAGTAAATGAGGAAATTAGGAAACTTCATAACAAATAAGTCTCCCAAGATGGCCACCAGAGACAAAAGAGCCCAAATGTAGCCCAAATATCACCCAGATGTAGCCCAAGTATAGCCCAATGACAGAATGTCCCAGAGTGTTCTTAAAAACAACTAGAGCGCTTACTTTCTTCATTATGGCAAAAGTATGGCACACCTGAAGCCATCTTGATTGGAATAAACTGGTAACACTTAAAACATATAATTTAAAAAGGAACACAATGAGGGGGTTCATTTTGCCATAGAAATTATGATTAATGCTGAAGAAAGAAAATGAGGGCACATTTTGAGTGACTTCTCAAATCCTCTTCTATTTTGTTAAAAAATTCTGACATGCAGACTGAAACATGCACTTTTAATACCAGGAGCAGACTTCCATGGTGAACAGTAGTTTTACTACAGTGATCTAATGAGCAACTAGAGTGCTAACTTTCAGAATTTATGGCAAATGTGTGACATATCTGAATACCTTTATGATGGAATCAAAGTAAAAAACTGAAAGCATTTCCTACTGAGGAGACTGCAGTACATGAGGAAATTAGGAAACTTCATAACAAATAAATCTCCCAAGATGGCCACCGGAGACAAAAGAGCCCAAATGTAGCCCAAAATCACCCAGATGTAGCCCAAATATAGCCCAATGACAGAAGTGTGCAAAACACTTATTATTTTGTGTTTTTGCAGTGTTATATAGTGCAGACTTGTCAGGTATTGGAGTGCTTTACATGAGCATTGGTTACATCACACAAGAACAAATTCATTTTGGTTGTAGACATGGGGAGACTAAGTGATTTGACCAGAATCACAGAATGTCGAGCTGAAGTAGAAACTCCAACCTGGTTCCCCAGTTGCAAAGTCTGCAGTTCTGGAAGTAACACCACATCCTCTCCCCTAAGTGCAACATTTAGCAAGTGGTAAACTGTATAAAAAAACATAAAGATAAGAAATAATTTAAAAGTGCTTTGTCGCTATTTGAAAACTCAGAAAATATGTCCTTATTTTAGTCTTTTAGAGCACTAACCATAATTTTGATGCCAATAAGACCCTCTCATATATGTAATTTCTAAAGGAAATTACAGTTTTGATTACATCAAAATGATGTCAGGCGTTCCACACTTTTGTAATAAATATAGAATGTGAGCAATCTAGTTGTTCATTAGGATACTGTTGAGAGGCAGAGGCCAGGGGCACGGACTCTGAAAATTGAAGGCAGGTAGGAGGGTGCAAAGGCAACAATTTAACCACACTGAGCAGGCAGGAAGGGCCGTGGCAGCACAACAGACTATGGAGGGCAGTGGAAAGGGGGGCGGGGGCAACAAACCAACAATACAGGACTTGTAAGAGAGGCTGTGGCAATGTAATAGACCATTGTGGGCAGAAGGAAGAGGCAATGGTAGTACAACCATACATGCCAACAGACCCGATTCAGCCAGGAAACGTCCAATGTTTTTAAGCTCAAATGGGCTTTATTTGATTTGTCTCCTGTCTACAATCTCCTCTTTTTCAATGTAACTCAAAGGAGAAAATCAATACCCCAGTTTTTTTTCAAAATCTCCCTCTTACCAAGTTCAAAATGTTCGCAAGTATGGTACATTGGATCATGGAAGGAAATGGGGTAGGGACATGGACTTGGATAACAGAGGACAGGAGCGTCATGGAGAGATGCACCAAACTGACCCTGCAGGGCAGGCATCAGGTTTTGCAGCAGCACAATACACCACACAGGGCATGCGGGACGGGAGTGCAGCACAACAATCCATAGAAAGCAAGAGGGAGGGGACAGGACCATGCACATGGACAACAGAGAACAGAGGGGCAAGAGGAAATGGTAACTAGCTGACCATAATGGACAGACAGGAGAGAAAGCTGCAGCATAACAGACCATAAAGGGCAGGAGGGACGGATCAGGGGCATTACAATGGAACAGACAAGCCAGGAGGGAGGGAGTAGGGATCTGCACATGTAAACAGAGGGCTAGGGGCAAGGGGGCAGGGCCGGAGCAGCAAGATAGCCATGGAGGTCAGGCAGGATGGGCACTAGAAGCAAGACACTTCATGAAGAGCAACAGTGAGACTGTGATGGCATACACACAGACCATGGAGGGAAGATGGGAGGGGGTCAGGGGCTGCTAACTGACCACACAGGGAAGGTGGGAGGGGCCATGACAGCACAGAAGACCATGCATGGCAAGTGGGAGGGTTAGTGGCAGCACAATGGCTATGATGGGCAAGAAGGAGGGTGCAGGGGCATGCACAAAGGATGATGGAGGATAGAAGGGAGGGTCAGGACCTGTGCACAGACAAGAAAGTTCAGGGGAAGGGGCCTCACAACAGACTGCATGGGGCAGGCAGGAGGAGCAGTTGCAGCACAACAGACCAGGGAGGGCAGAAGGGTGTGGCAGTACAATGGACCATGTAGGACAGGAGGAAGAGGATAGGGGCATGGCATGTGGACAGGCAGGGTGGAGGTGGCAGGGACAGGTTACAGTCATCTGACAATGCTAGGCAGGTGGGAGGGGAGGGGAGTGGCAGCTCAACAGAACACTCAGAGTAGATAGGAGTGGCAGGTCCATGGAACATGGTGGGCAAAAAGGATGGAGCAGGGGCATGCACAAAGACATCGGAGGGCAGGGGGAAGGAGAATAGGGGCAGCAAGCTAAGCACAGAGTTTAAGCAGGAGGTCAATGATGGGGCATCGAATTGGGCAATGGAGGGCAGGAGGAGTGGACTGGTACATCATACTAAATTGAGGGCAGTGGCAGCACATCAGACCATGCATGGCAGGAGGGAGGAGGCTAGTCCATGGATTCACACAACAGAGGATAGGGAGGAGGGGGTGGGGCAGCAAGCTAACTGTTCAGAGAAGGCGGGAATTAGGAACTTTATTGTTTTTAAAACGTGTGTCTGTGCGAACTACTTAAAATATGAACAAGTATGCAGCATAATCTCACTTTTATTCAGGAAGAAGAGGACGTTTGTGACTGTGACTCCGGGCTCACTTGGCAGAAACACGCCCTGACCCTCCACCCCCTATCGCAAAATGTAATGCCCGTGAAAAGGGTAGGTGAACACAGTGTTATATAGAACATAGTCCTGAGAGCACGATTGAAAATGAAAACTAGATATAGTGTATGGTATAAACTATGCACCAAAAAGTGTGATATAAGATGAACCGGGCGTGAAATATAATATGCAATACATTGTGCGCAATGACAGATTCATTGGAGAGCGCGAGATAGCACAGGCACTAGCACGTGCTATGCCATATGCGCCTTGGAGTGTAATATGCACAGGGCAGTGTTGTGTAACCTAACTAGTCTCTAAAGTTGTAATATAAAATATGTGCTGGGGAGTGTAACGTTGCATATGCACTGTGACAAAGATATGGATCCCAGATTGTAATATGTATGGCATAGCACTGTGCGTTATAACATAGGCATCGAGGAAGGCACGTTAGATGGGGCAATATAACCCGTGCGCAGACAAGTGTGGCATGACATATTCACGGGGTGGTGTTACAGTGCACATGGGCTAGAGAGTGTCATAGCATATGCACTAGCTGGTGGAATACAACACAGAGGTATGTGGCACTCGGCAGGCAATGGTGGGTGTAACACAGCATTGGGCTCTGCCAGGAGAGCGCTGTGACTCTCAAGTGATGTTCGTCCCCTTTCCAGAGAGTAAAATAAAAAGTATTACACATCCGGCAGTGGATGTGTGTTTTATTAACCGAGAGGGGGGTTTCTTGCATAGTTTTGGTCGAATTTTTGTCGAATCCCCTTAGAATGGCTTGGTGTGCATGTGTATTAAATGTGCCCATCAATAGCTACCCATGTTTGTATAAATAAACGACAAGGGTGTCTACCGGGATTGGGCACGGTAGGGCATCAGACATGTCAGAGCTTCACTAGTGGTGTAAATACATTCCACGTGGATTCATTGTATGCATAGTCGCCTTTTAATGAATATCACGCAAATTGTCATGGTGATAGGTTCATACGGTTTGTCCCGCATGTCCTAGGTGTGTCTATAAATATATATTTTTTAAAAGTAATAAAAAACAGTGGCCGGCCCTGGGGATTGGGGTCAAAAAAATATAATTAGGAAGCAGGTCCTGGGGGATGGGGTCATCAGGGCCAATAAATTAGAATAAGAAGGGGAACCACACAGCCCCCCTTCTTAAAAAATTAAAATAAATAAAAGACTGGCATCGTGCCGGAGGCCACGCCACCTCCTTGCAGCACTCTGCAAACGCGCCCCCTGGCGAGTTGTAAATTGGGGAATTAATTCCTCCTCAATACTGAGGGTCCCTGAGGGCCAACTAGCCCAACAGGCATCTCCAGTATGCGCCAGGGAGCTGCGCTGCAGACAGGTGTTCTGAGGCCAAGCCCCTTTTTACACCTCTCTGCAACGAAGCTCTGTGGCGCTTACTGTAGGTACCTAGTGGTCTAGTTTGACCCTAGGGACCCTTAGGATTCAATGGGACTTAATCTCTCAACTTAGAACAGCCACAGGGCGCGTTTACACAGTGGTGAAGGGAGGGGATGGGGCCTGAGGTGACGTGTGCAAACACGCACTATGGCACATTTTAAATTGGGGATATAATTTCCCTTCAATACTGAGGGCCCCTGGGGGCTAACTAGCCCACCAAGTGCTCCCAGTAAGCGCCACTGAGCTGCATTGCAGAGAGGTGGTCCAGGCCGTGCCACTTTTTACACCTCTCTGCAACGCAGCTCTGTGGCACTTACTGGAGGTACCTAGTGGGCTAGTTGGACCCTAGGGACCCTCAGGATTCAAATGAACTTAATCTCCCAACTAAAAACAGACACAGGGCGTGTTTACACAGTGGTGAAGGGAGAGAACGGGGCCTGAGTTAACGTGTGCAAAAACGCCCTGTGGCCTGTTTTAAGAGGTAGTTTTAATCCCCCTGCCCTATTATATACTAGGGGCTTACAGAGGAGGTCATGCTAATCACAGGGGGACCCCAACGCATAATGTTCCCTAGTGTATGTAGGTGTTTTCACTGTATTCTAAGTGTCTTTTAACATAGCACTGGCTCTAGGACTGGTTAGTCAGACTCAGTTACCACCAGTATCCGTCTGAAAAAGTTGAGTGTACAGGATGATTTTGCAACAAGGATTCTTTCTGCTCTTCTTTTTGTTCTTTCTGCACGTTATCCTTCTTCCTGCACTTTTCTTCATCTTTGAGGACTTCTGTTGCTTCTTTCTGCACTTCTTTTTTTTCTTTCTGTGCATTTTTTCTTCTTTCTTCACATGTCCTATCTCTGTAGGCATAGTTAGAAATTAGCATTTAAAAAACCTTTGAAATTCACAGAAAAAACCATAGGTTTCAGGCACGTTATAGTTAGGAATTAGCATTTAAAAAACCTCAGAAATTCACTGAAAAAACCATAGGTTTCAGGGGTGTTATAGTTAGCTGGACTTTTCACTTGTACAAAACCATTGAAATTCCCCCGTTATAGTTAGTTCAGCTAACTATAACTCGCGCGCCCGCAATGCACTGCTGATGACGTCACATATTACATCACTCATGACATGGTTAGTGACATCACTCATGACATCACTGATGACATCTCAAATGACATCACTGATGACATCACTGATGACATCATCCTTGTGATAGAGTGGCAGACCTCCTCTCACCCTAATATAACCTATGATACACACATTCAAAAAGAGACTAAAATTTTCAAAACAATGGACATACCAATACCAGTTACAACAACCTCTTCAGTAATTCTAAGATCCACATACACATCCACTCATTCACCAACAGTCCTATACAGTCACTCATACATGTATTCACTCATCATATGTACTCATACACCTATACATCCTGTTACACAATGCCACTCATCCATAGTGTTACTCACACACATAGTCACTCATGCTAATAAAGAATCAAACATACATTTACTTGCATATACAGTTATACACACACCACCACACTTACTTCTACGGAAACTTACACATACTTAGTCTTTTAAACAATCACTTATAGAAACACATACTTATTCATACAGGAACTCTTTCAAGCTCTCACTCTCACATATACTCACTTATATACACCAATAGTCACATATACTAGTTTAAAACATATGTAGTTACTCATAAAGACACTATTGAGACAGTCATTCACTCACTAACACACCCATACACACACTCATCCACCCATACAGTCCTGCACACATGCTGTCTTCAACACATACAAACAGTGAGTCACTCATTCATGCACCTATGCACTACGTAATACCCCCCACCGAACCATGCAGACACTCAGACTGATACTCAAAAAACCAACTAATAACCTATATAGACACCCATGTAGCTACTCACCAACCCATGCAGCCACTTATACACAAAGTAAGAGACTGATACAGATATTTACATATTTAAACATTACTCACTAAGCCATGTATTCACTATGATACACTTAATCAGTCAGTTACACAATCAATTTTTCAAAAACAAATCATCCATTTTGACACTTATATACCCATTTATTCTTCCATCATTGTTTAGATATACATATATAAAACATATTTAATTTTCTGAAAAACAGACATTCACTGGATGATGTCATCAGTGATGTCATCAGTGATGTCATTTGAGATGTCATCAGTGATGTCATGAGTGATGTCACTGACCATGTCATGAGTGATGTAATATGTGACGTCATCAGCAGTGCATTGCGGGCGCGCGAGTTATAGTTAGCTGAACTAACTATAACGGGGGAATTTCAATCGTTTTGTACAAGTGAAAAGTCCAGCTAACTATAACACCCCTGAAACCTATGGTTTTTTCAGTGAATTTCTGAGGTTTTTTAAATGCTAATTCCTAACTATAACGTGCCTGAAACCTATGGTTTTTTCTGTGAATATATATATATATATATATTTACCCACACATATATATATACAACCACACACACATATATATTACCTACTGGCGGTCGCCAGTAGGTAGTTATAGTTAGGACCACGTTTCCATAGGAAATCCGCATCATTCTATTTTGAATAACTTTGGCGCCGGTCGACGAATCCTCGCGAATTTTTCAAAATAGGTGGGGCGCTACGCTCCGTTCCTTCCCTGAAAGTCTCGGGGGGATTCGTCAAGCGGGGGCTGAGATAAAAGGGGGGTCCCAAAACGCGTTTTTCCCATGCATTTTTCCATAGGACCTTTAGACAGGGCTACAGCCCGAACGGCTGAACAGAATTACTAGAAATTTGGCAGAGAGGTAGTCCTCAGGTCAAGGAAGTGCCTTTTGTAGGTTTGGTGTAAATCTGTTCAGTAGATTCTGAGAAAATAGCCTTTAAATCAATATATATCTCTGAGCCAGCTTACGGTGCGCTTACGGTACGCTTACCGTACGTGTACGGTGGCGTGCGCGAGCGCGATTCTGATTGGCTCTTAGATCTTAGTAAACATTCGAATCGGTCGAAACCAGGAAGCGGCGGCCGCCATTTTGTGTGTTTCACTCAGAAAAAAAAGAGTGATAACAAGAAAAGGGGGCAAGGAGGAGAGTTACAGACCCCCTAACATTTGTAAGGGGGTCAAAGAAGGACAGAAAAGTACAAAGAAAACATTTATTGATTTTAAAAAAAATCACGGGGTACGCGTACGGTAAGCGTACGGTAAAAATAAAAAGAAAAAAAGAAATGAAAATCAGATTTAAGTGTTTAGATATTAGGGGGCTCTAAAAAGAGCCGTTTTGTTTATGAAGTGATTTTTTTGTGGTACCTCCAAGTAAGTACCGATGCAGAGTCTAAGGTTCAAGAGGAAGACTCTGTTCCCTTCATCATTGAAGTGCACACCATCTCCTCTATAAATGTCTTGCATGTCAAAACGCAAGTTGTTGTGATAAATGGAACCCATACCATAGTCACGGAGGAAAGCAGAAACAGATTTGTTGACGTGCTTTCTTGCTTTGTCAATCTGCGGACAGAAATGATTGGACCAGTTCCATTTTTGCCTTTGGCATATGTTAGAAAACACAAAGGCAGTTTTAGGGAAAAGTGAAAACAGTTGTGCAAAGGTGTCCTTCATAAGCATTTCCAGACCTACCCCAGTCAAAGTGCCTAGGTCATTGCCACCACAGTGCACTATTTTGAGATCAGGGTTTTGGATGTGCATGAAGGATTTCATCAATGGCATCAATTGGTGCCACTTTAACCCTCTCTGACCAATCCATTTAATGTCTACATTTGGCAAAGCAAGGTCTCTCACCATACCTGTTTTCTCTGCAAACTTTTCACTCCAGAAGACATAGCTGTGCCCTACAATCCACACTGTGAACATCTTCAAAGGAGAACTGGATGCACTCAGGAGGTGTAATTCAGTAGAATGGCAATATGAAAAGAAAGACAGTTTGGAAATGGAGGCATACATATTTTTTTCATAAAAAAAAGAACTGATTGGCTGTTTCATACCATTCTAGAATAAAAACTAGGCTGTATGTGTAAATTAATAGAAGCATGTTTTGTATTGGTATAGAAAAATGTGTTACCAAAGGACAGTACTATGGATTTGCTGTTAGGTTTGAAAAGTCAAGCACTCTTGCTCTGTGGAATTGAAACATTGTTTGGCGAACTTCTGACCTGACTCCACACAGCAGTGTTCCATGAGCTGTTGCTATGGTAGCAGGCAGAAGTAAAGTTGGGGGAAGGGTACTAGGCAGAAGTCAAGTTGGGGGAAGGGTACTTTTGGAAAAGGGTTGGTTTTCAACCAATAGAAATGTGTGATTACATTTGAAAAAAAGGGGCAAGCACTGAGATTTGAAACTAACATGTATATGTGTGGAAAAAGAGAGGGAAAGTTTGCCATTATCTGGTTCTGCTGAGAGGAGAGAGGTGTAAAGAACAGAGATCCTGGCTCTGATATTCTGCTGTTTGAGTGCCACATTTCTTTCACAACTAACTAATTTTAAAGGTGAGTTTAGAGTTTGAGAGGGGATGTATATGGTAAATTAAGAAATGAATAATAGAAATGCAATTCTTTTTGTTGAAGTTGTGTTTATTATTTTCTGTTTTGGGAGAAATTTAAATGTGAGGAACAAGTAAAATAATATGGACTATGTTTTCACAATAAATTAAGGTGTACTGGTATAATAAAAGAATAGTTTAAGGGTTTGAGGTTGGACTCAGTAATGCAAATACATTCAGCATCACTAAGGCTGGTTGCCCTTGCTGGAGTGTAGGCAGACACCCAGGTTACAAATGATGCTGGTCTGAAAAAGCAGTTTGGACATGTGCTTTTTAAAAAATCGGAAAAGTGGATTCATAATGTGTCAGTCTGTAAAAGTGTTTATCACTTGCCAAAAAAAAGAGCAGTAAGTGTGCTTTCAAATTGGCAAAGAAATTTCGTTTTGTGACTAATGTGAAAACATGACTCTGTGTGCAAATAGGAATTACAGGCAGAGATTTATTGCGTATTGCTCTGGTGATTTCACAGTTGCATTAGATGGAAAGGGGGAGCCATTTTTTGGTGCAGAAGCAGACTCTTAGCACACAGGTAGCTGTTTACCATGTGGAATCATGCACAGTATTCACAAGCGAGTGGGGTTTGAGGTTTCAGTCAGTAATGCAAATACATTCAGCATCACTAAGGCTGGTTGCCCTTGCTGGAGTGTAGGCAGACACCCAGGTTACAAATGATGCTGGTCTGAAAAAGCAGTTTGGACATGTGCTTTTTAAAAAATCTGAAAAGTGGATTCATAATGTGTCAGTCTGTAAAAGTGTTTATTACTTGCCAAAAAAAAGAGCAGTAAGTGTGCTTTCAAATTGGCAAAGAAATTTCGTTTTGTGACTAATGTGAAAACATGACTCTGTGTGCAAATAGGAATTACAGGCAGAGATTTATTGCGTATTGCTCTGGTGATTTCACAGTTGCATTAGATGGAAAGGGGGAGCCATTTTTTGGTGCAGAAGCAGACTCTTAGCACACAGGTAGCTGCTTACCATGTGGAATCATGCACAGTATTCACAAGCGAGTGGGGTTTGAGGTTTCAGTCAGTAATGCAAATACATTCAGCATCACTAAGGCTGGTTGCCCTTGCTGGAGTGTAGGCAGACACCCAGGTTACAAATGATGCTGGTCTGAAAAAGCAGTTTGGACATGTGCTTTTTAAAAAATCTGAAAAGTGGATTCATAATGTGTCAGTCTGTAAAAGTTTTTATCACTTGCCAAAAAAAAGAGCAGTGAGTGTGCTTTCAAATTGGCAAAGAAATTTCGTTTTGTGACTAATGTGAAAACATGACTCTGTGTGCAAATAGGAATTACAGGCAGAGATTTATTGCGTATTGCTCTGGTGATTTCACAGTTGCATTAGATGGAAAGGGGGAGCCTTTTTTTGGTGCAGAAGCTGACTCTTAGCACACAGCCAGCTACTTACTATGTGGAATCATGCACAGTATTCACAAGCGAGTGGGGTTTGAGGTTTCAGTCAGTAATGCAAATACATTCAGCATCACTAAGGCTGGTTGCCCTTGCTGGAGTGTAGGCAGACACCCAGGTTACAAATGATGCTGGTCTGAAAAAGCAGTTTGGACATGTGCTTTTTAAAAAATCTGAAAAGTGGATTCATAATGTGTCAGTCTGTAAAAGTGTTTATTACTTATCAAAAAAAAGAGCAGTAAGTGTGCTTTCAAATTGGCAAAGAAATTTCGTTTTGTGACTAATGTGAAAACATGACTCTGTGTGCAAATAGGAATTACAGGCAGAGATTTATTGCGTATTGCTCTGGTGATTTCACAGTTGCATTAGTTGGAAAGGGGGAGCCATTTTTTGGTGCAGAAGCAGACTCTTAGCACACAGCCAGCTACTTACCATGTGGAATCATGCACAGTATTCACAAGCGAGTGGGGTTTGAGGTTTCAGTCAGTAATGCAAACACATTCAGCATCACTAAGGCCGGTTGCCCTTGCTGGAGTGTAGGCAGACACCCAGGTTACAAATGGTGCTGGTCTGAAAAAGCAGTTTGGACATGTGCTTTTTAAAAAATCTGAAAAGTGGATTCATAATGTGTCAGTCTGTAAAAGTGTTTATCACTTGCCAAAAAAAAGAGCAGTAAGTGTGCTTTCAAATTGGCAAAGAAATTTCGTTTTGTGACTAATGTGAAAACATGACTCTGTGTGCAAATAGGAATTACAGGCAGAGATTTATTGCGTATTGCTCTGGTGATTTCACAGTTGCATTAGAAGGAAAGGGGGAGCCTTTTTTTGGTGCAGAAGCAGACTCTTAGCACACAGCCAGCTACTTACCATGTGGAATCATGCACAGTATTCACAAGCGAGTGGGGTTTGAGGTTTCAGTCAGTAATGCAAATACATTCAGCATCACTAAGGCTGGTTGCCCTTGCTGGAGTGTAGTCAGTCACCCAGGTTACACATGTTGCTGGTCTCAAAAAGCTGTTTGGACATGTGCTGTTTTCAGAATCTGAAAAGTGGATTCATAATGTGTCAGTCTGTAAAAGTATTTATCACTTGCCAAAAAAAAGAGTAGTAAGTGTGCTTTCAAATTGGCAAAGAAATTTCGTTTTGTGACTAATGTGAAAACATGACTCTGTGTGTAAATAGGAATTACAGGCATAGATTTATTGCGTATTGCTCTGGTGATTTCACAGTTGGATTAGAAGGAAAGGGGGAGCCTTTTTTTGGTGCAGAAGCAGACTCTTAGCACACAGCCAGCTACTTACCATGTGGAATCATGCACAGTATTCACAAGCGAGTGGGGTTTGAGGTTTCAGTCAGTAATGCAAATACATTCAGCATCACTAAGGCTGGTTGCCCTTGCTGGAGTGTAGGCAGTCACCCAGGTTACAAATGGTGATGGTCTGAAAAAGCAGTTTGGACATGTGCTTTTTAAAAAATCTGAAAAGTGGATTCATAATGTGTCAGTCTGTAAAAGTGTTTATCACTTGCCAAAAAAAAGAGCAGTAAGTGTGCTTTCAAATTGGCAAAGAAATTTCGTTTTGTGACTAATGTGAAAACAAATGTAGTAATATATTTAAATAAAATAAAGGAATTTTTTTTAGTTTTTTTCAGGTATTGCTGAAGAGCAGTGAACAAAATTTAAGATGCCTACAAAATCCAGAGTAAAAAAAGAGCACAAAAAAAACCTATATTTGAAGACAACTGGAGGACCTAAGTTAGTTGAAGATGCTCATGTTGGGAAGAAGAAAAAATCTTCTGGTAAGCAAACAAAAGATTTTCTAAGGAACATATTCAAAAAAAGGAAAAATGTACAAAATGTCTGTACTGGAAAGAATGATTTCAATCGAAAAGGACAGGAAAAAATTGAGAATTTAGTTAATGCAAATATACCTTCTGCAACTAAAAAGATAAACTTAAACAGAAAAACAGCGTTTAAAGAGATACGTAGAAAAATGTTTCAGAGGAGAGTTATGTCCAATTTGATAAAGGATGTGAAGAAATATAAGCAAAAGGCAAAGTTTTATAAGAGAAAAAAAGAAATTGAAGCCATTGCAGCAAAGGCATTAGAATTAAAAAGGAAACTATTCATTTTAATTTTGAATAGGATGCGTACATTAGACAAAATGGTTAATGTACTGAAATCACATAGCAAAAGGAAAAGAGTAGTGAACAGAACAAACTTTTGTAAAGTGTTTTTAGGAAAATGGATGCATAGTTCAAGTAGTGAACCTTTTTTTAATGAAGAGAGTTATTTTCAAAGTAATAGTTTGCTGCATGCAGTTGACACCAGAGGTCGTGCTTATGAAGTGAAAAATGGTTGCATAATGGAGAAGGAGATAATGGTTCCAAGAGATGAGGTACAAGTGATGGCGGATGAGGCTATGGGGAGACGTCCTAAAGCCCCAGTGTACACTTGGAATTGTAGTAGTATTTGCACTGTGCGTCAGGAATCTATTGATAAATTTCGTGAGTTTCTAAGAGAATATAGCAAGAAAAGTGTGAAACAGAAGATTAAGGTGCTTCAAAGTCTAGATCCATGCAGAGTGAGAGAGAATACTGGTTTGCAGGGTCATTCTCTGGCTTGTCTATCTAGAAAAGTGTGTAATAGTGTTTTCCATCATTTTAGGATGCTGGCTGTTCATCATACTGAAATGAGAAAGTTTGTGAGACGGTTGTATTTTGCTAAAAGTCCAGCAATAAAGTTAGATGAATTGAATAGGGCTCTGTTCCGTGGAACGGTATCAGATGTAGAGAAGGTTGTTGATGAAATTCAGTTTTGTTACTTTGGTCCTGAACAAAACAGTGCAGAGAAGGACACAGTAAATGAGGAAGAAGTGGAAGAAAATGTAGAACCCTCTGTAAGTAAGACATTTAATGATCACATAACAAAATTTGCAATAATCTCTAATGAAAGACCAAATATTACTTGTATTTGTTGCCGCAGAACTCATTATAGAAAACAAACCAGGTATGTTGATCTCTACAGAAAGAGTGAAAATGAAGATAATTATAAGTGGATGGATTTTGCCACCTATATATTTCTTGAAAATTGTTTTGAATTGGGTGAAGTTCAGCGTATTTGTAAATACTGTTACAACAAGTTAGAGGAAAATAGAATGCCGACCAGAGCTGTACATAATAATTTAGAATTGGATGCTATTCCTGCTGAACTTTCTGAATTAAATACATATGAGTCTATACTCATTCAATGTGTTCATCCGTTCCAGACCATAGTACGTATGGAGCCCAAAACTGGTAAATTACCTCCTTCAGATTTACTGAGAGGTTTAAAAGGTAGAGTGGTGTATTTGCCCTTGGATTTGAAAAAAAATATGGAAACTATTGATGCGGATACTTTGGAAACTGAACCATTAATTATTCTGGTTAATGGTGTACCTACAAAGAATAAGAAGATTTGGCAGGAGCTGGTAGATGTACGGAAAGTACAAAGAGCAAATTTGTATTTGAAAAGGAATAACAAATGGTATGAATCAATTTATATAGAAGAAGAAGAAGAAGAAGATTTACAAGAAGACACAGAAACACCAACTGGACAAATTGAAAAAGTGGACAAGTCAAAGGAAGAAGAAATTTATGAACATTTTAGCATACATCCTCTTCATTCAAAAGAAGTTATGGGAGACAATATTGATCTATTTCAGATGAAGAAAGCAAAAGGAACTCCCGTGAGTGTATGGGAGGAGAGCTTGGAAGCTCGATGTTTTCCCCAGCTGTTTCCTAAAGGAAAAGGAGGACGATACGATGAACGTCCGGAACAGATTCCAGCTTCTGAGTATCGGACTACAAGACTATATGCTGAAGATCCCAGATTTCGACAAAGTATTCCTTATTTGTTCCATCTTTTATTTGAAAGCGACTTGTCTGCACTGTCTTATGCAGTAAATCACATTTTAAAAAGTGGAGTACATTTACAAAATGTGTCTGCTAAGGATTTTATGGAGAAAGTGCAGCACCGAGATGATCATTTGGAAACACAACTGATCAATCTGATGGCTTGTCAGCGTGGGACAAATGAATATTGGTACCGACGCCATGGTGAATTAAAATGCATGTTACGGAATTTAGGAACTCCAACATGGTTCCTTACCCTAAGCTGTGCCGAGTACGCTTGGGATGATTTACTGGATTTTCTACGAGAGGCAAATTCAAACATTAAAAACATCGAATACAAGACAGCAGGAGAACTGTGCTCATTGGATCCGGTTAATGTTTGCAGATATTTCAATCATAGATTTGAGGCTATGATGTCCTTCATCTGCAATAAAAAAAATCCACCTCTAGGAGAAGTAGTGGATTTCTTTTGGAGAAATGAGTACCAGGCAAGAGGTGCTCCTCATATTCATATGCTGTTGTGGATCAAGGATGCCCCAAAGTTTGGAACAGATACTGATGAAGCAGTGTTATCTTACATTGAAGAATATGTAACATGTGCTATACCAAAAAGCACAGAAGAGAAAAAGTTAAAGGAGCAAGTTTTACGTTTCCAAAGTCATCGGTGTGGAAAATACTGTCGACGGAAATACAAGAGCAAAGATAAATACTACACTAAATGTCGATTTGGATTTCCTAGACCTGTTCTTTCAAATGGAAGAGTTAACAGTTTTATGTCATCTGTGAGACATACTATCACAAGAAAATCACCTAAGAATACCTACTACCTTAAAAGAAAAGAAGAATCAAAAAATATAAATGACTACAACCCAGTGATTTTATCCATGTGGAACGCTAACATGGATATACAGTATGTAGCTGACAATTCCATTGCTGTTGCTCGATATGTAACGTCTTACATTACGAAATCAGAAAAAACAGAATTGAAGGAAATGTGGGAAGAGATTTCTCACGAGAAAACTGTCAGTAAGAAGCTGTACAGTTTCAGTTTGAAGATGTTATCGCATCGAGAAATTTGGTCCTACGAATGTTCAGATAGGTTATCTTCTGCAAGTCTCTACTCGAAATCAAGAAGAATAATTTGGGCAAGTTTAGGCCTTGCAGCAATGAGAAATCGGGTACTGAAATCTGTTGGAGAAATTTAATATTTGGCCGAGAATGACCCAGAAAGTACAGATATTTTGAAATCAAACATGTTGGATACATATTACCCAAAGAGAAGTCATCATCTGGAGAACATGTGTCTTTATGAAGTGCTGCAGAACTACATTTATTCACGGAAAGCCGCAGAAGACATCAACAATGGAAAATATAAAGTCATTGGTGAGGAAGGATGTTTGGTGAAGCAAACAAAAGGAAGTTTGATAAATCACCGGAAGCTGAGTTGCGACACTACTGACAAAAAGGAATTTTACTACTTGGCTCTTTTACAGCTGTTTAAACCATGGCGTACAGAGGATGAACTACTGGGAGAATTTCAAAGCTATGAAGATTCTTTTAATGCTTGCAAAGACAGCATACAATGCAATACATTCACAACTTATCTGCAAATGTTAAATGAAGAAATTGAACAGGAAACTACAATTGCAGCAGAAATAGCTAGAGACAGTTCTCAGGACAGCCAAAGTTCAGGAACACTCAGTCAAGATCCCCTAGGACAACCAATCGTTGAAAATGAAGCATCAATAGCCATGAATGAAGTGGAAACGGCTATGAATCAAGCTCAAGGAGAATTTATGGACTTACAAAATTTGGAAAGACAACTGAACGAAGAGCAGCAACAAATTTATGAAGAGATCAGAAACAAAATTGATCACGGATTTCTACATAAAAAAAGAGTGCTCATGCACATCATTTCATCCAATCAGGATGTATGTAAGCGGACAAGCTGGAACTGGAAAAAGTTTCCTAATAAAAGTCATCAGAAGCTACCTACAGCAAAAAACGGATTCTACTTTGTCTTGTGTGGTTACTGCTCCAACTGGGTTAGCAGCATATAACATAAAAGGAATCACTTTACATCGTTTGCTAATGTTACCAGTGGAGCATGAGAACAAAATACAATACAACAAGCTAACTGGAGAAGCATGCTTGGAAGTTTCAAGAGTATTGAAGAAGATGCAAGTTCTCATTATTGATGAGGTGAGCATGGTATCGAACTTAATGCTTGCCTTTGTGCATTTAAGAATGCAGCAAATTCTGAAGTCAGACTATGACGTGTTATTTGGAGGAAAACACGTCATAGTTTTTGGAGATCTTTTGCAACTTACTCCAGTTAAAGGACAACCAGTGTTTAATACTGTGACACATGAAGACACGAAGAAGTCATTGGGAAGCATCGGTAATACAAATATTTGGTCCTTCTTTGAGTACAAGGAACTTACAACTAATATGAGGCAAGCAAACGATGAAGAATATGGAAGTATTCTGAAAGATATCAGGATTGGACTACTCACAGAAGCTGGCAAAAAAGCATTACAGACTCGGCTGCTACATAATTTATTTCCAAAGGAAGAAATAGTTGCAGAGAAGATATACAAGAACATTGCAGAAAACAAAAGTGTCATCTGCTTAATGCCAACTCTACGTGAATGCTCAATATTCAATGAGGAGCTTTTGAAATTGGAAAAGGAAGATATCAGGAAATTGGAAGCAGTGGACAAAATTGAGGATGGAAGAATTACTGTCACATTAACAGGCACACTGAAAAATAAATTGGATTCACTAGAGAAGAAGATTTCCAAAACAGCTGGATTAGAAAAAAATCTATATGTTTGCATGAACTGTAGAGTATTTTTAAGGAGAAATTTGGATGTTGAAAAAGGTTTAGTTAATGGAGCTATGGGAAGAGTTGTGGGTTTTATTAATTATCAGAAAAAAGATGGAATTGAATGTTTAAAAATAAAATTTGATCAGATAGAAGAAGTTAAAGATATTTGTCGTTGTACAGTTCGTTTCATGCTTGTGAAAGACTTATATGTACGTAGGAAGCAGTTTCCGTTTTCTCTAGCATATGCTGTAACTATTCACAAGTCTCAAGGATTGACTGTAGATTGTGCATTTGTGAACATTGGTTCAACTGTGTTCAAAGAAGGTATGGCATATGTTGCTTTGTCACGAGTGAAAACATTATCAGGTTTATTCATGATAGACTTTGATGATTCAAAAGTTAGTGCTGATACAAATTGTGTAAAGGAGTATAATAGATTAAGAAGAAGCTATGCTCCTCATTTAGGTCAGTATCCTGTGTTGGAGAAATGTGTAGCTTCTCGTAAAAGGAGAAATGAGAATATCTGTAATGAAGATGTAGAGAGGAGTAAAAAAAAGAGGAGTGATGTAATTGCAAGCAAAAAGAATAAGGAAAATGAAGAACAGGTTGTAGGATGTTATTTTGAAAATAGCTCTGGTGTCAACTGCTACGCTAATGTAGTGCTGAATGTTGCATTTTATCTGGAAAGTTTGCAAGAGCAGATAATAGTAAATCAGGGAAAAAGATTCTGTACTGTGCTGAGTCTCCTTTTTGAAAAGCTGAGTAATGATAAAACTCAAATAGAAAGTGCTTCTGAAATTAGAAAAGTTTTAGATGTATGTTCAGGACGAACACAGTTTTCTCAAAATGTACAGCAAGACGCACAGGAATTCTTGATTTATTTTCTTCAGGTACTGGAAGAAGAAGGGGTTAACATTGAAAATTTATTTGGTCTCTCTTATAAATGGGAACATAGTTGTGAAAACTGTTATAATATATGTGGCTCTAATGTTGATTCTGAAAGGTTTATTTATTTAACATTGCCAGAGAGTAAAACAGTCACTTTTGCTAAATTAGTTAAAGATGCTAATCATAGCATGCAATACGGTGAGTGTAAATCTGACATGTTTTCAACATTAATTTTAAAGGAATACAGACAGTATGTAATTTTAATGATGCAACGATGTAGAGCTGATGGTTCAAAATTGGATACTTTAATAAAGAAGTTTACAGGACAGCAATTATCAATTTCAGGAAAAACTTTTGTAACAGTTGCAATAATTTTCCATGATGGACCTACTGTAACTTCTGGTCATTACACAGTTTATCTTAAATGTGAAAAAGGCTGGACACTGTGTAATGATTCCCAATTGATTTTTAAGCAACGTTTGCCTTTTGATTTAGCAAATTCCTATCTAATCTTCCTGAAACCTAAATTTTAGAGAGATTTGACAACATCTGGAGAAAACAATTTTACCATTTTATTGGATTACCATTTGGAATTTACAAATAAAAAGATTTAACAAATGGAAAGGTAACCAATTGTAATGTGGAATTTTTCCATTTTTTAAGGAAACTTTGGAAAACCAAAAATTTAGAAAAAATCAGTAACATCTGCACAATTTAAATTTTGGAATGTTATTGGATTGCCATTGGAAATTTTTTCAAAAAAGATTTTTAAAATCACTATTTGGCCATGCGGAAAAGTAAACAATTCTATTGTGGACTTATTTAATTATTAATTAATCTTTCGGAAACCAAAATGTTACAGAGAATCGGTGACATCTGTACAATTTAAACTTTTGTTTTTTATTGGATTACCATTGGAAATTAAACAAAAAAAGAATTTTAAAATTACTATTTGGCCTAAAGGAAATGGAACCAGATGTATTGTGGAGTTATTTGACATATATTATTGTGATTATACTTCTGAAACAAAAATATCAGACGGTATTTTAAAGAAATAAGTATTGATATTAGATGATATTTTTTAAGAATATTATGCATTTCTTTAAAGTTATGTTTATGGAAAAAGAGATTGTGGGCTTTTTTAAAAACAATCTTTGAGATTGTTAATTTTTTTTGCCTGCTGAATGCAATTGCTTTCACAATTTATAGTGAAATGCAATATTTTCTGAAAACAGCAAAAAAAAGGCAAAAATATTTTTTGAAAAATATGTAAATATGTGTACTGTATTATTAAATGTTTTATTAAATATTATATTATTGGTATGTCCATTGTTTTGAAAATTTTAGTCTCTATTTTTGAATGTTTGTATCAAAGGTTATATTAGGGTGAGAGGAGGTCTACCACTCTGTCACAAGGATAATGTCATCAGTGATGTCATTTGAGATGTCATCAGTGATGTCATGAGTGATGTCACTGACCATGTCATGAGTGATGTAATATGTGACGTCATCAGTAGTGCATTGCGGGCGCGCGAGTTATAGTTAGCTGAACTAACTATAACGGGGGAATTTCATTGGTTTTTTACGAGTGAAATGTCCAGCTAACTATAACATGTGTGAAACCTTTGGTTTTTTCATTGAATATATATATATACACCGACACACATATATATATATACACCCACACATATATATATTCACCCACACATTTATATATATATATATATATATATACACCCATACACATATATATATATATTATCTACTGGCGGTCGCCAGTAGATAGTTATAGTTAGGACCGTGTTTCCATAGGAAGTCCGCAACATTCTATTTGGAATAACTTTGGCGCCGATTGACGAATCCTCGCGAAATTCTCAAAATAGGTGGGGCGCTCCATTCCGCTCCTTCCCTGAAAGTCTCGGGGGGATTCGTCAAGCGGGGGCTGAGAAAAAGGGGGGGTCCCAAAACACATTTTCCCCATGCATTTTTCCATAGGACCTTTAGTCCGAGCTACAGCCCGAACGGTTGAACAGAATTACTTGAAATTTGCCAGAGAGGTAGCCTTCAGGTCAGGGATGTGCCTTTTGAAGGTCTCGTGTAAATCTGTTCAGTATTTCCTGAGAAAATAGCATTTAAATCAATATATATATCTATAGGCGCGCTCCGAGCGCGTACCGTAAGCTTACCGTACGCGCATGCCGCCGTGCACGAGCGCGATTCTGATTGGTTGTTAGATCTGAGTAAACATTCGAATCGGTCGCAACCAGGAAGTGTCGGCCGCCATTTTGTCTCTCACAGTCTGAGGGGGTGAAAAACAAAGGTGGAGAACGTGAAAAGGGGGCAGGGTAGACAGTTCCTGACCCCCAAGCCTTTGTCAGGGGGTCCCAGAAGGACCCCCAAAGGCAAAAATTAATTTTAATTTTTTTTCGAAAAATCGCCGAATGCGCGTAGCGTACGCATACGGCGTAAACAGAGAAATTCCGCGAGAAAAATTCAGCGAACTTCGCGTAACTATTCCGCGATTACGCGTACCGTACGCGCACGGCAAAAAAAAAATTTCAAAAAGGAAAGTTTAAAAAAATAAATAAAAAATTGTGAGGTAAGTTTGGCTCTTAAAAGAGCCGTTGGGTTAATACAGGGATAGAGGAAAGAAAGAATGGGAATATTATGAGCGTCTACAAACGTGCTGGTCTATCTTATTGTTAATAAGGGAAACACTGGTCTCCTCAAAACAATAAGACCACAACACGTTGTACACCTCATTAAAACCCTCCGAAACCGAGGGTTAATGTCCAGAGGAGCAGAAGAAGGTGATGCTCCCACCTCAGAGGAAGGGCTCAGCTGAGCTGCCGATGATGTACTCGGCTGAGCTTCTGAGGTTGGGCTCCGGTGACTTACTGAAGAGTTTTCTTCAGTATGTCGAGCAAAGGTCCTGGGATGTTTATCCCTAAGGTGTCTCATCATAGAGTGATTTCCAAAGGAATACTTCTTCCTTGGATCTCCTCTAGATAAAACACGGTCACAAAGTGTGCAAGTGACCAATGGAGCATTGACCTTTTTCTACCCCTCTCGAAAAGTGATACTCCCACACAAAAGAATCCTTTTTTTTCCTCTTTCTCTGTCTGATGATGGTGCTGCTAGGCTCACTCTCAGAAGAGGTCTGCTGCTCTGCCATTGTATCTCAATGTCAATTCAGCTCCTTCTCCTACGGGATCTCAAGCAGTAATGAGGGGAATGGGTGTGGTGTGGGAAGTTTCTGGAACTGAAAGTAGTTTCAACCAATGAAAAGTGTTCTTTGTGGATCACATGACCTACTGTGCGTGCTCCGTAAGCTTACGGTACGCGCTCGTAAACAAGTACGCATGCGCAAACGTGACGCTTACGGAGCGCTTACGGAGAGCGTACGTAAGACGCACTCGCGCATGCGCATTACACGCCCCTGCGTAACCGCGATGTTGCTTCCGCGCAACGCACATGCGTGTACGCGTACGTCACGTACGGATCACGTAAGCGCACTGTACTTATGACGTACGGAGCGCGTAGCGTCAGCTTACCGTACGCGCATCGTATCACGTAAGCGCACCGTACTTATGACGTACGGAGCGCGTAGCGTCAGCTTACCGTACGCGCACGGCAAAAAATGCATAAAAAAAAAATACAAGTTTCAAGAGTTGTAGAAGACAATAACTGTGATGTACAACTGTATGTAAACATTAATTTTTTAAAAATTAACCATTCCATAAGTAGATATTTATAGTTAGGAACTATTTTCCTTTTTTTTTTTAAATAATTTTTTATTAGTTTTTAAGTCACGGATGTCAACAAAAACCTCGATAATATATGCAGCACATAGAAAACAATCAGATACACAGAAGTAAGGAAAGGGGAATATCAAGCCTTTACATTGTAATAGTAGATATACACAATTTGATTATGGGCACAAAATACAAAGTATCGACAAATCCAGATAGAGACATCTTATAAGTAGACTTAGACCTAGTTCAAAAAAGAGAAAAAAAACAACAAAAAAAAACCCCCACTTAATCCCACTGAAGACTTGACCAGATCCTTCCAAATTTTACCTTGGAGCGTAATCCCCGAGCTTTAGCTACTGCCAGCTCCATTTCATAGATCCCCCTCAATAATAACCAAAAATCGGTAATCTTGGGACAGGCTGGGTCAATCCAGACCCTAGCGATACAAAGCCGAGCAGTAATAATACATATTGAGACTAAAGAAGTCGATAAACGGCCTGGGTCCGCTACCACACCCAAGACTATTTCTTTCTCAGTTAATTCTATTTCCTTACCAGCCAGCCGACTCATAACATTTGTAACATCATGCCAGAATGTAGTAAGAACAGGGCATTTAACAAACATATGTCTGAGATCCGCAGCGTATTCCTTACATTTAGGACAAAATGACTTTGATGAAGCCTGCGAGGTAGTCCATTTCGAGATAACCTTAGGAGTGTAATATAACATAAACATATTACGATGTTATTGCAATTTTAAATTAATTGAAATAACAGCCGAGTTGATTATGGCCATTGAGCCAGTAATCTCTTCTATATTAATATCTGTTAAGAACATGAAAGTAAGTTTAGTCGCAATCAGTGATCCGTCGCTTTCGCTTACGGACCGAAAACTCTGATAAATTTTCCCAATCTGACCCCGGCCAGAAATCTTAAAGATAGCCCGCAGTAGCTCTGAGGTACAGGGGTGGGCAAATAAGCCCTTCCTTGTAGAAAGTAATCCCTGACTGGCAAATACTTAAAAAAAGATTATGGGATAGTCCATACTCCTCTTGTAAAGAGGAAAATGACCTGAACCCATAATCATCATATAGCTGCCCTAACCGTATTATTCCAGACTGTGACCACAGCCTGGATACTGAATCCGAAAATATATTCGGAAACCTAGGATTTTCCCACAAAACAATACATTCGTGTAAATCTGGCAGAGCAAAATTTTTGGCAATATCTTGCCAGATACGGTAGGTGTGTCTGACTGTCTTATAACTAACTCTTTTGAAGTAGTTAGGGTCCGACATGCTATGTAAAAGAAAACCTGTATTAAAGCCAAATGCAAGCTGGTACGCTAACCATGTTTTAACCCCTTGCATGCCCGCCCCTTTCCCCGCCCAGTGCCGCGCCTTGCATTAGCGGGCGGAGTTCATGACGAGCTGGACTCGTCATGGGCACAGCGCCACCGCAGCCCATGACGAGTCCAGCTCGTCATGGGCACTGAAGGGGTTAACTACATAAGGTCCCAAAAGTAAACTCTGAATACGATTCAGGAAGGCTGACCAGAAATAAGTCTTAAAATCAGGAACAAAAAAAGCCACCTTGCTCATATGTCATCTTTATGTATTTAAGTGCTGGATTTTCGAAAGCCCCAAATAAAACTGCCAATACCAGAATCAAGCCGTTTAAAAAAAGACATTGGAACTCGTAAGGGAATAGAACGGAAGAGATACAGGAATTTCGGCAAAATATTCATTTTCACTATATTGCATCTCCCAATGATAGTTAAAGGCAGTCTATGCCATTTACACAAGTCCGCTGTAGTTTTCTTAAGCAACGGTTCATAATTCAAGGCCAAAAAGTCCTCGGTACGGCCACTAATACGGACCCCAAGATAGATAGCAGAAGTAGTTAGCCCCAAATGAGGTATCGAAAGTAAAGTCTCATAGTTGAGGATTGATTGTGTTTTGTTAATATTGAGCTTATACCCCGAAAAGGAACCAAAAAGTTGAGCCGCCTGTGTTATTGTAGCAATAGCTGTTTCGGGGCTAGTAGTAAATACAGCAATATCGTCTGCATAGGCAGTGACTTTTAACGTTATACCGATAAGTAATACCGGTACTATAGAAATATTCTGAAGAAGATGTCTAATAAAAGGCTCAATATAAAGGGCAAATAATAATGGGGACAGCGGGCATCCCTGACGCGTACCCCGCTGGATCTGAACAGGACTAGATGTAAAGCCAGTAAGTTTGATAACAGCAGATGGATTATAGTAAAGTCGCTGGACCGCTGAGATAAACTTTCGACCGAGGCCTAAAGAGAGCATAGTACACCAGAGAAACCCCCAAGCTACTCGATCAAAAGCCTTATCAGCGTCCAGCATTAACATGCCAATCTGTTGACCCAAAACAAGGCAGAGGCGAGGAGGCGAGGAGTTTAGCAAAGATTTTCACATCCGAATTAATAAGAGAGATCGGTCGATGTGATCCCAATTCTTCTACCGGTTTGCCCTTTTTAGGGAAAACCATGATATTAGTTTCATTCCAAGAGGGAGGTGCCACCCCTCTCTGAAGTATATCATTAATCAACTCCAGAAGAACTGGCATCAGCAGGTCCCTAAAGATTTTATAAAACTCGAGCAGAATGGTGTCCTCGCCAGCCGCCTTGCCATTAGACAAAGACCTGATTGCTGAGTTCAATTCCTCCAGGTCAGCGCTTTTCTCCATGCTCGAGGTTTGAGATAGGTCCAAAGAAGGTAAAACACTTTCTTGTAAATAATTCATAACCACTGGCTGATTGAAGCTGCCAGATTGCTTATATAAACTAGCATAGAAGATCTTAAATTGCTCTGCTGTGTCCTCCGACTTCGTATAAGTGATACCGTCTACCCCATTAATAATCTTAATATGCGATTTAGCCTTACGATCAGCCAGTTGATGAGCCAATACCCTGCCAACCCTTTCCCCATATTCATACTGCAGGGATCTAAACTTAGTAAAGTTATTGGCGGCCTTTTCCTTCAGCCCTCTATTAAGTTTGGCTCTAACTTCAATAATTTGGGCATAAATTAATGGTTCATTAATATCTTTTGAAGCGATTACCCGGGCATGTTGCTGCTCCAGTTTGGAGTATTGCCGATGTTCATTACTCAGTTGAAAATTAATAGATCTATTTTGCCTAACTATAAACTGAGTAGTAGCGCCTCTGACAACTGCTTTTAAACAATCCCATACCAATGCAAGAGAGGAGGTATAACGATTATTAACAATATATTCATTTAGGGCCAGATGCATATAATCAATAAAAGCCGAGTTACTTAGAAGATGCCGAGGAAATGAAAATTCCCTAACTTGACCCTGTCTAGATGAGCCAAAATAAATGGAAAGTGTTGGAAGGCGGACCCCGAGGAGTCGGTGAGACCACCAAGGGGGGGGCCCTCTCACTGCACGAAGTAGCCGAGCGCTGCCGAGAAGTCTCCTGAGAGATCCTTCTCCTATCCCGTACTAGCACAGTAACACCACCACACCGGACTCAAGGAGGTTGTCTCAAGACAAGCAATTCTTTATCATCAATAAAAGGTTACGAGCTCAATATTTACACGAAGGGATCGAGGGATCCACCAAAAGTCTCAATGTCTCTTTGGAAGGGTAGGGGTAGCGGGACAGTCTTTGGCAGGAATGTGGTACGAGGGTACCTGGGGCCCAGTTCTTATCCTCACGCTGGAGGACCTCCGATCTCGGAGGGGTCGAGCCGCGACGGCGTCAGCAGGGCTCTGGCGTACAGTTCGTGGAGAGCCGCGATTCAATCAGCAGAGCTCTCAAGATGGTCTCTGTTCAGCTCGAGCCGCGACGTCGTCAGCAGGGCTCCGAGGAAGGTTCCAGCGAGGTTGGGCCGCGACGGCGTCTGCAGGGCTCCGATGTTCCAGGTGGTTCAGAAAAGGGTTCACAGGAGGGAGCCGCGACGCAGTCAGCAGGGCTCGTGATGGTTCCGACAAGAGTTCTTCTCCGTAGGGTCAGCCGCGATTCAATCAGCAGGGCTCTCGACTCCGGGATACAACTGCCGAGCTGTGGTGGGGTCGCCCCAGATATAGGTCTGGAGCCCTTTGATGTCCGGACCTATGCGCCCGAGGGGGCGGAGTGGCCGGGTGGAGGTGGCCAGACGCCCAGCAGGAGAGGCGCCAGGCCCATGGGAGTTTGCAGGGTGATCACACCTCGAGAGGGGAGGACAGTTGGGGGTCCCATCGATACTGTCCTCCGCCGGGGCGATGAATGGTTCCTGCGGCACCCCCTGGCCAGTTCGTGGTGCCTCGATGTCGGGGCTTCGTTGGGGTCGAGGCTGGGTTGAGCGGGGTCGCGCCGGCTGGGGCACGGTGTGACGTGGATGCCAACAAGATGGCGGAGCCACGAGGGGTATGCGACCACGTGTAGCTCCGGGTGAAGGGCCTTGGTGCAGTCCAGACGGGTGGCCCGTGACGGCCGGGGCGGGGAACGGCCACAATCCAGGGGGTTAAGGACCACGCCACGAGGCCAGGTCCAACAGGCGTCCCCCCCAGCCGAAGGCATGGAGAGTCACCCATCTCCTTGGGGATTCTCCTCGTCAAGGCGGAAGAAGCGGGACAGGCCGTCGGCGTTGGCGTGGTCATTGCCGGGCCGGTGTTCGACGTCAAAGTCCATCCCTTGTAGCGAGATGGACCATCGCAGCAGCTTGGGGTTCTCGCCCCGCATTCGCATTAACCATTGCAAGGGCCGGTGGTCGGTCTGGACCCGGAAGTGGGCGCCAAAGAGGTAGGGCCGGAGCTTCTTGAGGGCCCACACCACAGCGAAGGCCTCGCGCTCAATAGTGCTCCAGCGTTGCTCCCGGGGCAGTAGTCGCCGGCTGATGAAGGCCACTGGTCTGTCGAGCCCCCTTTCGTCAGTTTGGGAGAGGACGGCCCCGATCCCATACTCGGAGGCGTCCGTCTGTACCACGAACTCCTTCTGGTAGTCCGGGGCTTGCAGCACCGGAGCAGTACACATGGCCGTTTTGAGGGTGTCGAAGGCTGTTTGGCAGCGGGGTGTCCAGTGTACCTTCTTGGGCTGTTTTTTGGACGTTAACTCTGTGAGGGGGCCAACAATGCTCCCATAGTCCCGGATAAACCGCCGGTAGTATCCGGTGAGGCCCAGGAAGGCCCGGACAGCGGTCTGGGTAGTGGGGGGTTCCCAGGTCTGGATGGCATCTATCTTCGCTTGGAGGGGGGCCACCTGCCCGCTCCCCACTTGATGGCCCAGGTAGGTCACGGATCCGTGGCCGATTTGGCATTTGCTGGCCTTGATTGTGAGCCCGGCCCGCTGGAGGGCGGCCAGGACGGCCTCCAGGTGGAGGAGGTGCTCGGCCCAGTGGTTGCTGTACACGGCAATGTCATCTAAGTAGGCCGCGCTGAAGGCCTCAAGCCCGGCCAAAACCTTGTTCACCAGTCTTTGGAAGGTGGCCGGGGCGTTCTTCATTCCGAAGGGCATCACCTGAAAGTGGTAATGCCCATCCGGAGTCGAAAAGGTGGATCTTTCTTGGGCGCCGGGGGTGAGCTGGATTTGCCAGTACCCGGCGGTGAGGTCCAGCGTGCTCAAGTAGCGAGCGGCCCCTAGGCGGTCGATCAGTTCGTCGGCCCGGGGTATCGGGTGTGCGTCTGTCTTGGTTACTACATTCAGGGCTCGGTAGTCCACGCAGAATCGCAACTCCGGGGGGTGACCGGGAGCTGCGGCCTTGGGCACCAGGACGACAGGGCTGGCCCACGGGCTGTCGGAAGGCTCGATGACCCCCAGGGCCAGCATCTTCGCTACTTCGGCCTGGATGCAGGCCCGCACTCGGTCAGGCACCCGGTAGGCTCTGTGTCGTATGGGGGGGTTCTCCCCGGTGTCGACGTCGTGGACGCACCAGTGGGTCACCCCCGTGGTGAGAGAGAAGAGGGCTGCGTAGTCCCGCAGTAATCGCTGGCAGTCGTGGCGCTGCTCCGGGGTCAGGGACGAGGCGAGTTGGACCCCTTCGATCGATCCATCGTGACTGTCGGATTGCAAGAGGTCGGGCAAGGGCTCGGAGTCATCCTCGCTCCCCTCGTCGGTCGCCAGCAGCAGGCTCAGTTCGGTCCGGGCGAAGTGGGGTTTTAGCCTGTTCGCATGTAGGACCCGGAGGGTGTTCCGGGGGGACTCCAGATCGACCAGGTAGGTGACGGGACTTTTCTTCTCCACCACCTTGAAGGGCCCGGTCCACTTGTCCTGGAGGGCGCCGGGTTCGACCGGGGCCATGACCCATACTTTCTGACCTGGCTCGAATTCTACCGTAGAAGTGTTGCTATCGTACCACCGCTTCATGTCCTCCTGGCTGGCCTCGAGGTTGGCTTCGGCTATGGCTCGGAACTTGCGGGTCTGGTTTCGGAGGGTCAGGAGGTATCGGTAGACGTCAGGAGGGGCGCCTCGGGGCTTCATCTCCCAGCCCTCCTTGACCAGGCTGAGTGGTCCGCGGACCGGGTGCCCATACAATAGTTTAAACGGGCTGAACCCCAGGGACTTCTGCGGGACCTCCCGATAGGCAAACAGGAGGCAGGGCAGCAGGACATCCCATTTCCGCCTGAGGGGTTCTTCCAGGCCCTGGATCATCCCTTTCAATGTTCGGTTGAACCGCTCAACCAGCCCGTTCCCCTGAGGGTGATATGGGGTCGTGAACTTGTATGTGACCCCGCATTGTTGCCACAGGGACCGCATGTACCTGGAGATAAAGTTCGTGCCACGGTCGCTCACCACTTCGCTGGGGAATCCCACTCGGGAGAAGATCCCCATCAAGGCCCGGCCTACCACAGGGGCCGTTATAGTTCTGAGCGGGACCGCCTCCGGGTACCTGGTGGCGTGGTCCACGAGGACCAGGATGAAGCGGTGGCCCAGGGCGGTTTGGGGGTCCAGGGGTCCCACAATGTCGATTCCGACTCGTTCAAACGGGGTGCTGACGGCGGGAAAGGGCTGGAGGGGGGCCTTGACCCGACCCCCCGTCTTCCCGCTGGCTTGGCAGGTCTGGCAGGACCGGCAGTGGTTGTCCACATCTCTCCGCATCCGAGGCCAGTAGAAGTGGGTCACCAGACGACTGTACGTTTTGTCTTGCCCCAAGTGTCCGGCGAGGGGCACATCATGGGCCAGGTTGAGAAGGAACTCCCGGAAGCGGAGGGGGACCACCAACACGCGGCCGGCCCCGAGTTCTGCCACTTTCTGTTCACTGTACAACAGGCCCTCGGCCCAGTAGATCCAGTGGGTGCCGGTCTGGTCACCGTTGGCTTGCGCGGTCGCCTGCTGTCGGACCCCTTCGAGAGAGGGACAGGACTGTTGCTCTTGCTGGAACTGCTCTCGGGTGGGGCCCCCTTCATGTTGCCATTGCGTCAGTTCTGGTAGGGCGCTCGGAGAAGCCATCTCTTCGGGGGAGGATTCGCTGGGCCCGGGGTCGGTGTCCGCCTCCTCCTCGCTGCTGGCGGGAGGGGGTGTGAGCCCCTCGGGTCGGGCCGTCCCGGAGGTCGAGGAGGAGCGGGGGGCCTGGGCGGTCATGGACCGGGTGATGGCGCAGGCCCAATCAGCCAGTCCCAACATTCGGAGGTGCTCTCGTCGTTCTACTTGAGCCCAGGGGGAACTCTCCAAGTCGTTCCCCAGGAGGCAGTCGACCGGGGCGTCGTCGCGCACCGTCACCTTCAGCAGGCCCGTCACCCCTCCCCACTCGAAGGGGACCAGGGCCATCTGGCATAGGCTTTCACTGTTGTCGGCCGTCCGCACCGGGCACAGCACATTCGGTAGAATCTGTTCAGGGGTCACCAGGTGGCAGCGGACAGCGGTGATACTGGCGCCGGTGTCGCGAAGGGCTTCGGCCCGTTGTCCGTTGACCGTGACCTGCTGCCGGTACTTCTGGGTGTTGGTTGGGATGGGGGTGCAGGGTACCATCTCTCGGCTACCCAGGCAGACCAGGGACATGGCTGCCGGCTCCCACTCAGTGTTTTCTCGGTCGAGGGCCTCTTCTTCCTCCTCTCCCCCCAAGGCGGCGGCTGTCAGCTGCCGGGGCGGGGGCCCGCCGGCCCCGTTTCTTCGGTTCAGGGGGCAGGCCGGGTCGCTGGCAAAGTGTCCGGTTTGTTGGCAGCCATAGCAGGTCACGGGTGGCCGTGGTCCGGGTCGGGCCGGGCCCACCCTTCGCGCTAGGCTCGGGGAGAGATGTGGCTGCGGTGGCCCTCGAGGGGGGCTCCTGGGGGCCCCAGCGGGAGGGTCTCGGTTCCTGTTCGGCCCTCCCCCCCACCGCGCTGGCGTGGGGGTCCGTTGGGGTTCCTCTGGTACTCCCCCATTGAGCTCCGGGGGACCCGGGAGTTGACCCATCGATCGGCCTCGACGGCAATTTTTCGCGGGTCGGTCATTTTGCTGTCGAGGAGGTGCTGTCTCAGTTCCACGAAGCAATTATTGGAAAGGTGTTCCCAGACGATGAGGTCGACCAGTTGTCCGTAGGTGGTTACTTTGCTGCCTTTGATCCACCCTTCTAGGGCCCGACTGAAAAAGTCCACATATTCCACCCATGTGGTACCCGGGATTTTCTTGCAGTCTCGGAACCGCTGGCGGTACATCTCCGCTGTTAGCCCGTATCGGGTGAGCAGGGCCTCCTTCATGTGATCGTAGGAGGTCATCACCTCCTCCGGTAGCTGGAGCAGCGTGTCCCGCCCTTCACTCAGGAATCGCCCCCACAGGCCTGCGCCCCAGTCTTTTCGGGGCACCCGATGGGAGGTCATGGCCACCTCGTAGGCCTTGAACCATTGTTGGATATCGTCATTCTTGTAATACTCCTTGACGACCTCCTTCGGGATATGCACCTTGGCCTCGGGGGGCGGTAGAGTGTCTCTAGTACTGGGGGTGTTGGTCCCTCCGTTCTTGGCCTTGATCTCGAGCTCCTTGAGACTGCGCTCGTGCTCAAGAGTTAGTTTCTTTTCCTCCAACTCCCGGTGTCGTCTCTTCTCTTCTATTTCTTCTTGAAGGCGTAGCTGCTCGAGGGCCAGTTTCTTTTCTGCCAGCTGGAGTTCGCCGTCCAGCCGCAGTCGGGCGAGCTCTAGTTCGTGGCTCCGGACCTTTTCCCGCTCTCGTATTTCTTCCTCGGAGAGGCCGGTTTCTAGGCTCTTTCTTCCTCCGGTTGCCGGGGTCAGTGCGGTTGCTGTGGTCTCCGTCAGGGGCAAGGGCCCTTCTTCCTGGGAGGGGCCTGCCCCAGCCTCCAACCATGCCCTCAGAGCTTTCTGCATCTCTTCCTTGGTACCGAGGCTGGTGGTTGCAATGCCTTTGTCTCTGCAGAACTGTTTTAATTCTTTGTGCGTATATTCTTCCAGCCGTTCAGGCTGGAACTCCATTGTCGCGTTGTTTTCCTGGCTGCTCATGATGCTATTCGTTTGGATGGGTAGCTAGTGGGTACTGGCTGGTACGTACTGCGTTCGGCTCGGATCCCGTCGCTGGCCACCAAATGTTGGAAGGCGGACCCCGAGGAGTCGGTGAGACCACCAAGGGGGGGGCCCTCTCACTGCACGAAGTAGCCGAGCGCTGCCGAGAAGTCTCCTGAGAGATCCTTCTCCTATCCCGTACTAGCACAGTAACACCACCACACCGGACTCAAGGAGGTTGTCTCAAGACAAGCAATTCTTTATCATCAATAAAAGGTTACGAGCTCAATATTTACACGAAGGGATCGAGGGATCCACCAAAAGTCTCAATGTCTCTTTGGAAGGGTAGGGGTAGCGGGACAGTCTTTGGCAGGAATGTGGTACGAGGGTACCTGGGGCCCAGTTCTTATCCTCACGCTGGAGGACCTCCGATCTCGGAGGGGTCGAGCCGCGACGGCGTCAGCAGGGCTCTGGCGTACAGTTCGTGGAGAGCCGCGATTCAATCAGCAGGGCTCTCAAGATGGTCTCTGTTCAGCTCGAGCCGCGACGTCGTCAGCAGGGCTCCGAGGAAGGTTCCAGCGAGGTTGGGCCGCGACGGCGTCTGCAGGGCTCCGATGTTCCAGGTGGTTCAGAAAAGGGTTCACAGGAGGGAGCCGCGACGCAGTCAGCAGGGCTCGTGATGGTTCCAACAAGAGTTCTTCTCCGTAGGGTCAGCCACGATTCAATCAGCAGGGCTCTCGACTCCGGGATACAACTGCCGAGCTGTGGTGGGGTCGCCCCAGATATAGGTCTGGAGCCCTTTGATGTCCGGACCTATGCGCCCGAGGGGGCGGAGTGGCCGGGTGGAGGTGGCCAGACGCCCAGCAGGAGAGGCGCCAGGCCCATGGGAGTTTGCAGGGTGATCACACCTCGAGAGGGGAGGACAGTTGGGGGTCCCATCGATACTGTCCTCCGCCGGGGCGATGAATGGTTCCTGCGGCACCCCCTGGCCAGTTCGTGGTGCCTCGATGTCGGGGCTTCGTTGGGGTCGAGGCTGGGTTGAGCGGGGTCGCGCCGGCTGGGGCACGGTGTGACGTGGATGCCAACAAGATGGCGGAGCCACGAGGGGTATGCGACCACGTGTAGCTCCGGGTGAAGGGCCTTGGTGCAGTCCAGACGGGTGGCCCGTGACGGCCGGGGCGGGGAACGGCCACAATCCAGGGGGTTAAGGACCACGCCACGAGGCCAGGTCCAACAGAAAGCATAATAGGATTATGGTCCGAGGTTATTTTAGGACAGACGACCATAAGTGCATTGGACAGAAGCCGGCCAGTAGTAAAAATCATATCAATCCAAGAATATTGTTTATGGGGATGAGAAAAAAAAGTAAATCCAGGACTAGTAGGAAATAATATTCTCCAGGCATCTTCCAGTTGATGGATATGTAATAAGTCCCTTATTGCATCCCTAACCCGGACCATTCTAGCTCTGGCAAACGCATTTGTGGTATCGATTTTTTTATCTAAGATGCAATTAAAATCGCCCATCACAATAAGGTCGCCATCCCAATCCAAGAGTTCAGAATTCAGATGAGAAATAACCTCAGGACAGTCCGCATTAGCGCCATAAACCATAGAAACTGTAACCTTCCTACCAAAAATAAGGAGTTGCACAATTGCCCACCTACCCCGGCTATTGGCAAGAGTTCGCAGTACAGTGATTTTAGAAAATGTATCCTTTAAAAGAGCGACCCCCCGTATAGAGACTGTCTGCGAAGTACATACTACCAAATCATAACCAAGCTGCTTAAAGAAATTTCTTGATAAATCTTGATAAGACACGTGGGTTTCTGCTAATCTGACTATTTGAGGCTTAAATCCTTTGAGCTCTTCAGCCACCAATTGCCTTTTACTGGCTAAATTCAGCCCACAAACATTCCAACTCATAAATTTCACTCTAGACATTCCCAGACAATTATTTTTCTAAAATACTAAATGATTCCTCCTCCTCACATTTCTCAAATTTATTTTCAGCTATTTCCTGTGCCATTTTGACAATACCGTGACTATTTAACCCCACCAAACCCTCCATCCCCCTAAGGCCAACCCGAACCCCTCCCTCCAGTTTCTTAGGAAAAGAATCGCCCCCCTTAAAGCTGTCCTAACCCGACAGCATATGAAGGACGATTCATCCACCCCCTCCAGACCACGAGCCTACCAGCACAACCTACCCCCACAATCCAGTTCCACTTAGTGTATTTTCCTCTTATAGTAAATGCCACCCAAAAGGAAAAAGAACCCCCCCCAGACAACAAAAACATCAAAAACATCAAGCCCAATCTTAACTCTCATTGATCATAGTAATCAAGACTTAGGGGTGGTTTGCCAATTAGCAAGCGCTATTTTAGCCTCCTGTTCACTTAAGAAAAAATATGAGCGACCATTCCTGATCACTTTAAGCCTAGCAGGCTCCTGCAAGAATACTTGAGAACATAAAGGCTTAAAGGAATCTATAAGTTTGCGAAACTGCCATCTTTTCTCCATAGATGATTTACACAAGTCTGATCTAACAAATATTGACATAGAGTCAACCTGAACAGGAGCCGCTGGTCTAGCTTTAAAGAAAATAGCCTGGCGGAGTAGAAAATTACCCAAAAAACCCAGAATGGGCCTTGAAAATTTTGTTTTAGCTTGTAAGTTTGTTTTTTAGATTATTGGGAGACGGTGTGCTCTTTGAACCTGTGTGTCCAAGTCCCAGTCCCCCAACTCCGGGAAGGCTTTCTGAAATAAGTCCACAACAAATGCACGAGGGTCAGAGTCCTCCTTCCCTTCTGGTACCCCAAAAATCCTCAAATTATGTCGCCGCTGTCTATTTTCAATATCATCGATCTTTAACTGCATAGAGACCAGCTGCGACTCCTGAATGGTGACTGATTTAATAGCTTGAGTATTAGCTTTCTCTACATCTGCAACACGCTGTTGCAGCTCAGTAACATCCACTTTTAAATGATGAACTTTAGCAGTGACCTCAGATAATGCCTTTTTGATTTCAACACAGTCCGCCCTTGCCTGTTGATAATGTGCTTGTGCTTCTGCTCTCGGTATATTTAGAGCCTGCATTATGTTAGAAAGAGAAGGCTCCTCACCCCCACCACACTGTTCGTCCAGCTGATTCTGCACAGAAATATGAATTGCGGCACTTTCTGCGATAGCCTGAAGACCTTGGGGGAGGGGGAAGGCAGAAGAGTAAGATCTTGTAGATAGATTATTACGCTCAGCTGGTATTGGACCCTTAGAATAGTGGAGCGCCCCATCTGCAATATTTTGACCATAGTCAGTGCACTGGCCCTCGATTGAGGCTTGTACATAATCCAAAGTAGATGTATCAGTAACAGCAGTGGTAGAGTTATTACGCATTAAGAGAGCTGGGGGAAGGGCCGGCCGTAGCTGCCAGTAAGTCAACAGGCAAGTCTGAGCTATTTCGATAAGAATGGGTGTTTATACCTCCCAAACCCGAGTTGGATAATCTGGAGACAATGTTTCTAACTTCGCTCTTTGATGACACCCATTTGCGTAGTGGGCTCATCCCTGAGCCAGCCTTGCAGGAGCTGGTGCCCTTCAGTCGACCAAAAACATCAGAGATTTGAGCCACATTGCCAGTACTGCCTCAAACTCAACCTCTACCACCTTTTCCAGATCGGTTTGATTTAAAACCCTTAGTTTTCGGGGTATCACCCTCTGAGCCATGAACAGCGTTACTGATCCTACTGTTAGCACCACTGTGCCCAGGAGAGCCATGATTTACAGGAGAGAGCACCTCCTTGCCAGGTTCCGTAGGTAAATTCATCTGCTCCTCACAGCCCCAATCACGTTATCATTGTCAGTTATTTTGCCAGTGTTGGCAATCAGACAATTATGATCATTATATGGGCTTGCCTCCTGTCTGGTACCATCCGAAAGCTCTCCACCTATATTGTTGGGATCCTCAGCTTGAATGATGTGGACAAGAACTGGCGAATTCAGTTCGACTGTATCGCCAAGTAGAGAAAGATCAGGAGGAACCAAGCCAACTGAGACCGCTGAGTCCACCCCGATACAGGAGATCCTGATCTTGAAACATGAGATGATACCTCCGTACCCCCCCACCCCTCATCGACTGCGGCATTGAGGACTTCCGCCATCTGGGAGGGAGGGGCAGCAGACTCAGAGTCACAGGATCGAAGAAGTGCCGTAACTTTCCCTGAGCGCAGAAGCTTTAAAATAGGCTTCCCCACCTGAGGATCCGCTGGGCTAACTAGAGCAAAATTGCCAGGTAGAGCTCTCCGTGGCGAAATTACATTATCAGAGACTGCATTAATCGTGGAGGTAGTCTCACCTTCCAAGCACTCGCGTACTGCAGAATGAGCATCCTTCTCTGCTTGTACCTCAGCTCGCACTCGGCGAGTTGTCCGTGGAGGGGCCATGATTTCCAGCTGCTCTCCCACCAGATTCACAGATTTCCAAGTCCGCACGACGCGGCCAACACCTCCACACCTGCCTCCAATCCACAGGGCGCCTGCAGGTCCGTCGACGGCAAGCCGAGAGGCCAGAGAGGCCCGGGAATCCAGCACCGTAGGCAGGGCAAAGACTCCAAGCGGACTCCTAGCTGTGATCCATCCTGCTACGCGGACGCCGCGAAGCACAGAGCCGACACCCACCAGCCAGCACATCCGTGAACCCGCAGCCCAGAGGAACCAAGGAGATGAGGCACACTGCACCGGGACGCCCAGAAACCGTAGGTAAAGATAGCACTTCAGAGGTTAAACTGTGTCGTTATTCTCTTCAGCTGTATCATGAAGTAGGAAATTAATCACACTGGACGCGGAGGCAGCGCGGCAGGCATCTCTGACCTGAGGACTACCTCTCTGCAAAATTTCAAGTAATTCTGTTCCTATCGGTCGCCAGTAGATAGTTATAGTTAGGACCGTGTTTCCATAGGAAATCCGCAACATTCTTTTTGGAATAACTTTTGCGCCGTTTGACGAATCCTCGCGAAATTTTCAAAATAGGTGGGGCGCTCCGCTCCGCTCCTACCCTGAAAGTCTCGGGGGGATTCGCCAAGCGGGGGCTGAGAAAAAAGGGGGGTCCCAAAACATGTTTTCCCCATGCAATTTTCCATAGGGACCTTTAGTCCAAGGTACAGCCCGAACGGCTGAACAGAATTACTTGAAATTTGGCAAAGAGGTATTCCTCAGCTCAGGGATGTGCCTTTTGCATATATGGAGTCAATCTGTTCAGTAGTTCCTGAGAAAATCAAATGTAAAATCATATATATATCTGGGCGGAGCCTAACCACACATCTCATCCTGAGATCTGATTGGCTGTCAGCACTTCATCCAAGAAGTGTTGGCAGCCATCTTGGGACCAATACACATGATAGCACCTCATTAAAAAGCATTGCAGTTAATAGAAGGTTTTAAGACTTTAGTTACATTATAAATCATTTGTTGATGGTACCATACTCATTTAAGGAATTGTGGTGTGTTCTAAGGTGATTTTACCATGTGAAAAAGCCTTCTGCTGTGATATCATGAACCATGTTTTAGAGAAAACTATTTTCTCATGCTTTTCCCACAGAGGTTTGGAAGGTGATCTATAAGCTAAACTGAGAGCATATTTTCTGTAAATTCACATTATCTTTCTCAGTCATGTGAGAATGAAGTCTGACATTCTCAGTAAAACATGTACATCCAACAAGGGCAGAGACTGTCAGTGGATTCCTTTGTGTTCTACTGCAGCTTCCCAGAGTGTTCTAAAGAACAACTAGAGCGCTAACAGTCTTACTTATGACAAAAGTATGGCACACCTGAAGCCATCTTGATTGGAATAAAGTGGTAACACTTAAAACATTTAATTTACAAAGGAACAAAATGAGGGGGTTCATTTTGCCATATAAATTATGATTAGTGCTGCAGAAAGAAAAACACATTTTGACTTCTGAAATCCTCTTTTATTTCATAAAAAAATTCTGACATGCAGACTGAAACATGCACTTTCAATACCAGCAGCAGATTTGCCTGGTGAGCAGTAGCTTTACTGCAGTGATCTAAAGAGCAACTAGAGTGCTAACATTCAGAATTTATGGAAAATGTGTGACACATCTGAATGCCTTCTTGATGGAATCAAAGTAAAAAACTGAAAGTATTTCCTACTGAGGAGACTGCAGTAAATGAGGAAATTAGGAAACTTCATAACAAATAAATCTCCCAAGATGGCCACCAGAGACAAAAGAGCCCAAATGTAGCCCAAATGTAGCCCAAATATCACCCAGATGTAGCCCAAATGTAGCCCAATGACAGAACGTCCCAGAGTGTTCTTAAGATCAACTAGAGCGCTTACTGTCTTACTTATGACAAAAGTATGGCATACCTGAAGCCATCTTGATTGGAATAAACTGGTAACACTTAAAACATTTAATTTAAAAAGGAACACAATGAGGGGGTTCATTTTGCCATAGAAATTATGATTAGTGCTGAAGAAAGAAAAATTAGGGCATATTTTGAGTGACTTCTCAAATCCTCTTCTATTTCATTAAAAAATTCTGATATGCAGACTGAAACATGCACTTTTAATACTAGCAGCAGACTTCCGTGATGAGCAGTAGCTTTACTACAGTGATCTAATGAGCACCTAGAGTGCTAACATTCAGAATTTATGGCAAATGTTTGACATATCTGAATACCTTCTTGATGGAATCAAAGTAAAACACTGAAAGCATTTCCTACTGAGGAGACTGCAGTAAATGAGGAAATTAGGAAACTTCATAACAAATAAATCTCCTAAAATGGCCACCAGAGACAAAAGAGCCCAAATGTAGCCCAAATATCACCCAAATGTAGGCCAAATGTAGCCCAATGACAGAAGTGTGCAAAACACTTATTTTTTGTGTATTTGCAGTTTTATATAGTGCAGACTTGTCAGGTATTGGAGTGCTTTACATGAGCATTGGTTACATCACACAAGATCAAATTCATTTTGGTTGTAGACATGGGGAGATTAAGTGATTTGACCAGAATCACAGAATGTTGTGCTGAAGCAGAAACTCCAACCTGGTTCCCCAGTTGCAAAGTCTGCAGCTCTGGAAGTAACACCACACCCTCTCCCCTTGGATGCAACATTTAATCAAGTGGTAAACTGGATAATAAAACTAAGATTACAAATAATTTAAAAGTTCTTTGTCGCTATTTGAAAACTCAGAAAATATGTCCTCATTTTAGTTTTTTAGAGCACTAACAATAATTTTGATGCAAATAAGACCATCTCATATATGTAATTTCTAAAGGAAATGCTCTAGGCATTACAGTTTTGATTACATCAAGATGACGTCAGGCGTTCCACACTTTTGTAATAAATATAGAATGTTAGCAATCTAGTTGTTCATTGGGATACTGTTGAGAGGCGGAGGCCAGGGGCACGGACTCTGAAAATTGAAGGCAGGTAGGAGAGTGCAGAGGCAACAATTTGACCACATTAGGCAGGCAGGAAGGGCAGTGGCAGCACAACAGACTATGGAGGGCAGTGGAAAGGGGGGCAGGGGCTACAAACCAACAATACGGGACTGGCAAGAGAGGCTGTGGTGATGTAATAGACCATTGTGGGCAGAAGAAAGAGGCAGTGGTCATACAACCATACATGCCAACAGACCCGTTTCAGCCAGGAAACGTCCAATGTTTTTAAGCTCAAATGGGCTTTACTTGATCTGGTTCCTGTCTACAATCTTCTCTTTTTCAATGTAACTCAAAGGGGGAAATCAATACCCCAGATTTATTTCAAAATCTCCCTCTTACCAAGTTCAAAATGTTCGCAAGTATGGTACATTGGATCATGGTAGGCAGGAGGAATTGGGGTAGGGACATGGACTCGGATAACAGAGGACAGGAGGGACATTGAGAGGTGCACCAAACTGACCCTACAGGGCAGGCATCAGGGTTTGCAGCAGCACAATACACCACATAGCGCATGCGGGACGGGAGTGCAGCACAACAATCCATAGAAAGCAATTCAACCGACAACAGAGGGGAAAGAGGCATTGGTAGCTAGCTGACCATAATGGACAGACAGGAGAGAAAGCTGCAGCATAACAGACCATAAAGGGCAGGAGGGACGGATCAGGGGCATTACAATGGAACAGACAAGCCAGGAGGGAGGGAATAGGGGTCTGCACATGGAAACAGAGGGCTGGGGGCAAGGGGGCAGGGCAGGAGCAGCAAGATGACCATGGAGGTCAGGCAGGATGGGCACTAGAAACAAGACACACCATAGAGAGCAACAGTGAGACTGATGGCATACACACAGACCATGGAGGGAAGGTGGGAGGGGGTCAGGAGCAGCTAGCTGACCACACAGGGAAGTTGGGAGGGGCCATGGCAGCACAGAAAACCATGCATGGCAAGCGGGAGGGTTAGTGGCAGCAAAATGGCTATGATGGGCAAGAAGGAGGGTGCAGGGGCATGCACAAAGGACCGTGGAGGATAGAAGGGAGGGTCATGACCTGGCCACAGACAAGAGAGTTCAGGGGAAGGGGCCTCACAACAGACCGCGCGGGGCAGGCAGGAGGAGCAGTTGCAGCACAACAGACCAGGGAGGGCAGAAGGCTGTGGCAGTAAAATGGACCATGAAGGACAGGAGGAAGGGGATAGGGGCATGGCATGTGGACAGGCAGGGTGGACATGGCAGGGACAGGTTACAGTCATCTGACAATGCTAGGCAGGTGGGAGGGGAGTGGCAGCTCAACAGAACACTCAGAGTAGATAGGAGTGGCAGGTCCATGGAACATGGTGGTCAAAAAGGCTGGAGCAGGGGCATGCACAAAGACTTTGGAGGGCAGGGGGAAGGAGAATAGGGGCAGAAAGCTAAGCACAGAGGCTAAGCAGGAGGTCAATGATTGCCCATAGAATTGGACAATGGAGGACAGGATGAGTGGACTGGTACATCAGGCTAAATGGAGGGCAGTGGCAGCACATCAGACCATGCATGGCAGGAGGGAGGAGGCTAGTCCATGGATTCAGACAACAGAGGATAGGGAGGAGGTGGATGGGGCAGCAAGCTAACTGTTCATAGAAGGTGGGTATTTGGAACTTTATTGTTTTTAAAATGTGTGTCTGTGCGAACTACTTAAAATATGAACAAGTATGCAGCATAATCTCACTTTTATTCAGGAAGAAGAGGACGTTTGGGACTGTGACTCCAGGCTCACTTGGCAGAAACATCCCCTGACCTTCCACCCCTCATCGCAATATGTAATGCCCGTGAAAAGGGTAGGTGGACGCAGTGTTATATAGAACATAGTCCTGAGAGCACGATTGAAAATGAAAACTAGATATAGTATATGGTATAAACTATGCACCAAAAAGTGTGATATAAGATGAACCGGGGCGTGAAATATAATATGCAATACATTGTGCGCAATGACAGATTCATTGGAGAGCGCGAGATAGCACAGGCACTAGCGCTTGCTATGTGATATGCGCCTTGGAGTGTAATATGCACAGGGCAGTGTTGTGTAACCTTAGTAGTCTCTAAAGTTGTAATATAAAATATGTGCTGGGTAGTGTAACATTGCATATGCACTGTGACAAAGATATGGATCCCAGATTGTAATAAGTATGGCATAGCGCTGTGCTTTATAACATAGGCATCGAGGAAGGCACATTAGATGGGGCAATATAACCTGTGCGAAGGCAAGTGTGGCATGACATATTCACGGGGTGGTGTTACAGTGCACATGGGCTAGAGAGTGTCATAGCATAAGAACTAGATGGTGGAATACAACACAGAGGTGTGTGGCACTCGGCAGGCAATGGTGGGTGTAACACAGCATTGGGCTCAGCCAGGAGCACGCTGTGACTCACAAGTGAGGTTTGTCTCCTTTCCAGAGAGTAAAATAAAAAGTATTACACATCCGGCGGTGGATGTGTGTTTTATTAACCGTGAGGGGGTTTCTTGCATAGTTTGGTCGAATTTTTGTCGAATTCCCTGTGAATGGCTTGGTGTGCATGTGTATTAAATGTGCCCATCAATAGCTACCCATGTTTGTATAAATAAACAACAAGGGTGTCTACTTGGAGAGTACCCACCAGCGGGGGCGCCGGGATTAGGCACGGTAGGGTGTCAGACATGTCAGAGCTTCAATAGCGGTGTGAATACATTCTACGTGGATTAATTGTATGCATAGTCGCCTTTTAATGAATATCACGCAAATCGTCATGGTGATAGGTACATACGGTTTGTCCAGCAACACGGCCCCCCTCCTAAAGAATAAAAAAAAAAAAAAAAGGCCATGACCCAGTGGTTGGGGTCCCCAGGGCCGATTAAGGCCTTGGGAGGGCCAAATTAATTTTTTTCAACAAAAAAAATTAGGGTGCAGGCCCTGGGGGATGGGTTCCCCAGGGTTAATAAATTAGAAAAAGAAAGGGGGCCACACAGCCCTCCTTCTTAAAAATAAATAAATAAAAGACGGGCATCGCGCCGGAGGCCATGCCCCCTTCTTGCAGCAGTCTGCAAACGTGCCCCCTGGCGAGTTGTAAGTTGAGGAATTAATTCCCCTTCAATACTGAGGGTCCCAGAGGGCCAACTAGCCCAACAGGTATCTCCAGTATGCACCAGGGAGCTGCGTTGCAGACAGGTGTTCTGAGGCCACGCCACTTTTTACACCTCCATGCAACGCAGCTCTGTGGCGCTTACTGGAGGTACCTTAGTTGGCTAGTTTGACCCTAGGGACCCTTAGGATTCAAGGGGACTTAATCTCTCAACTCAGAACGGCCACAGGGCGCGTTTACACAGTGGTGAAGGGAGGGGACGGGGCCTGAGGTGACATGTGCAAACACGCCCTGTGGCACGTTTTTAAGTTGGGGAAATAATTCCCTTTAAATCCTGAGGGACCCTGGGGTCCAACTAGCCCACCAGGTGCTTCCAGTAAGCACCACTGCTCTGCGTTGCAGAGAGGTGGTGCAGGCCGTGCCACTTTTTACACCTCTCTGCAACGCAGCTCTGTGGCGCTTACTGGAGGTACCTAGTGGTCTAGTTGGACCCTCGGGACCCTCAGGATTCAAGGGGACTTAATCTCCCAAAATAAAAAGGCTACAGGGTGTGTTTACACAGTGGGGAAGGGAGGGGATGGGGCATGAGGTGACGTGTTCCAACACGCCCTGTGGTGCGTTTTAAGAGGTAGTTTTAATCCCCTGCCCTATTATATACTAGGGGCTTACAGAGGAGGTCATGCTAATCACAGGGGGACCCCAACGCATAGTGTGCCCTAGTGTATGTAGGTGTTTTCACTGTATTCTGAGTGCCTTTTAACATAGCACTGGCTCTAGGACTGCTTAGGCAACTCAGTTACCACCAGTATCCGTCTGAAAAAGTTGAGGGTACAGGATGATTTTGCAACAAGGCTTCTTTCTGCTCTTCTGTTTGTTCTTTCTGCACGTTCTCTTTCTTCCTGCACTTTTCTTCGTCTTTGAGGACTTCAGTTGCTTCTTTCTGCATTTCTTTTTTTTCTTTCTGTGCGTTTTTCCTTCTTTCTTCACATGTCCTGTCTCTGTAGGCATAGTTAGAAATTAGCATTTAAAAAACCTTTGAAATTCACTGAAAAAACTATAGGTTTCAGGCACGTTATAGCTAGGAATTAGCATTTAAAAAACATTAGAAATACACTGAAAAAACCATAGGTTTCAGGGGCGATATAGTTAGCTGGACTTTTCACTCGTACAAAACCATAGAAATTCCCCTGTTATAGTTAGTTCAGCTAACTATAACTCGCGCGCCCGCAATGCACTGCTGATGACGTCACATATTACATCACTCATAACATGGTCAGTGACATCACTCATGACATCACTGATGACATCTCAAATGACATCACTGATGACATCATCCTTGTGATAGAGTGGCAGACTTCCTCTCCCCCTAATATAACCTTTCATACACACATTCAAAAATAGAAATTAAAATTTTCAAAATAATGGACATACCAATACCAGTTACAACAACCTATTCAGTAATTGTAAGATCCACATACACATCCAGTCATTCACCAACAGTCCTATACAGTCACTCATACATGCACTCACTCATCAAATGTATTCATACACCTATCCATTCTGTTACACAACGCCACTCATCCATAAAGTTACTCACACACGTAGTCACTCATGCTAATAAAGAATCAAACATCCGTTTACCTGCATATTCAGTTATACACACACCACCACACTTACTTCTACAGAAACTTACACATACTTAGTCTTTTAAACAATCACGTGTAGAAACACATACTTATTCATACAGGAACTCTTTCAATCTCTCACTCTCACATATACTCACTTATATACACCAATAGTCACATATTCTAATTTTAAACATATGTAGTTACTCATAGAGACACTATTGAGACAGTCATTCACTCACTAACACACCCATGCACACACTCATCCACCCATACAGTCCTGCACACATGCTGTCTTCAACACATACAAACAGTGAGTCACTCATTCATGCACCTATGCACTACGTAATACCCCCCACCGAACCATACAGACATCAGACACTCATACTGATACTCAAAAAATCAACTAATAACCTATATAGACACTCATGTAGCTACTCACCAACCCATGCAGCCACTTATACACAAAGTGAGAGACTGATACAGATATTTACATATTTAAACATTACTCACTAAGATACACTTAATCAGTCAGTAATACAATCAATTTTTCAAAAAACAAATCATCCATTTAGACATGTATATGCCCATTTATTCTTCCATCGACCTTGAGATATACATATATAAAACATATATAATTTTCAGGAAAACACACATTCACTGGATGATGTCATCAGTGATGTCATTTGAGATGTCATCAGTGATGTCATGAGTGATGTCACTGACCATGTCATGAGTGATGTAATATGTGACGTTATCAGCAGTGCATTGCGGGCGCGCGAGTTATAGTTAGCTGAACTAACTATAACGGGGGAATTTCTATGGTTTTGTACGAGTGAAAAGTCCAGCTAACTATATCGCCCCTGAAACCTATGGTTTTTTCAGTGAATTTCTAACGTTTTTTAAATGCTAATTCCTAGCTATAACGTGCTTGAAACCTATGTTTTTTTCAGTGAATATATATATATATATTATCTACTGGTGGTCGCCAGTAGATAGTTATAGTTAGGACCTATTTTCCATAGGAAATCTGCAACATTCTATTGGGAATATCTTTGGCGCCGATTGACGAATCTTCACAAAATTTTCCAAACTTTTGGCCATCTCCGCTCCGCTCCTACCCTGAAAGTTTTGTGGTGATACGTGAAGTGAGGGCTGAGAAAAAAGGGGGGTCCCAAAACACGATTTCCCAATGCAATTTCCCATAGGATCTGTTGTCGCAGCTACAGCCCGAACCGCTGAACGGAATGACACCAAATTTGGCAAAGAGGTAGTCCTCAGTTCGGACTCGTGCCTTTTGCGTATTTCGTGTGAATCTGTTCAGTAGTTCCTGAAAAAATTAGGGTAAAATAGTTAGTGATATCTATGGCCACGGAGGATCCGTGGACCGTACCCGCACCGTAAGCGCACCCTCCCGATCGCGCGCTGAATGCTAATTGGCTGTCGAGCGTCTCTCTACATTCGAAACCAGGAACTGTTGGTGGCCATTTTCTGCCTCGGTGGAAGCGAGGCTGAAGATGGAAGGGGAATAAGTGTCTAAAAGATATAAAGGGGGCAGAGTGGAAATACTCTGACCCTCTATAGGTGCTTAGGGGGTCCCAGAAGGACCCCCTGTGGCCCCCCTTTTTAAAAAAACAAAAGCGGCAAAATGCACGCACGGTGCGCGCATCCTATCGCGTTGGATGCACGGATTCTCTCGCGGTGGGTGCGCGGATCCACGGCAACGTTTTTTGAAAAACGACAAGAAATCATTGGTTGTATAACAACTTTCTACACTGAAAGGTAGGGTGTATATTTATGTTTTCTAAAGGTATGAATGTTATTGGTTAACAAAAACAGATTGTAAGGAACATTATATATGATAAGCTGATATGTTGAAAAGTCAAGCACACTTCCTGCCTTGTGTAGGAACATTGTGTGCTGAACTTGTGACCTGTGAGCTCAGTGCAGTGTTCCATGAGCTGTTTCTATGGTAACAGGCAGAAGGCAGATTGGGGGAAGGGTTGAAATGTATTTCAGTTGGAAAGGGTTGAAATGTTTAACCAATAGAAATGTGTTTTTGCTTTTGAGTTTATGTGCGAAGGATTGTGATTTGATGTTTACATGTATATGTGTGGAAAATGAAAGGGAAACTTTTTCATTCTTTGCTTTTGCTGAGAGGTGCACAGTGCAGAGATTCTGTAAAAGAAAATATGGTGAGTGATTGATATACTCCTTAATCTACAAAAGAACTTGAAAGATTAGTTATTTAACTGTAAGGGGATGTATGTAGACTATTTTGATTTTAATCAGACTAATGTATTTTTCCTGCTAAAGTGTAGGGAGTACTTTTTTTCTCTACAATGTGTGTGCATTTAGAAACCATACTGTGATAGGCATTTGTGTTTTTCATGTGTTTGTAGACAGATAACTTTGCAGTTTTTATATTTTGGTAGAATTAGAAACCAGTCATTGTTTATGAATTTGTGAAATGAGTTATGTTATGTTTCTATACTAAAATGTAGTACTACTTCTAGATGAATAAATGTGTTTTGATACAGTGCAAGGGATAGTGTTGTTTGTCTAGAATCACACAGTGAGTCTGTGTGCATTTGGGAACCACTGTGAGAGAAGCATTTGGTAACATTGTGTATTTGCTGACAGATAACTTTTAAAATCTGTCATGTTGTGAAGTTTTAGTAGCATTAGAATCCAGTCTTTGCTTATATGTTGATTAAATGAGTCATGCTTTGACACTGATGTGCTGTTCTTAAATATGTAGATTGTGTGCAGTCCCCTTACCCCTTCCACAGTAGTGAATGAGTTTTGGTAAAGTCCTAGGATAGTGTTGATTGTCTAAAATCACACTGTGAGTCCGTGTGATTTTGGGTAAGGATTGTGAGAGAAGCATTTGGTAACATCGTGTATTTACTGACAGATAACTGTTTTAAAACCTGTCATGTTGTCAAGTTTTAGTAGCATTAGAAGCCAGTCTTTGCTTATGCGTTGATTAAATTAGTCAGGCATTGACATTAAAGTGTAGTCGTGAAATATGTAGATTGTGTGCAGTTCCTTTACCGCTTCCACTGTAGTGAATGAGTTTTGGTAAACTCCTAGGGATAGTGTTGTTTGTCTAGAATCACACTGTGAGTCTGTGTGCATTTGGGAACAACTGTGAGAGAAGTTTTTGGTAACATCGTGTATTTGCTGACAGATAAGTGTTGTAAAACATGTCATGTTGTCAAGTTTTAGTAGCATTAGAAGACAGTTATGGCTTATGCTTTCATTATATGAGTCAGGCATTGACAGTAAATTGCAGTTGTGAAATATGTAGATTGTGGGCAGTTCCCTTACCACTTGCACTGTAGTGAATGAGTTTTGGTAAACTCATAGGGATAGTGGTGTTTGTCTAGAATCACACTGTGAGTTAGTGTGTATTTGGGATCACTGTGAGAGAAGCATTTGTTAACATCATGTATTTGCTGACAGATAACTGTTTTAAAACCTGTCATGTTGTGAAGTTTTAGTAGGATTAGAATCCAGTCTTTGCTTATGCATTGATTAAATGAGTCATGCTTTGACACTGATGTGGTGTACTTAAATATGTAGATTGTGTGCAGTACCATTAACTCTTCCAGAGTAGTGAATGAGTTTTGGTAAACTCCTAGGATAGTGTTGCTTGTCTAAAATCACACTGTGAGTCTGTGTGCATTTGGGTAAGGATTGTGAGAGAAGCATTTGGTAACATCATGTATTTGCTGACATATACCTGTTTTAAAACCGGTCATGTTGTGAAGTTTTAGTAGCATTAGAAGACAGTCTTTGCTTATGCTTTGATTAAATGAGTCAGGCTTTGACACAAAAGTGAAGTCCTGAAATATGAAGATTGTGTGCAGTTCGCTTACCACTTCCACAGTAGTGAATGATTTTTGGTAAACTCCTAGGTATAGTGGTTGTTGTCTAGAATTATACTGTGAGTCTGTGTGCATTTGAGAACCACTGTGAGAGAAGCATTTGGTAACATCGTGTATTTGCTGACAGATAACTAATTTAAAACCTCTCATGTTGTCAAGTTTTAGTAGCATTAGAAGCTAGTCTTTGCTTATGCATTGATAAAATGAGTCAGAGTTTGACACTAAGGTGCATTACCATGTACTATTCTGCTCACTGTGGCAGAACTGAAAATTTAAAAGTTTTACCTAAGCTCTGTCCTAGAAGTAGTCTGATTATTTAGTCAGTTTCTAAGTACCATATAGACTGCTTCAAATGTCTATGCAGTATGCATGTAGTGTTCTAACATACTATAGACTTGTCTTTTACACCTTCAATTCCCTAGTCAGTACCCATACACTTCCAGGAAACATCCTGTCACTTCCTTTGCAGTCCTCTAGAGACCCATTCAACAGCATGTACTAATCCATTCACTGTGCCAAAAGCCAAACACTTATAAATTCACCAAGACACTCTCTTTCCAGTACTCTAATAATTCAGTCACTGCCTAAGTATTCATGCACTGAGCCAGGTCTTAGCACATGGACTTCTTCAAACCCCTATCCACTATGCATGCAGTCCTCGAAGAACCTACACACTTGTCTTTGACACCTTCAATTCCCCAGTCAGTATCCGTTCACTTCCAGCAAACACCCTGTCACTTCATTTGCACTCCTCTAGTGACCCGTTCAACATCATGTACTAATCAATTCACTGCGCCAGACCCTAATAAATGCACCCAGGCGCTCTCCTTGCAGTATTCTAATCATTCAGTCAGTACCCAAGTACTCATCCAGTGACCCAGGCCTTAGTATATGGACTGCTTCAAACCCTTATCCACTATGCATGCAGACCTCTAACCACCTACACAATTGTCTTTCTCACCTTCAATTCCCTAGTCAGTATCCATACACTTCCAGGAAATACCCTGTCACTCCCTTTGCAGTCCTCTAGTGACCCATTCAGCACAATGTACTAATCCATTCACTGTCCTAAAACCCAAACACTTATAAATTCACCAAGATACTATCTTTGCAGTACTCTAATCATTCAGTCACTGCCTAAGTATTCAAACACTGATCCAGGCCTTAGCACATGGACTGTTTCAAACCTCTATGCACTATGCATGCAGTCTTCTAACCACCTAGACACTTGTCTTTCACACTTTAAATTTCCTAGTCAGTATCCATACAGTCCAGCACTTGTGACTGCTTTTGCACTCCTCTAGTGACCCATTCAGTACCAAGTACTAATCCATTCCCTGTGCGAAAAGCCTAGCACTTATAAATTCACCTAGGCACTCTCCTTGCTGTACTCTAATCATTCAGTCAGTACCCAAGTAGTCATGCAGTGAGCCAGGCCTTAGCACATGGACTGCTTTAAATGCCTATGCAGTATGGATGCAGTCCTCTAATCACCTACACAGTTGTGTTTCACACCTTCAATTCCCTAGTTAGTATTCATACTCTTTAGCAAACACCCTGTCACTCACCCAGTGTGTATCCTTATAGTACTGTAATCATTTAGTCAGTTAGCATGTAGTCTTTTAGTGAGGTAGGCTTTAGGGCATGAACTGCTTCAAAGTAGTATGCACTATGCATGTAGTGTTTTAACGATCGTCACACTTGTGGTTCAGGGATATAGTTTCTTAGTCAGTTTTTATATAAAATGTGTTTGTACAGTAATGGAATAGTATAAATTTGAAAGTTAATAATATACATTTATTTGTGATTCTTTTTTACAGATACAGAACAGGAGTGTTTCTCATCTGTTTGCACACTTCTCGTGCAAGATTGTTTGGATGAAGGGTCCTTAGGTGTTTCATCATACTTGCTGTGCCGCACGAGTATTTTTTGTTAGGATCCCCTCGTAACAGAACTCTTTGGCAAATCTTGCGAATGAAGAAGGTGGCATTGGTCTTTGTTTGCCCCTTGGAAAAAGTTAAACATTTCTTCACCACTGAAGAAAAACGTTGGGGGCGTGGTGCCTTCTGCAAAAAAAATTCCTCAGATTCGGTAAATATTTTAAAGCGGCAACATTTACAGTTTTTGTATCTGTTATTTTTTTTCTTGTGGGATTTTGTTGAGAGTACCATGTTTTTTTTTAACAATCTTTCTGATTTTCCAGGTCTGTTGTCGACATCCGTGGTTCCCACAGGAGTGTTCGGCCTTGTTGTTTTTGATTATTGTTGTTACATTTTGTTTATTAGTTTATTGTTTATATTTATGTTAATAAAAAAATAAAGATTGAAAATAGTTTATCGTTTATATATTTATTATTATAAAAAATAAAGTTTGAAAACATTTTTTATAATGTTTTTGGTTGTTCTCTTAACTGCTGTGTGACTCTTTCTTGTTCTTATTACTGTTATTTGATGGAGTCCACCATGGTGTTAAATTTTGGGGCACTTATCGCTGGAATACTGGTGATATCTGCAGTTTGCACCAACTTCTGAATAGTGTGTTAGATTTATCTCAACTTTACTTCCGTTAAAGTGCTGATAATGAAATGGAGAGTAGCCGTTCCCGTGCAAAAAGACACGAGGTGCACCTTTGCGATTTATTCTAAATACTAAAATCCTGTATTTTATTGCACTGAGGTATTGGCTGCACTTACAGTGTACACACAAAATCTATTAAGAAATCTCATTGTATTTATATTGATTGGGAATAGTGCGTCAGGTGCTGGATCTTGATGAGATACACTGCTCAGTTTGTATATTGTTGTGCACACGAAAAAAATCACATCACAACTTTCACACCAATTGCAATGCGAAACAAATTCCGGCGATAAGACACGTTAGCACCAGGGATTTTACACCTGCTTTCTGCTGGTGTTAAGCAGGACAACTACCTGAACCATGAAAGGGAACACAGCCAAGAGCCACACCAGAACAACCACAGGTGCCATAGAGTCAATGAGCATGATACAGGGATACCCATGAGGGCCAGAAGACTCATCTCAACAACTGCAGGACCGCCAATGCCCCCCAAACTCACATCTTAGTACGTGTGTCCCTGTGGTCATTGTCTTAGCATTATAGGCACGAGCCCTGCAACATCACAGTGTGCTGTCTCCTCAGCGTTGGCAGTGAGCCTGGATGTGTAGCTACGTACGCATCCTCCTGCATGCACAACTGGCGTGTGCTGGTCTGTCATTCAGAGGTCAGTGCAGGGGTGTGCCTATCTGGCAAGGGGAACGGGGTGTCTCGGAAGTGCGGTAAGTGTGTCTTTGTGTTCTGGTGTGGCCTTTTACAAGAGCCGCAGCAGTCGATGTTGTAAAGTGGCATGCACCACCTCCAAACGGCACTGTGATGTTGTAGTTGGACTTTAGCAGGAGATGTGCAAATAGGCATTACAATGGCGTGCCGTACGAGTGCACGAGATACAACAGCTCACCGTACAAAAGTGTGGGGGCTTGTGGGAGGGAGGAGCAGCCGTTTGGCAACATAACACACAGTGAACTCGACAATGTGCCACATGCTGGGCATCTCATCCATGATGACCACGGTCGCAGACATCCCACAACACCAACGATTGGCCTTTGTACACATCCTCTATGAATGCAGCGTGGTTTTCACTTCTATGCTCGTTCAGTGGTGTGATGTTGGCAGGTTGTGTGACTTGTGCTCCTTGTTGGTGTGTTTCATTTTGGCCATTGTTAGTCTATAAGTGTGTTGTACTTAATTGTGCATGTGTGCCATTCTGCCCATCTCCCCCCTCCCCCCACTCCCTGCTTCTTCCTTTTCCTAGTGCTGTTGTGTTTATAATTTTGTTGCTGCACACATAAATACATGTAAAGAATACATTAGAATAGTTCCTTGATTCTTTTAGGTTTCAAAACTTCTCTATTGGTTTCTTTTTAATTTTCCATATGAACCGTTTTTTAAAATATTCAACAACACATAGAAGTCAGAAGTGCAACGTATTCTATCCACACACTTTCTAGAACATTCTACAAAACGTGCAGGTTAAAAGTTCATCAATTTTTTAAAATTGTACGATATTTTTTTGTAACATTTTCTTGAACATTTAACGACACGTGCAGGTTAAAAGTTGACGATTGTTTTAAGTTCGAACAGTGCCTTCCAAATGCAAGTAGCAGGTGTGGTTGAGCTGAGCAAATTTTATCCTATGATATGTACTCCACGTTGAAACTGCTTTTTCTTAACCAATCACAAAGATGCTTTTCCACAAAACTAATGTGCACCCTACTTTTAAAAAAGAATGCTTTTCATGATATCTTCAGAGATAAGTTATAGATAGGTATTAGCATTTAAAAAACCTTTGAAATTCACTGAAAAAACCATAGGTTTCATTCACGTTATAGTTAGGAATTGGCATTTAAAAAACCTTTGAAATTCACTGAAAAAACCAAAGGTTTCAGTGGCGTTATAGTTAGGAATTGACATTTAAAAAACCTTAGAAATTCATTGAAAAAACCATAGGTTTCAGGGGTGTTATAGTTAGCTGGACATTTCCCTCGTACAAAACCCTAGAAATTCCCCTGTTATAGTTAGTTCAGCTAACTATAACTCGCGCCCCCGCAATGCACTGCTGATGACATCACATATTACATCACTCATGACATGGTCAGTGACATCACTGATGACATCTCAAATGACATGTGACAATGACAAGCTAAACTGAGAGCATATATTCTGTAAATTCACATTATCTTTCTTAGTCATGTGAGAATGAAGTCTGACATTCTCAGTAAAACATGTACATCCAACAAGGGCAGAGACTGTCAGTTGATTCCTTTGTGTTCTACTGTAGCTTCCCAGAGTGTTCCAAAGAACAAACAGAGCGCTAGCACTCCTTCTTATGATTACCGTATGGCACAACTGAAGCCATCATGATTGGAATAAAGTGGTAACTCTTAAAACATTTAATTTAAAAAAGAACAAAATGAGGGGGTTCATTTTGCCATAGAATGTATGATTAGTGCTGCAGAAAGAAAAATTAGGGCACATTTTGAGTGACTTCTCAAATCCTCTTCTATTTCATTAAAGAATTCTGACATGCAGACTGAAACATGCACTTTGAATACCAGCAGCAGACTTCCCTGGTGAGCAGTCACTTTACTACAGTGATCTAATGAGGAACTAGAGTGCTACCATTCAGAATTTAAGGCAAATGTGTCACATCTGAATGCCTTCTTGATGGAACCAAAGTAAACAAGCATTGAAAATGCAATAGGTCTCGCCCTCATTTAAGTTAAAGCAATTCTGTTTGTAATTAGGTGGCTTTTTACCTTTGCTTTTATTAGCGTTTTTCAAAATTGCATGTACATAACATGCATATATGTATATGTATGCATGCATTTATATTTGTATTTATATAGATATGCAGATTATATATGTTTATATATGTATGTATATATATACACATACATATATATAAATGCATATGCATATATGTGCATATGTGTGCGTGTAGAGAGAGGTAGAGAGAGGTAGAGGTGTAGAGGTAGAGAGGTAGAGGTAGAGAGGTAGAGAGTAGTAGAGAGAGAGGTAGAGAGAGGTAGAGAGGTAGAGAGTAGAGGATGAGTAATAGAGAGTAGAGAGAGAGTAGTAGAGAGTAGTAGAGAGAGTAGCAGAGAGCGAGTAGGCGAGAGTAGTAGAGTGAGTAGTAGAAAGTGAGTAGTAGAGAGTAGTAGAGAGTGAGAAGTAGAGAGTAGTAGAGAGTAGTAAAGAGTGAGTAGTAGAGTGAGTAGTAGAGAGTAGTAGAGAGTGAGTAGTAGAGAGTAGTAGAGAGTGAGTATTAGAGAGTGAGTAGTAGAGAGTGAGTAGTGGAGACTGAGTAGCAGAGCGAGAGTAGTAGAGAATGAGTAGTAGAGAATGAGTAGTAGAGAATGAGTAGTAGAGTGAGTAGTAGAGAGTAGTAGAGAGAGAGTAGTAGAGAGTGAGTAGTAGAGAGTAGTAGAGAGTGAGTAGTAGAGAGTAGTAGAGAGAGAGTAGTAGAGAGTGAGTAGTAGAGAGTGAGTAGTAGAGAGAGAGTAGTAGAGAGTGAGTAGTAGAGAGTAGTAGAGAGTAGTGCAGAGTGTGTAGTAGAGAGTGATTAGTAGAGAGTAGTGGAGTAGTAGAGAGTGAGTAGTAGAGAGTAGTAGAGAGTGAGTAGTAGAGTGAGTAGTAGGGAGTAGTAGAGAGTGAGTAGTAGAGTGAGTAGTAGAGTGAGTAGTAGAGAGTAGTAGAGTAGTAGAGAGTGAGTAGTAGAGAGTGAGTAGTAGAGAGTAGTAGAGAGTGAGTAGCAGAGAGAGTAGTAGAGAGTAGTAGAGTAGAGAGTGAGTAGTAGAGTGAGAAGTAGAGAGTAGTAGAGAGTGAGTAGTAGAGTAGTAGAGAGTGAGTAGTAGAGAGTGAGTAGTAGAGAGTGAGTAGTAGAGAGTAGTAGAGTGAGTAGTAGAGAGGGAGTAGTAGAGAGAGAGTAGTAGAGAGTAGTAGAGTGAGTAGTAGAGTAGTAGAGAGTGAGTGGTAGAGAGAAGTAGAGAGCAGTACAGAGAGTAGTAGAGAGTAGTAGAGAGTGAGTAGTAGAGAGTAGTAGTAGAGAGTAGTAGAGAGTAGTAGAGAGAGAGTAGTAGAGAGTGAGTAGTAGAAAGTAGTAGCGATTGAGTAGTAGAGAGTGAGTAGTTTAATTTAAAAGGAACACAATGAGGAGGTTCATTTTGTCATAGAAATTATGATTAGTGCGGAAAAAAGAAAATTAAGGCACATTTTGAGTGACTTCTCAAATCCTCTTCTATTTCATTAAAAAATTCTGACATGCAGACTGAAACATGCACTTTCAGTACCAGCAGCAGACTTCCTTGGTGAGCAGTAGCTTTACTACAGTGATCTAATAAGCTACTAGAGTGCCAACATCCCAAATTTATGGCAAATGTGTGACACATCTGAATGCCTTCTTGATGGAATGAAAGTAAAAAACCTGAAAGTATTTCCTACTGAGGAGACTGTTGTAAATGAGGAAATTAGGAAACTTCAAAACAAATAAGTCTCCCAAGATGGTCACCAGAGACAAAAGTGCCCAAATGTAGCACAAATATCACCGAGATGTAGCCCAAGTTTAGCCCAATGACAGAATGTCCCAGAGTGTTTTAAAGAACAACTAGAGCGCTAACAGTCTTACTTATGACAAAAGTATGGCACACCTGAAGTCATCTTGATTGGAATAAAGTGGTAACACTTAAAACATTTAATTTGCAAAGGAACAACATGAGTGGGTTCATTTTGCCATAGAAATTATGATTAGTGCTGCAGAAAGAAAGATTAGGGCACATTTTGACTTCTCAAATCCTCTTCCATTTCATTAAAAAATTCTGACATGCAGACTGAAACATGCACTTTGAATACCAGCAGCAGACTTCCCTGGTGAGCAGTAGCTTTACTACAGTGATCTAATGAGCAACTAGAGTGCTACCGTTCAGAATTTATGGAAAATGTGTGACACATCTGAATGCCTTCTTGATGGAATCAAAGTAAACAAGCATTGAAAATGCAATAGGTCTCACCCTCGTTTAAGTTAAAGCAATTCTGTTTGTAATTAGGTGGCTTTTTAGCTTTGCTTGTATTAGAGTTTTTCAAACTTTCATGTACATACCATGCATATGTATGCATATATGTATATGTATATGTATGCATGCATTTATATTTATATATTTATTTATTTGAACTTATAACGCGCAACAGCTACCCACAATGGGTTTCCCGGCGCGAAGGGATAGACTCAAGAAGAAGAACAGACCTCTAGAAACAGCACCATGAAACAACTAGATCAACATGCAAATCACTGGAAGAGTAATGTTTTCAATTTTTTTCTAAAGGTGAGAAAATTAGTCTCCATTTTCAAGGTGGATGGTAACGCATTCCAGTATTTAGGGGCTAGATGAGAGAAGGCCCGCCCTCCCATTCTTACAAGCTTAAATCGAGGAATAACAAAGTCACAATTAGCAGAGGATCTAAGTGTGCGATTTGGCTTGTAAGGTTGGACAAGGTTTCGCAAGTACTTCGGGGCCGAGCCCTGCTTAATTTTAAAGAGATAGCATATGGCTTTAAAGTTGATACGACTGGAGATCCTGATATGCAGATTATATTGATATGTTTATATATGTATATATATACACACATACATATATAAATGCATATGCATATATATGCATAGATATATATCTATGTGCATATTGCACAGAGGTAGAGAGGTAGAGATGTATAGGTAGAGGTGTAGAGGTAGAGAGGTAGAGAGTAGAGAGCGAGTAATAGAGAGTAGAGAGTGAGTAGTAGAGAGTAGTAGAGAGTAGCATAGAAAGTATCAGAGAGTGAGTAGTGGAGAGTAGTAGAGTGAGTAGTAGAGAGTTAGTATTAGAGAGTGAGAAGTAGAGAGTGAGTAGTAGAGAGTGAGTATTAGAGAGTAGTAGAGAGTGAGTAGCAGAGAGAGAGTAGTAGAGAGTGAGTAGCAGAGTGAGTAGTAGAGAGTAGTAGAGAGAGAGTAGTAGAGAGTCAGTAGTAGAGAGTAGTAGAGAGTGAGTAGTAGAGAGTAGTGGAGGGTAGTAGAGAGTGAGCAGTAGAGAATAGTAGAGAGTGAGTAGTAGAGAGAGAGTAGTAGAGAGTAGTAGAGTAGTAGAGAGTGAGTAGTAGAGAGTGAGTAGTAGAGAGTAGTGGAGTAGTAGAGAGTGAGTAGTAGAGAGTAGTAGAGAGTGAGTAGTAGAGTGAGTACTAGAGAGTAGTAGAGAGCGAGTAGCAGAGAGCAAGTAGTAGAGAGTGTGTAGTAGAGAGTGAATAGTAGAGAGTAGTAGAGAGTGAGTAGTAGAGAGTGAGAAGTAGAGAGAGTAGTAAAGTAGTAGAGAGTGAGTAGTAGAGAGTGAGTAGTAGAGAGTAGTGGAGTAGTAGAGAGTGAGTAGTAGAGAGTACTAGAGAGTGAGTAGTAGAGTGAGTACTAGAGAGTAGTAGAGAGCAAGTAGCAGAGAGCAAGTAGTAGAGAGTGTGTAGTAGAGAGTGAGTAGTAGAGAGTAGTAGAGAGTGAGTAGTAGAGAGAGAGTAGTAGAGAGTGAGTAGTAGAGTGAGTAGTAGAGAGTATTTGAGAGTGAGTACTAGAGAATGAGTAGTGGAGAGTGAGCAGTAGAGAGTAGTAGAGAGTGAGTAGTGGAGAGTGAGTAGTACAGAGTGAGTAGTAGAGAGTCGTATAGAGTGAGAAATAGAGAGTAGTAGAGTGAGTAGTAGAGAGTGAGAAGTAGAGAGAGAGTAGTAGAGAGTGAGTTGTAGAGTAGTAGAGAGTGAGTGGTAGAGAGTAGGAGAGAGTAGTAGAGTGATTAGTAGAGAATAGTAGAGAGTGAGTAGTAGAGCGAGTAGTAGAGAGTAGTAGAGTAGTAGAGAGTGAGTAGTAGAGAGTCAGTAGCAGAGAGAGTAGTAGAGAGTAGTAGATAGTGAGTAGTGGAGAGTGAGTAGTGGAGAGTGAGTAGTAGAGAGCGAGTAGTAGAGAGTGAGTGGTAGAGAGTGAATAGTAGAGAGTGAGTAGTAGAGAGAGAGTAGTAGAGAGAGAGTAGTAGAGAGTGAGTAGTAGAGAGGGAGTAGTAGAGTAGTAGAGAGTGAGTGGTAGAGAGCAGCAGAGAGTAGTAGAGTGAGTGGTAGAGAGTAGTAGAGAGTGAGTAGTAGAGAGTGAATAGTAGAGTGTAGTAGTAGAGAGTAGTAGAGAGAGAGAGTAGTAGAGAGTGTAGTAGAGAGTGAGTAGTAGAGAGTATAAGCGAGTGAGTAGTAGAGAGTAGTAGAGAGTGAGTAGTAGATTAGTAGAGAGTGAGTGGTAGAGAGTAGTAGAAAGTAGTAGAGTGAGTAGTAGAGAGTGAGTAGTAGAGAGTGAATAGTAGAGAGTAGTAGAGAGTGAGTAGTAGAGAGAGTAGTAGTAGACAGTGAGTAGTAGAGAGTAGTAGAGCATGAGTAGTAGAGAGTGAGTAGTAGAGTGTGAGTAGTAGAGAGTAGTAGCGAGTAAGTAGTAGACAGTGAGTAGTAGAGTAGTAGAGAGTGAGTAGTAGAGAGTGAGTAGTAGAGAGTGGTTGAGTAGTAGACAGTGAGTAGTAGAGAGTGAGTAGTAGAGAGTGAGTAGTAGAGAGAGTAGTAGAGAGTATTAGAGAGTCAGTAGTAGAGTAGTAGAGAGTAGTCAGTCAGTGTCAGTCAGTCAGTGTCAGTCAGTCAGTCAGTGTCAGTCAATCAGTGTCAGTCAGTGTCAGTCAATCAGTGTCAGTCAGTCAGTGTCAGTCAGTCAGTGTCAGTCAATCAGTGTCAGTCAGTGTCAATCAGTGTCAGTTAGTGTCAGTCAGTCAGTGTCAGTCAGTCAGTGTCAGTCAATCAGTGTCAGTCAATCAGTGTCAGTCAGTGTCAGTCAATCTGTGTCAGTCAGTGTCAATCAGTCAGTGTCAGTCAGTCAGTGTCAGTGAGTCAGTGTCAGCTTGAGCAGCTCTGCTGATCTGGTTCTCTGGCTCTAAAGCAGCTCTGCTGACCTGGTTCTCTCTTTCTAAAGCAGCTCTGCTGGCCTGGTTTCTCTGGCTCTACAGCAGGTCTGCTGACCTGGTTCTCTGGCTCTAGAGCAGCTCTGCTGACCTAGTTCTTATGCTACAGAGCAGCTCTGCTGATCTAGTTCTCTGGCTCTACAACAGCTCTCCTGACCTTGTTCTCTGGCACTAAAGCAGCTCCGCTGACCCAGTTCTATGGCTCTGAAGCAGTTCTGCTGACATGGTTCTCTGGCTCTAGAGCAGCTCTGCTGACCTGGTTCTCTCCCTCTAAAGCAGCTCTACTGGCCTGGTTTCTCTGGCTCTGCAGCAGCTCTGCAGACCTGGTTCTCTGGCTCTAGAGCAGCTCTGCAGACCTGGTTCTCTGGCTCTAGAGCAGCTCTGTTGACCTGGTTCTTAGGCTCTAGAGCAGCTCTACTGACCTGGTTCTCTGGCTCTAAAGCAGCTCTGCTGACCTGGTTCTATGGCTCTAAAGCAGCTCTGCTGATTTGGTTCTCTGGCTCTAGAGTAGCTCTGCTGACCTGGTTCTCTGTCTCTAAAGCAGCTCTGCTAACCTGGTTCTCTGGCTCTAAAGCAGCTCTGCTGGCCTGGTTCTCTGGCCCTAAAGCAGCTCTGCTGACCTGGTTCTCTCCCTCTAAAGCAGCTCTGCTGACCTGGTTTCTCTGGCTTTACAGCAGCTCTGCTGACCTGGTTCTCTTGCTCTAGAGCAGCTCTGCTGACCTAGTTATTAGGCTCTAGAGCAGCTCTGCTGACCTGGTTCTCTGGCTCTACAGCAGCTCTGCTGACCTGGTGTTCTGCACTCACGATGCACGCACCCGACTTCGCGAAAATCTATTTTTAAAAATAATATAAGTTTATTATAAGTACAAATATATTATTTTGATGAATATCTTACATAATCTCTTGCCTTAATATGTATATTAAAGACACATACATATCATTTTGGAACATAATTTTTTTTGCGGGAGTCCCGCACCCAGCGCGCCACAGCACATATATGATGTCACGCGAGACCCGCAACCGTGCAAACATCTCGTACCGTAATGCCCATGTGTCGCGAATGCGCAGGAGCAGGAGTCGCAGACTGGTCGCATACCAATCGCGCATATCACGTGATATTAAATGTATATGATGTAACTGAAAAACACACAGCCGTCGCACACCATACGCGGATCCTTTATGACTTTTCTAAAATGGCGGCTAGAATGCACGCACCCACCGTGATGTGTGCACTTTGAGTGCGCGACTCCGAAAACAAAATGATTTTTTTTAAAGAAAATAATATAAATATATTAAAATAAAAAATGAAAACAAGAACATTGATCAATATTTGAGTTTTAATACATTTTTTTTGTGTGCAATTTTCTGAAAAATATATAATGTTATTTAATGAATAAAATATTTATAAATAAACAGTTAAAAAACTGTAGAAAATTAGTACAAAAAAATAGATATAACTACTATCACACTTAAAAGTTAGCATTTAAAAAACCTTTGAAATTCACTGAAAAAAAACATAGGTTTCAGAGACGTTATAGTTAGAAATTAGCATTTAAAAAACCTTAGAAATTCACAGAAAAAACATAGGTTTCAGGGGTGTTATAGTTAGCTGCCCATTTCACTCATACAAAACCATAGAAATTCCTCCGTTATAGTTAGTTCTGCTAACTATAACACACGCGCCCGCAATGCACTGCTGATGATGTCACATATTGTATCATTCATGACATGGTCAGTGACATCACTGATGACATCACTGATGACATCTCAAATGACATCACTGATGACATCATCCACTTGACAATCTGATACACCTCATCATACACTAGTATAACATTTCATCACTCACTGTAAAATACAGAGTACCATATTTGAAACCATTGACACACCCATACCAGTTACTACATACCCACTCACTGATTCCTAAGTCTACACACACAACTACCCATTCAACAACAGAATCATCTATACATGCAGTCATTAATTAATAGAACACTATCAAATGCACTAACACACATATATAGACATTGACACATCAGCAGTCATCTTAGTCGGTTATGCAGTCATCCTACTCACTCATGAAAAAAATGTATCTCACTTAAATTTACTCACTTACACAATTATCCAACAACACCTCATTTATTCAAACACATAGTAACTCATCGTTAATATGTTAAAAAGCACCATTACAATTATACACTCATTCATATAGTTACTCTCACAATCACTGACTCTTACACATACTTATTTATATACACCAACTCTCACATACAATGCCTTTTATTTTTTTACTTTGTTGAAGATGTGCAACTAAAACATATATTCGCTCACCAAATAAATACACTCAGTCACCTTAAAAAACCATAGGTTTCACACATGTTATAGTTAGCTGGACATTTCACTCGTGAAAAACCAATGAAATTCCCCCGTTATAGTTAGTGCAGGCAAATATAACTCACGCGACCGCAATCCTCTGCTGATGACGTCAGATATTACATCACTGTATTTAGACACTTATTTACCCATGTCTTCTTCCATTAATCTTTAGCTATACATATATTACAAATATTTATTTTTTAGAAAGACACATATGTCATCAGTGATGTAATATCTGATGTCATCAGCAGAGGATTGCGGTCGCGTGAGTTATAGTTGCCTGCACTAACTATAACGAATCACCCCGAGACTTTCAGGGTAGGAGGTGAACGGAGCGCCCCATTTGTTTTGAAAATTTCGCGAGGATTCGTCAACCGGCGCCAAAGTTATTCAAAATAGAATTTTGAGATTTCCTATGGAAACTAGGTTGTAACTATAACTATCTACTGGCGACTCGTGATTCGTCAAGCGGGGGCCGAGAAAAAGGGGGGGTCCCAAAACGCGTTTTCCCCATGCATTTTTCCATAGGACCTTTAGTCGCAGCTACAGCCCGAACGGCTGAACAGAATTACGTGAAATTTGGCAGAGAGGTAGCCATAAGGTCAAGGAAGTGCCTTTTGCAGGTCTGGTGTAAATCTGTTCAGTATTTCCTGAGAAAATAGCATTTAAAAGCATATCAATATCTATATGCGCGCACTGTGCGCGCACTGTGCGCGCACCCTGCCGTGCGCGAGCGCAAAAATGATTGGTTGTTAGATGTCGGTAAACATTCAAATCGGTCGAAACCAGGAAGTGTCGGCTGCCATTTTGTCTCTCGCAGTCTGAGGGGGTGAAAAAAAAAGGTGGAGAACGTGAAAAGGGGGCAGAGTGGACAGTTCCTGACCCCCTAGCCTTGGTCATCAGTGATGTAATATCTGACGTTATCAGCAGAGGATTGCGGTCGCGTGAGTTATAGTTGCCTGCACTAACTATAACGGGGGAATTTCATTGGTTTTTTACGAGTGACATGTCCAGCTAACTATAACATGTGTGAAACCTATGGTTTTTTAAGTGAATATATATATATACACCCACCCATATATATATACCCACACACATATATATATATGCGTGAGGGTGTATATATATACACCCACACATATATACACCCAAATATATATATATATATATACACACCCACACATATATATATTTAGTGAAAAAACCATAGGTTTCACACACGTTATAGTTAGCTGGACATTTCACTCGTAAAAAACCAATGAAATTTCCCCGTTATAGTTAGTTAAGCTAACTATAACTCGCGCGCCCGCAATGCACTGCTGATGACGTCACATATTACATCACTCATGACATGGTCAGTGACATCACTCATGACATCACTGATGACATCTCAAATGACATCACTGATGACATCACTGATGACATCATCCAGTGAATGTGTGTTTTTCTGAAAATTAAATATGTTTTATATATCTCAAGGTCGATGGAAGAATAAATGAGTATATAAGTGTCTAAATGGATGATTTGTTTTTGAAAAATTGATTGTATTACTGACTGATTAAGTGTATCTTATTGAATACATGGCTAAGTGAGTAATGTTTAAATGTGTAAATACCTGTATCAGTCTCTCACTTTGTGTATAAGTGGCTGCATGGGTTGGTGAGCAGCAACATGAGTGTCTATATAGGTTATTAGTTGGTTTTTGGAGTATCAGTATGAGTGTCTGAGTGTCTGTATGGTTCAGTGGGGGGTATTACGTAGTGCATAAGTGCATGAATGAGTGACTCACTGTTTGTATGTGTTGAAGACAGCATATGTGCAGGACTGTATGGGTGGAAGAGTGTGTGTATGGGTGTGTTAGTGAGTGGATGGCTGTCTCAATAGTGTCTCTATGAGTAACTACATATGTTTTAAACTAGTATATGTGACTATTGGTGTATATAAGTGAGTGTATGTGAGAGTGAGAGATTTAAAGAGTTCCTGTATGAATAAGTATGTGTTTCTATAAGTGATTGTTTAAAAGACTAAGTATGTGTAAGTTTCCGTAGAAGTAAGTGTGGTGGTGTGTGTATAACTGTATATGCAAGTAAATGGATGTTTGATTCTTTATTAGCATGAGTACCTATGTGTGTGAGTAACTCTATGGATGAGTGGCATTGTGTTACAGGATGTATAGGTGTATGAGTACATATGATGTGTGAGTACACGAATGAGTGACTGTACAGGACTGTTGGTGAATAAGTGGATGTTTATGTGGATCTTAGAATTATTGAAGAGGTTGTTGTAATTGGTATTGGTATGTCCATTTTTTTGAAAATTTTAGTCTCTATTTTTGAATGTGTGTATCAAAGGTTATATTAGGGTGAGAGGAGGTCTGCCACTCTATCACATGGATGATGTCATCAGTGATGTCATCAGTGATGTCATTTGAGATGTCATCAGTGATGTCATGAGTGATGTCACTGACCATGTCATGAGTGATGTAATATGTGACGTCATCAGCAGTGCATTGCGGGCGCGCGAGTTATAGTTAGCTTAACTAACTATAACGGGGAAATTTCATTGGTTTTTTACGAGTGAAATGTCCAGCTAACTATAACGTGTGTGAAACCTATGGTTTTTTCACTGAATTTGCAAGGTTTTTTAAATGCTAATTCCTAACTATAACGTGTGTGAAACCTATGGTTTTTTCACTGAATTTGCAAGGTTTTTTAAATGCTAATTCCTAACTATAACATGTGTGAAACCTATGGTTTTTTCAGTGAATTTGCAAGGTTTTTTAAATGCTAATTTCTAACTATAACGTGTGTGAAACCCATGGTTTTTTCAGTGAATTTGTATGGTTTTTTAAATGCTAATTCTTAGCTATAACATATGTGATTCCCATATTTTTTTTTATTGATTTTTTATGATTTGTTTTTTTATAAATTCTTATATTAAATGTGTTTTTTTTTAAAAAAAAACAAGTTTTTTTTAAACTTTTTATTCTCTTAAAACACTATGTTTTTTTTCTAAAAAATCTGCAATATTTAAAGTTTTCTCTTTATTTTTTTTACCAAACAGGTAAGATATATTAGTATAACTTTGAAAATATATATATATATTTTTTTTTTTTTTTTTTTAGTGCGCGTACGGTAAGCTTACGGTAAGCGTACGGTTTACGCAATGTCCGTAATTTATCTACTCTGTTTGCGTATACTTACTCAATTTGCGTAGCCGCGCGTACTGCGCGTGGGGCGTGTACGCGTGTACGCTACACGCGCACGTTACGCGGAAGTGTTGGGGAGTGACTGTTATGCGCATGCGCGCGAGCGCGTGTCTTTTTTACGCGCTTGCGTACTTTTGCCGTAAGCGCACCGTAAGCGCACCGTAAGCGTAACGTACGCGCACGGTGGGTCATGTGATCATGAAACACAACTTTTGATTGGTTGAAACTACTTTCAGTTCTAGAACTCCCCTACACCACACCCATTCCCCTCATTTCTGCTTGTGATCCCTTAGGAGAAGGAGCTGGGTTGTCTTTGTGATACGATGGCAGAACAGCAGAGCTCTTCTGAGAGTGAGGCTAGCAGCACTACCTTGAGGCAGAGAAGGAGGAAAGAAAAGACCTCTTTCATATGGGAGTATTTTACTTTTCCAGAGGACAAGAAAAAGGTAAATGCACCCTTAGTGACTTGTAAGCTGTGTGGCCGTGTACTTTCAAGAGGGAATCCCAACAAGAAGTATTCCTTCGGGAATCACACCATGTTGAGACACCTTAAAGATGTACACAGAAGGACACATGCTCGACATACTGAAGGTAACCCTTCAGTAAGTCAACCAAGCACATCCACAGCAGCTCAGCCTGGTCCATCATCTGCAGGGCCGAGTCCATCTTCTGCAGGTCAGGTGAGCCCTTCATCTGTGGTGGGAGCATCTCCTTTTTCTTCTCCTCTGGAAACAAACCATCGTTTTTTGAGGGTTGAAATACGGTGCGCCACTTGTCATGATCTAATTTGTCATAGGGAGACCAGTGTTTCCCTAGTGAACAATAAAATAGATCAGCACATTTGTCGTACCGACTAATATTCCCATTCTTTCTTTCCTCTGTCCCTGCATGAACACAACGGCTCTTGTAAGAGCCAACCTTACCTTTCATCTATTTTTTATATATGTTTTTAAAACTTTTTTTTGATTTTTTTTTTACCGTACGCGTACAGTACGCGTTATTATTATTATTTTTTTTAAAAAAACACTAAAAATCAATTATCACATTACAAGGTCCTTGAGAGACTACAATGAAAAACTGAAAATGTGATTGTGGAGAAGTGGAAAAAAGGGACCATGAAATTTTTGACTTACCATACCCACTCAAAAAAATACTTATTAATTTAAATTTAATTTTAATTGCTTTAAAAATGGTTCTAGTTTTCGAAAATTTTCTATCTCAATCTGAAAAAAAAGAAAAAAGTATTAATATTTAATAAAACATTTTATAATACAGTACACATATTTACATATTTTTCAAAAAAAATGTTTGCCTTTTTTTTGCTGTTTTCAGAATATATTGCATTTCACTATAAATTGTGAAAGCAATTGCATTCATCATTTAACAGCGGGCAAAAAAAAAATTAACAATCTCAAAGATTGTTTTAAAAAAGCCCACAATCTCTTTTTGCATAAACATAACTTTATAGAAATGCATAATATTCTTAAAAAATATCATCTAATATCAATACTTATTTCTTTAAAATACCGTCTGACATTTTTGTTTCAGAAGTATAATCACAAAAATATATCTCAAATAACTCCACAATACATCTGATTCCATTTCCTTTAGGCCAAATAGTAATTTTAAAATTCTTTTTTGATTAAATTTCCAATGGTAATCCAATAAAAATCTAAAGTTTAAATTGTACAGATTTCACCGATTGTCTGTAACATTTTGGTTTCCGAAAGATTAATTAATAATTAAATAAGTCCACAATAGAATTGTTTACCTTTCCGAATGGCCAAATAGTAATTTTAAAAATCTTTTTGGAATAAATTTCCAATGGCAATCCAATAACATTCCAAAATTTAAATTGTGCAGATGTTACCGATTTTTTCTAAATTTTTGGTTTTCCAAAGTTTCATTAAAAATTGAAAAAGTCCACATTACAATTGGTTACCTTTCCATTAGGCCAAATGATAATTTGTAAAATCATTTTTTTGGAAAATTCCAATGGTAATCCAATAAAATGGTAAAATTGTTTTGTACAGATCTTGCCAAGTCTCTCTAAAATTTTGGTTTCAGGAAGATTAGATAGGAATTTGCTAAATAAAAAGGCAAACGTTGCTTAAAAATCAATTGGGAATCATTACACAGTGTCCAGCCTTTTTCACATTTAAGATAAACTGTGTAATGACCAGAAGTTACAGTAAGTCCATCATGGAAAATTATTGCAACTGTTACAAAAGTTTTTCCTGAAATTGATAATTGCTGTCCTGTAAACTTCTTTATTAAAGTATCTAATTTTGAACCATCAGCTTTACAGCGTTGCATCATTAAAATTACATACTGTCCGTATTCTTTTAAAATTAACGTTGAAAACATGTCAGATTGACACTCACTGCATTCCATGCTATGATTAGCATCTTTAACTAATTTAGCAAAAGTGACTGTTTTACTTTCTGGCAATGTTAAATAAATAAACCTTTCAGAATCCACATTAGAGCCACATATATTATAACAGTTTTCACAACTATGTTCCCATTTACGAGAGAGACCAAATAAATTTTCAATGGGAACCCCTTCTTCTTCCAGTACCTGAAGAAAAAACATCAAGAATTCCTGTGCGTCTTGCTGTACATTTTGAGAAAACTGTGTTCGTCCTGAACATACATCTAAAAGTTTTCTAATTTCAGTAGCACTTTCTATTTGAGTTTTATCATTACTCAGCTTTTGAAAAAGGAGACTCAACTCAAAACAGAATCTTTTTCCCTGATTTACTATTATCTGCTCTTGCACACTTTCCAGATAAAATGCAACATTCAGCACTACATTAGCGTAGCAGTTGACACCAGAGCTATTTTCAAAATGACATCCTACAACCTGTTCTTCATTTTCCTTTTTCTTTTTGCTTGCAATTACATCACTCCTCTTTTTTTTCCTCCTCTCTACATCTTCATTACAGATATTCTCATTTCTCCTTTTACGAGAAACTACACGTTTCTCCAACACAGGATACTGACCTAAATGAGGAGCATAGCTTCTTCTTAATCTATTATACTCCTTTACACAATTTGTATCAGCACTAACTTTTGAGTCATCAAAGTCTATCATGAATAAACCTGATAATGTTTTCACTCGTGACAAAGCAACATATGCCATACCTTCTTTGAACACAGTTGAACCAATGTTCACAAATGCACAATCTACAGTCAATCCTTGAGACTTGTGAATAGTTACAGCATATGCTAGAGAAAACGGAAACTGCTTCCTACGTACATATAAGTCTTTCACAAGCATGAAACGAACTGAACAACGACAAATATCTTTAACTTCTTCTATCTGATCAAATTTTATTTTTAAACATTCAATTCCATCTTTTTTCTAATAATTAATAAAACCCACAACTCTTCCCATAGCTCCATTAACTAAACCTTTTTCAACATCCAAATTTCTCCTTAAAAATACTCTACAGTTCATGCAAACATATAGATTTTTTTCTAATCCAGCTGTTTTGGAAATCTTCTTCTCTAGTGAATCCAATTTATTTTTCAGTGTGCTTGTTAATGCGATAGTAATTCTTCCATCCTCAATTTTGTCCACTGCTTCCAATTTCCTGATATCTTCCTTTTCCAATTTCAAAAGCTCCTCATTGAATATTGAGCATTCACGTAGAGTTGGCATTAAGCAGATGACACTTTTCTTTTCTGCAATGTTCTTGTATATCTTCTCTGCAACTATTTCTTCCTTTGGAAATAAATTATGTAGCAACCGACTCTGTAATGCTTTTGTGCCAGCTTCAGTGAGTAGTCCAATTCTGATATCTTTCAGAATACTTCCATATTCTTCATCGTTTGCTTGTCTCATATTGGTAGTGAGTTCCTTGTACTCAAAGAAGGACCAAATATTTGCATTACCGATGCTTCCCAATGACTTCTTTGTGTCTTCATGTGTCACAGTATTAAACACTGGTTGTCCTTTAACTGGAGTAAGCTGTAGAAGATGCCCAAAAACTATGACATGTTTTCCACCAAATAACACGTCATAGTCTGTCCTTAGAATTTGCTGCATTCTTAAATGCACAAAGGCAAGCATTAAGTTTGATACCATGCTCACCTCATCAATAATGAGAACTTGCATCTTCTTCAATACTCTTGAAACTTCCAAGCATGCTTCTCCAGTTAGCTTGTTGTATTGTATTTTGTTCTCATGCTCCACTGGTAACATTAGCAAACGATGTAAGGTGATTCCTTTTATGTTATATGCTGCTAACCCAGTTGGAGCAGTAACCACACAAGACAAAGTAGAATCCGTTTTTTGCTGTAGGTAGCTTCTGATGACTTTTATTAAGAAACTTTTTCCAGTTCCAGCTTGTCCACTTACATACATCCTGATTGGATGAAATGATGTGCATGAGCACTCTTTTTTTTCATGTAGAAATCCGTGATCAATTTTGTTTCTGATCTCTTCATAAATTTGTTGCTGCTCTTCGTTCAGTTGTCTTTCCAAATTTTGTAAGTCTATAAATTCTTCTTGAGCTTGATTCATAGGCGTTTCCACTTCATTCATGGCTATTGATGCTTCATTTTCAACGATTGGTTGTCCTAGGGGATCTTGACTGAGTGTTCCTGAACTTTGGCTGTCCTGAGAACTGTCTCTAGCTACTTCTGCTGCAATTGTAGTTTCCTGTTCAATTTCTTCATTTAACATTTGAAGATAAGTTGAGAATGTACTGCATTGTATGCTGTCTTTGCAAGCATTAAAAGAATCTTCATAGCTTTGAAATTCTCCCAGTAGTTCATCCTCTGTACGCCATGGTTTAAACAGCTGTAAAAGAGCCAAGTAGTAAAATTCCTTTTTGTCAGTACTGTCGCAACTCAGCTTCCTGTGATTTATCAAACTTCCTTATGTTTGCTTCACCAAACATCCTTCCTCACCAATGACTTTATATTTTCCATTGTTGATGTCTTCTGCGGCTTTCCGTGAATAAATGTAGTTCTGCAGCACTTCATAAAGACACATGTTCTCCAGATGATGACTTCTCTTTGGGTAATATGTGTCCAACATGTTTGATTTCAAAATATCTGTACTTTCTGGGTCATTCTCGGCCAAATATTCAATTTCTCCAACAGATTTCAGTACCCGATTTCTCATTGCTGCACGGCCTAAACTTGCCCAAATTATTCTTCTTGATTTCGAGTAGAGACTTGCAGAAGATAACCTATCTGAACATTCGTAGGATCCAATTTCTCGATGCGATAACATCGGTAAACTGAAACTGTACAGCTTCTTACTGACAGTCTTCTCGTGAGAAATCTCTTCCCACATTTCCTTCAATTCTGTTTTTTCTGATTTCGTAATGTAAGACGTTACATATCGAGCAACAGCAATGGAATTGTCAGCTACATACTGTATATCCATGTTAGCATTCCACATGGATAAAATGACTGGGTTGTAGTCATTTATATTTTTTGATTCTTCTTTTCTTTTAAGGTTGTAGGTATTCTTAGGTGATTTTCTTGTGATAGTATGTCTCACAGATGACATAAAACTGTTTACTCTTCCATTTGAACGAACAGGTCTAGGAAATCCAAATCGACATTTAGTGTAGTATTTATCTTTGCTCTTGTATTTCCGTCGACAGTATTTTCCACACCGATGACTTTGGAAACGTAAAACTTGCTCCTTTAACTTTTTCTCTTCTGTGCTTTTTGGTATAGCACATGTTGCATATTCTTCAATGTAAGATAACACTGCTTCATCAGCATCTGTTCCAAACTTTGGGGCATCCTTGATCCACAACAGCATATGAATATGAGGAGCACCTCTTGCCTGGTACTCTTTTCTCCAAAAGAAATCCACTACTTCTCCTAGAGGTGGATTTTTTTTTATTGCAGATGAAGGACATCATAGCCTCAAATCTATGATTGAAATATCTGCAAACATTAACCGGATCCAATGAGCACAGTTCTCCTGCTGTCTTGTATTCGATGTTTTTAATGTTTGAATTTGCTTCTCGTAGAAAATCCAGTAAATCATCCCAAGCGTACTCAGCACAGCTTAGGGTAACGAACCATGTTGGTGTTCCTAAATTCCGTAACATGCATTTTAATTCACCATGGCGTCGGTACCAATATTCATTTGTCCCACGCTGACAAGCCATCAGATTGATCAGTTGTGTTTCCAAATGATCATCTCGGTGCTGCACTTTCTCCATAAAATCCTTAGCAGACACATTTTGTAAATGTACTCCACTTTTTAAAATGTGATTTACTGCATATGATAATGCAGACAAGTCGCTTTCAAATAAAAGATGGAACAAATAAGGAATACTTTGTCGAAATCTTGGATCTTCTGCATATAGTCTTGTAGTCCGATACTCAGAAGCTGGAATCTGTTCTGGACGTTCATCGTATCGTCCTCCTTTTCCTTTAGGAAACAGCTGGGGAAAACATCGAGCTTCCAAGCTCTCCTCCCATACACTCACGGGAGTTCCTTTTGCTTTCTTCATCTGAAACAGATCAATATTGTCTCCCATAACTTCTTTTGAATGAAGAGGATGTATGCTAAAATGTTCATAAATTTCTTCTTCCTTTGACTTGTCCACTTTTTCAATTTGTCCAGTTGGTGTTTCTGTGTCTTCTTGTAAATCTTCTTCTTCTTCTTCTTCTATATAAATTGATTCATACCATTTGTTATTCCTTTTCAAATACAAATTTGCTCTTTGTACTTTCCGTACATCTACCAGCTCCTGCCAAATCTTCTTATTCTTTGTAGGTACACCATTAACCAGAATTACTAATGGTTCAGTTTCCAAAGTATCTGCATCAATAGTTTCCATATTTTTTTTCAAATCCAAGGGCAAATACACCACTCTACCTTTTAAACCTCTCAGTAAATCTGAAGGAGGTAATTTACCAGTTTTGGGCTCCATACGTACTATGGTCTGGAACGGATGAACACATTGAATAAGTATAGACTCGTAAGTATTTAATTCAGAAAGTTCGGCAGGAATAACATCCAATTCTAAATTATTATGTACAGCTCTGGTCGGCATTCTATTTTCTTCTAATTTGTTGTAACAGTATTTACAAATACGCTGAACTTCACCCAATTCAAAACAATTTTCAAGAAATATATATGTGGCAAAATCCTTCCACTTATAATTATCTTCATTTTCACTTTTTCTATAGAGATCAACATACCTGGTTTGTTTTCTATAATGAGTTCTGCGGCAACAAATACAAGTAATATTTGGTCTTTCATTAGAGATTTTTTCAAATTTTGTTATGTGATCATTAAATGTCTTACTTACAAATGGTTCTACATTCTCTTCCACTTCTTCCTCATTTACTGTGTCCTTTTCTGCACTGTTTTGTTCAGGACCAAAGTAACAAAACTGAATTTCATCAACAACCTTCTCTACATCTGATACTGACCCACGGAACAGAGCCCTATTCAATTCATCTAACTTTATTGCTGGACTTTTAGCAAAATACAACCGTCTCACAAACTTTCTCATTTCAGTATGATGAACAGCCAGCATTCTAAAATGATGGAAAACACTATTACACACTTTTCTAGATAGACAAGCCAGAGAATGACCCTGCAAACCAGTATTCTCTCTCACTCTGCATGGATCTAGACTTTGAAGCACCTTAATCTTCTGTTTTACACTTTTTTTACTATATTCTCTTAGAAACTCACGAAATTTATCAATAGATTCCTGACGCACAGTGCAAATACTACTACAATTCCAAGTGTACACTGGGGCTTTAGGACGTCTCCCCATAGCCTCATCCGCCATCACTTGTACCTCATCTCTTGAAACCATTATCTCCTTCTCCATTATGCAACCATTTTTAACTTCGTAAGCACGACCTCTGGTGTCAACTGCATGCAGCAAACTATTACTTTGAAAATAGCTCTCTTCATTAAAAAAAGGTTCACTACTTGAACTATGCATCCATTTTCCTAAAAACACTTTACAAAAGTTTGTTCTGTTCACTACTCTTTTCCTTTTGCTTTGTGATTTCAGTACATTAACCATTTTATCTAATGTACGCATCCTATTCAAAATTAAAATGAATAGTTTCCTTTTTAATTCTAATGCCTTTGCTGCAATGGCTTCAATTTCTTTTTTTCTCATGTAAAATTTAGCCTTTTGCTTATATTTCTTCACATCCTTTATCAAATTGGACATAACTCTTCTCTGAAACATTTTTCTACGTATCTCTTTAAACGCTGTTTTTCTGTTTAAGTTAATCTTTTTAGTTGCAGAAGGTATATTTCCATTAACTAAATTCTCAATTTTTTCCTGTCCTTTTCTATTGAAAACATTCTTTCCAGTACAGACATTTTGTACATTTTTCCTTTTTTTGTATATGTTCTTTAAAAAATCTTTTGTCTGCTTACCAGAAGATTTTTTCTTTTTCCCAACATGAGCATCTCCAACTAACTTAGGTCCTCCAGTTGTCTTCAAATATAGGTTTTTTTTGTGGTCTTTCTTTACTCTGGATGTTGTAGGCATCTTAAATTTTGTTCACTGCTCTTCAGCAATACCTGAAAAAAACTAAAAAAAAATTCCTTTATTTTATTTAAATATATTACTACATTTTTTATGTTCTTTAGAAATCTTAAAATACTATAAACCCCTTTCCTATAAATGAAAATCACAATAACACCTTCACAAATTAAATATCTAAAAATAATTCCTGTGTGCACACAAAGTCATGCTTTGAAATTAGACAGAAAACGAAATTTCTTTGCCAATTGCAAAGCATACTTTCTACTACTTTTTAGGCAAGTGAAAAGTACTTTTACAGACTGACACATTATGAATCCACTTTTTAGATTCTTAAAAAAGCACATGTCCAAACTGCTTTTTCAGACCAGCACCATGTGTAACCTGGGTGACTGACTACACTCCAGCAAGGGCAACCAGCCTTAGTGATGCTGAATGTTTTTGCATTACTGACTGAAACCTCAAACCCCACTCGCTTGTGAATACTGTGCATGATTCCACAGGGTAAGCAGCTGGGTGTGTGCTAAGAGTGTGCTTCTGCACAAAAAAATGGCTCCCCCTTTCCATCTAATGCAACTGTGAAATCACCAGAGCAATACGCAATAAATCTCTGCCTGTAATTCCTCTTTGCACACAGAGTCATGTTTTCATATTAGTCACAAAACAAAATTTCTTTGCCAATTTGAAAGCACACTTACTACTCTTTTTTTTGGCAAGTGATAAACACTTTTACAGGCTGACACATTTTAAACCAACTTTTCAGATTCTTAAAAAAGCACATGTCCAAACTGCTTTTTCAGACCAGCACCATGTGTAACCTGGGTGACTGACTACACTCCAGCAAGGGCAACCAGCCTTAGTGATGCTGAATGTATTTGCAGTACTGACTGAAACCTCAAACCCCACTCGCTTGTGAATACTGTGCATGATTCCACAAGGTAAGCAGCTGGGTGTGTGCTAAGAGTCTGCTTTTGCACCAAAAAATGTCTCCCCCTTTCCATCTAATGCAACTGTGAAATCACCAGAGCAATACGCGATAAATCTCTGCCTGTAATTCCTCTTTGCACACAGAGTCATGTTTTCATATTAGTCACAAAACGAAATTTCTTTGCCAATTTGAAAGCACACTTACTACTCTTTTTTTTGGCAAGTGATAAACACTTTTACAGACTGACACATTTTGAATCCACTTTTTAGATTCTTAAAAAAGCACATGTCCAAACTGCTTTTTCAGACCAGCACCATGTGTAACCTGGGTGACTGACTACACTCCAGCAAGGGCAACCAGCCTTAGTGATGCTGAATGTATTTGCATTACTGACTGAAACCTCAAACCCCACTCGCTTGTGAATACTGTGCATGATTCCACAGGGTAAGCAGCTGGGTGTGTGCTAAGAGTCTGCTTCTGCACCAAAAAATGGCTCCCCCTTTCCATCTAATGCAACTGTGAAATCACCAGAGCAATATGCAATAAATCTCTGCCTGTAATTCCTCTTTGCACACAGAGTCATGTTTTCATATTAGTCACAAAACGAAATTTCTTTGCCAATTTGAAAGCACACTTACTACTCTTTTTTTTGGCAAGTGATAAACACTTTTACAGACTGACATATTATGAATCCACTTTTCAGATTCTTAAAAAAGCACATGTCCAAACTGCTTTTTCAGACCAGCACCATGTGTAACCTGGGTGACTGACTACACTCCAGCAAGGGCAACCAGCCTTAGTGATGCTGAATGTATTTGCATTACTGACTGAAACCTCAAACCCCACTGGCTTGTGAATACTGTGCATGATTCCACAGGGTAAGCAGCTGGGTGTGTGCTAAGAGTCTGCTTCTGCACCAAAGAATGGCTCCCCCTTTCCATCTAATGCAAGTGTGAAATCACCAGAGCAATACGCAATAAATCTCTGCCTGTAATTCCTCTTTGCACACAGAGTCATGTTTTCATATTAGTCACAAAACGAAATTTCTTTGCCAATTTGAAAGCACACTTACTACTCTTTTTTTGGCAAGTGATAAACACTTTTACAGACTGACACATTATGAATCCACTTTTCAGATTCTTAAAAAAGCACATGTCCAAACTGCTTTTTCAGACCAGCACCATGTGTAACCTGGGTGACTGACTACACTCCAGCAAGGGCAACCAGCCTTAGTGATGCTGAATGTATTTGCATTACTGACTGAAACCTCAAACCCCACTCGCTTGTGAATACTGTGCATGATTCCACAGGGTAAGCAGCTGGGTGTGTGCTAAGAGTCTGCTTCTGCACCAAAAAATGGCTCCCCCTTTCCATCTAATGCAACTGTGAAATCACCAGAGCAATACGCAATAAATCTCTGCCTGTAATTCCTTTTTGCACACAGAGTCATGTTTTCATATTAGTCACAAAACGAAATTTCTTTGCCAATTTGAAAGCACACTTACTACTCTTTTTTTTGGCAAGTGATAAACACTTTTACAGACTGACACATTTTGAATCCACTTTTCAGATTCTTAAAAAAGCACATGTCCAAACTGCTTTTTCAGACCAGCACCATGTGTAACCTGGGTGACTGACTACACTCCAGCAAGGGCAACCAGCCTTAGTGATGCTGAATGTTTTTGCATTACTGACTGAAACCTCAAACCCCACTCGCTTGTGAATACTGTGCATGATTCCACAGGGTAAGCAGCTGGGTGTGTGCTAAGAGTCTGCTTCTGCACAAAAAAATGGCTCCCCCTTTCCATCTAATGCAACTGTGAAATCACCAGAGCAATACGCAATACATCTCTGCCTGTAATTCCTCTTTGCACACAGAGTCATGTTTTCATATTAGTCACAAAACGAAATTTCTTTGCCAATTTGAAAGCACACTTACTACTCTTTTTTTTGGCAAGTGATAAACACTTTTACAGACTGACACATTTTGAATCCTTTTTTCAGATTCTTAAAAAAGCACATGTCCAAACTGCTTTTTCAGACCAGCACCATGTGTAACCTGGGTGACTGACTACACTCCAGCAAGGGCAACCAGCCTTAGTGATGCTGAATGTTTTTGCATTACTGACTGAAACCTCAAACCCCACTCGCTTGTGAATACTGTGCATGATTCCACAGGGTAAGCAGCTGGGTGTGTGCTAAGAGTCTGCTTCTGCACAAAAAAATGGCTCCCCCTTTCCATCTAATGCAACTGTGAAATCACCAGAGCAATATGCAATAAATCTCTGCCTGTAATTCCTCTTTGCACACAGAGTCATGTTTTCATATTAGTCACAAAACGACATTTCTTTGCCAATTTGAAAGCACACTTACTACTCTTTTTTTTGGCAAGTGATAAACACTTTTACAGACTGACACATTTTGAATCCACTTTTTAGATTCTTAAAAAAGCACATGTCCAAACTGCTTTTTCAGACCAGCACCATGTGTAACCTGGGTGACTGACTACACTCCAGCAAGGGCAACCAGCCTTAGTGATGCTGAATGTTTTTGCATTACTGACTGAAACCTCAAACCCCACTCGCTTGTGAATACTGTGCATGATTCCATAGGGTAAGCAGCTGGGTGTGTGCTAAGAGTCTGCTTCTGCACAAAAAAATGGCTCCCCCTTTCCATCTAATGCAACTGTGAAATCACCAGAGCAATATGCAATAAATCTCTGCCTGTAATTCCTCTTTGCACACAGAGTCATGTTTTCATATTAGTCACAAAACGAAATTTCTTTGCCAATTTGAAAGCACACTTACTACTCTTTTTTTTGGCAAGTGATAAACACTTTTACAGACTGACACATTATGAATCCACTTTTCAGATTCTTAAAAAAGCACATGTCCAAACTGCTTTTTCAGACCAGCACCATGTGTAACCTGGGTGACTGACTACACTCCAGCAAGGGCAACCAGCCTTAGTGATGCTGAATGTATTTGCATTACTGACTGAAACCTCAAACCCCACTCGCTTGTGAATACTGTGCATGATTCCACAGGGTAAGCAGCTGGGTGTGTGCTAAGAGTCTGCTTCTGCACAAAAAAATGGCTCCCCCTTTCCATCTAATGCAACTGTGAAATCACCAGAGCAATACGCAATAAATCTCTGCCTGTAATTCCTCTTTGCACACAGAGTCATGTTTTCATATTAGTCACGAAACGAAATTTCTTTGCCAATTTGAAAGCACACTTACTACTCTTTTTTTTGGCAAGTGATAAACACTTTTACAGACTGACACATTTTGAATCCACTTTTCAGATTCTTAAAAAAGCACATGTCCAAACTGCTTTTTCAGACCAGCACCATGTGTAACCTGGGTGACTGACTACACTCCAGCAAGGGCAACCAGCCTTAGTGATGCTGAATGTATTTGCATTACTGACTGAAACCTCAAACCCCACTCGCTTGTGAATACTGTGCATGATTCCACAGGGTAAGCAGCTGGGTGTGTGCTAAGAGTCTGCTTCTGCACAAAAAAATGGCTCCCCCTTTCCATCTAATGCAACTGTGAAATCACCAGAGCAATACGCAATAAATCTCTGCCTGTAATTCCTCTTTGCACACAGAGTCATGTTTTCATATTAGTCACAAAACGAAATTTCTTTGCCAATTTGAAAGCACACTTACTACTCTTTTTTTTGGCAAGTGATAAACACTTTTACAGACTGACACATTTTGAATCCACTTTTCAGATTCTTAAAAAAGCACATGTCCAAACTGCTTTTTCAGACCAGCACCATGTGTAACCTGGGTGACTGCCTACACTCCAGCAAGGGCAACCAGCCTTAGTGATGCTGAATGTATTTGCATTACTGACTGAAACCTCAAACCCCACTCGCTTGTGAATACTGTGCATGATTCCACAGGGTAAGCAGCTGGGTGTGTGCTAAGAGTCTGCTTCTGCACAAAAAAATGGCTCCCCCTTTCAATCTAATGCAACTGTAAAATCACCAGAGCAATACGCAATAAATCTCTGCCTGTAATTCCTCTTTGCACACAGAGTCATGTTTTCATATTAGTCACAAAACGAAATTTCTTTGCCAATTTGAAAGCACACTTACTACTCTTTTTTTTTGCAAGTGATAAACACTTTTACAGACTGACACATTTTGAATCCACTTTTTAGATTCTTAAAAAAGCACATGTCCAAACTGCTTTTTCAGACCAGCACCATGTGTAACCTGGGTGACTGCCTACACTCCAGCAAGGGCAACCAGCCTTACTGATGCTGTATGTATTTGCATTACTGAGTGCAACCTCAAACCCTTAAAGTATTCCTTATTTTTACCAGTACACCTTAATTTATCGTGAAAACATAGTCCATATTATTTTACATGTTCCTCACATTTAAATTTCTCCCAAAACAGAAAATGATAAACACAACTTCAACAAAAGGAATTCCATTTCTATTATTCATTTCTTAATTTACCATATACATCCCCTCTCAAACTCTAAACTCACCTTTAAAATTAGTTAGCTGTGAAAGAAATGTGGCACTCAAACAGCAGATTATCAGAGCCAGGATCTCTGTTCTTTACACCTCTCTCCTCTCAGCAGAACCAGATAATGGCAAACTTTCCCTCTCTTTTTCCACACATATACATGTTAATTTCAAATCTCAGTGCTTCCCCCTTTTTTTCAAATGTAATCACACATTTCTATTGGTTGAAAACCAACCCTTTTCCAAAAGTACCCTTCTCCCAACTTGACTTCTGCCTAGTACCCTTCCCCCAACTTGACTTCTTCCTGCTACCATAGCAACAGCTCATGGAACACTGCTTTGTTGAGTTAGGTCAGAAGTTCACCAAACAATGTTTCAATTCCACAGAGCTAGAGTGCTTGACTTTTCAAACCTAACAGCAAATCCATAGTACTGTTCTTTGGTAACACATTTTTCTGTACCAATACAAAACATGCTTCTATTAATTTACACATACAGCCTAGTTTTTATTCTAGAATGGTATGAAACAGCCAATCAGTTCTTTTTTTTATAAAAAAAAATATGTATGCCTCCATTTCCAAACTGTCTTTCATTTCTTTTTACCATTCTACTGAATTACACCTCCTGAGTGCATCCAGTTCTCCTTTGAAGATGTTCACAGTGTGGATTGTAGGGCACAGCTATGTCTACTGGAGTGAAAAGTATGCAGAGAAAACAGATATGGTGAGAGACCTTGCTTTGCCAAATGTAGACATTAAATGGATTGGTCAGAGAGGGTTAAAGTGGCACCAATTGATGCCATTGGTGAAATCCTTCATGCAAATCCAACACCCTGACCTCATAATAGTGCACTGTGGTGGCAATGACCTAGGCACTTTGACTGGGGTAGGTCTGGAAATGCTTATGAAGGACACCTTTGCACAACTGTTTTCACTTTTCCCTAAAACTGCCTTTGTGTTTTCTAACATATGCCAAAGGCAAAAATGGAACTGGTCCAATCATTTCTGTCCGCAGATTGACAAAGCAAGAAAGCACGTCAACAAATCTGTTTCTGCTTTCCTCCGTGACTATGGTATGGGTTCCATTTACCACAACAACTTGCGTTACGACATGCAAGACATTTATAGAGGAGATGGTGTGCACTTCAATGATGAAGGGAACAGAGTCTTCCTCTTGAACCTTAGACTCTGCATCGGTACTTACTTGTAGGTACCACTAAAAAATCACTTCATAAACACAACGGCTCTTTTTAGAGCCCCCTAATATCTAAACTCTTAAATCTGCGTTTCATTTCTTTTATTTTATTTTTTTTCTACCGTACGCGTACGTTGAGCTTACCGTATGCGTACCCCGCGATTTTTTTAAAAATCAATAAATGTTTTCTTTGTACTTTTCTGTCCTTCTTTGACCCCCTTACAAATGTTAGGGGGTCTGTAACTCTCTCCCTTGCCCCCTTTTCAAGATATCACTCTTTTTTTTCTGAGTGAAACACACGAAATGGCGGCCGCCGCTTCCTGGTTTCGACCGATTCGAATGTTTACTAAGATCTTACAACCAATCAGAATCGCGCTCGCGCACGCCACCGTACGCGTACGGTAAGCGCACCGTAAGCGCACCGTACGCTGGCTCAGATATATATATTGATTTAAAGGCTATTTTCTCAGAATCTACTGAACAGATTTACACCAAACCTACAAAAGGCACTTCCTTGACCTGAGGACTACCTCTCTGCCAAATTTCAAGTAATTCTGTTCAGCCGTTCGGGCTGTAGCTGTGTCTAAAGGTCCTATGGAAAAATGCATGGGAAAAACGCGTTTTGGGACCCCCCTTTTATCTCAGCCCCCGCTTGACGAATCCCCCCGAGACTTTCAGGGTAGGAGCGGAGCGTAGCGCCCCACCTATTTTGAAAAATTCACGAGGATTCGTCAACCGGCGCCAAAGTTATTCAAAATAGAATGTTGCGGATTTCCTATGGAAACGTGGTCCTAACTATAACTACCTACTGGCGACCGCCAGTAGGTAATTCACTTAAAAAACATAGGTTTCAGGGGTGTCATAGTTAGCTGGACGTTTCCCTCGTACAAAACCCTAGAAATTCCCCTGTTATAGTTAGTTCAGCTAACTATAACTCACGCCCCCGCAATGCACTGCTGATGACATCACATATTACATCATTCATGACATGGTCAGTGACATCACTCATGATATCACTGATGACATCTCAAATGACATCACTGATGATATCACTGATGACGTCATCCATGTGATAAATTACTGCATCTTCTCACACCCTAATTTAACCTTTGATACACCAACTCAAAATTTCAGACGTACATTCTCAAAACCATAGATACTACAATACCAATAGCTACATACCCACTCATTAACTCTTAGGTCTCCATACACCTCCACTCACTCACCTGTACAGTCACTCATACTTGCAGTCACTCCGTACAAGACTATCGTATGTTCTCCTTTGAAGATGTTCACAGTGTGGATTGTAGGGCACAGCTATGTCTACTGGAGTGAAAAGTATGCAGAGAAAACAGATATGGTGAGAGACCTTGCTTTGCCAAATGTAGACATTAAATGGATTGGTCAGAGAGGGTTAAAGTGGCACCAATTGATGCCATTGGTGAAATCCTTCATGCAAATCCAACACCCTGACCTCATAATAGTGCACTGTGGTGGCAATGACCTAGGCACTTTGACTGGGGTAGGTCTGGAAATGCTTATGAAGGACACCTTTGCACAACTGTTTTCACTTTTCCCTAAAACTGCCTTTGTGTTTTCTAACATATGCCAAAGGCAAAAATGGAACTGGTCCAATCATTTCTGTCCGCAGATTGACAAAGCAAGAAAGCACGTCAACAAATCTGTTTCTGCTTTCCTCCGTGACTATGGTATGGGTTCCATTTACCACAACAACTTGCGTTACGACATGCAAGACATTTATAGAGGAGATGGTGTGCACTTCAATGATGAAGGGAACAGAGTCTTCCTCTTGAACCTTAGACTCTGCATCGGTACTTACTTGTAGGTACCACTAAAAAATCACTTCATAAACACAACGGCTCTTTTTAGAGCCCCCTAATATCTAAACTCTTAAATCTGCGTTTCATTTCTTTTATTTTATTTTTTTTCTACCGTACGCGTACGTTGAGCTTACCGTATGCGTACCCCGCGATTTTTTTAAAAATCAATAAATGTTTTCTTTGTACTTTTCTGTCCTTCTTTGACCCCCTTACAAATGTTAGGGGGTCTGTAACTCTCTCCCTTGCCCCCTTTTCAAGATATCACTCTTTTTTTTCTGAGTGAAACACACGAAATGGCGGCCGCCGCTTCCTGGTTTCGACCGATTCGAATGTTTACTAAGATCTTACAACCAATCAGAATCGCGCTCGCGCACGCCACCGTACGCGTACGGTAAGCGCACCGTAAGCGCACCGTACGCTGGCTCAGATATATATATTGATTTAAAGGCTATTTTCTCAGAATCTACTGAACAGATTTACACCAAACCTACAAAAGGCACTTCCTTGACCTGAGGACTACCTCTCTGCCAAATTTCAAGTAATTCTGTTCAGCCGTTCGGGCTGTAGCTGTGTCTAAAGGTCCTATGGAAAAATGCATGGGAAAAACGCGTTTTGGGACCCCCCTTTTATCTCAGCCCCCGCTTGACGAATCCCCCCGAGACTTTCAGGGTAGGAGCGGAGCGTAGCGCCCCACCTATTTTGAAAAATTCGCGAGGATTCGTCAACCGGCGCCAAAGTTATTCAAAATAGAATGTTGCGGATTTCCTATGGAAACGTGGTCCTAACTATAACTACCTACTGGCGACCGCCAGTAGGTAATTCACTTAAAAAACATAGGTTTCAGGGGTGTCATAGTTAGCTGGACGTTTCCCTCGTACAAAACCCTAGAAATTCCCCTGTTATAGTTAGTTCAGCTAACTATAACTCACGCCCCCGCAATGCACTGCTGATGACATCACATATTACATCATTCATGACATGGTCAGTGACATCACTCATGATATCACTGATGACATCTCAAATGACATCACTGATGATATCACTGATGACGTCATCCATGTGATAAATTACTGCATCTTCTCACACCCTAATTTAACCTTTGATACACCAACTCAAAATTTCAGACGTCCATTCTCAAAACCATAGATACTACAATACCAATAGCTACATACCCACTCATTAACTCTTAGGTCTCCATACACCTCCACTCACTCACCTGTACAGTCACTCATACTTGCAGTCACTCCGTACAAGACTATCGTATGCATTTATACACCTATATAGACACTCACAGACCGCCAATCATCCATGGAGGTACTGACACACCTAGTCAGTCGTGCAAGTAATTATACACAGTCCAATTTACTCACCTATACAGTTAAACACACTCAAGTTCACTTACTCATAAAACTAGTACCACAATCTTACGCTCTTATACAATCATTGATACACGCACACACTCATCCATACAGCCACTCTCACAATCACACACTCTCACGTATACCCACTTATATACTCTTACATGCATATATACTGCCTTTCAGATATGTACTTAGTCACACATGTACCACTGAGATATACATTCAATCCCTAACACACCCATACATACACTCACCCAACCATAGAGTTGATCACAGATGCACTCTTAAAACCATGCACCCATAGAATCACCCACTCACACATCTATGCATAGAGTCACACACACCCTACCCACACAAACACTCAGGCACCCATACAGATACTCAGACAAGGAATCAATAACCCATATAGACACTCATATAGCTATTCACAAAACCATGCAGCCACTTATACACCAACACACAGACACATACAGACATTCACACAGTTTAGTCACTAGTCCGCAGTAAGATACATTTAATGACTCACTTATAGAGTCAGTTAGGCACCTAGAAAATCATCCATTCACACACTTGTACACCCACTCATTCTTCAAAAGGCCTTTCACTATAAATATATAAAATATATTTAAACTTTACAGAAACACACAGTCACTGGATGACGTCATCAGTGATGTCATCAGTGATGTCATTTGAGATGTCATCAGTGATGTCATGAGTGATGTCACTGACCATGTCATGAGTGATGTAATATGTGATGTCATCAGCAGTGCATTGCGGGGGCGTGAGTTATAGTTAGCTGAACTAACTATAACAGGGGAATTTCTAGGGTTTTGTACGAGGGAAATGTCCAGCTAACTATGACACCCCTGAAACCTATGTTTTTTAAGTGAATATATATATGTGTGGGTGTGTATATATATATATACAAATTCACTGAAAAAACCATAGGTTTCACACATGTTATAGTTAGCGGAAATTTTACTGATAAAAAACCAGTGAAATTCCCCCGTTATAGTTAGTGTAGGCAACTATAACTCACGCGACCGCAATCCTCTGCTGATGCTAATACTGTATTTAGACACTTATTTGCCCATGTCTTCTTCCATACATTTTTAGCTATACATATATTTCAAATATTTTTTTTTCATACAGACACATATGTCATCAGCAGAAGATTGCGGTCGCATGAGTTATAGTTGCCTACACTAACTATAACGGGGGAATTTCACTGGTTTTTTATCAGTAAAATTTCCGCTAACTATAACATGTGTGAAACCTATGGTTTTTTCAGTGAATTTGCAAGGTTTTTTAAATGCTAATTCCTAACTATAACGTGTGTGAAACCTATGGTTTTTTCAGTGAATTTGTACGTTTTTTTAAATGCTAAGTTACTTTACGCCATTCGTGGCGTGCGCGCCCACTTAACGCAGTTCGTTCCGTAGGCGCACGGTGCGCTTCGCGCACTGTGCGCGCACAGTAAGCACGCGGTGCGCTTCGCGCACCGCGTGCCCACTTTACGCAGTTAGTGCCGTGCACGCACGGTGGGCACGCGGTGCGCTACGCGCACCGCGTGCCCACGTTACGCTAGATGGGCCATGTACGCACGATGCGCTTCGCGCACCGTGCGCACATGGAGGACAATCATTTGATAAACACAACGGCTCTTTTTAGAGCCCCCTAATATCTAAACACTTAAATCTGAATTTCATTTATTTTTTTATTTTTGTTTTCTACCGTACGCTTACCGTAAGCTTACCGTACGCGTACCCGGTGATTTTTTTTAAAATCCATAAATGTTTTCTTTGTACTTTTCTGTCCTTCTTTGACCCCCTCACAAATGTAAGGGGGTCTGTAACTCTCCTCATTGCCCCCTTTTCTTGTTTTCACTCTTTTTTTTCTGAGTGAAACACACAAAATGGCGGCCGCCGCTTCCTGGTTTCGGCCGATTCGAATGTTTACTAAGATCTAACAGCCAATCAGAATCGCGCTCGCGCACGCCACCGTACGCGTACCGTAAGCTTACCGTAAGCGTACGGTAAGCGTACCGTAAGCGGGCTCAGATATATATATTGATTTAAAGGCTATTTTCTCAGAATCTACTGAACAGATTTACACCAAACCTACAAAAGGCACTTCCTTGACATAGGGACTACCTCTCTGCCAAATTTCTAGTAATTCTGTTCAGCCATTCGGGCTGTAGCTCGTTCTAAAGGTCCTATGGAAAAATGCATGGGAAAAACGCGTTTTGGGACCCCCCTTTTATCTCAGCCCCCGCTTGACGTATCCCCCCGAGACTTTCAGGGTAGGAGCGGAGCGTAGCGCCCCACCTATTTTGAGAAATTCGTGAGGATTCATCGACCGGCGCCAAAGTTATTCAAAATAGAATGTTGCGGATTTCCTATGGAAAAGGGGTCCTAACTATAACTACCTACTGGCGACCGCCAGTAGGTAATATTTGGGTGTATATATGTGTGGGTGTATATATATACACCCACACGCATATATATATGTGTGTGGGTATATATAGCCACCATTTTAGAAAAATCTTACTTTCCAAACTGCCATTTCATTTACAGAGACCATCTGAGTGCATCCAGACCTCCCTTCAAGATGCTTAGAGTGTGGATTGTAGGACACAGCTATATTTTCTGGAGCCAAATATATGCAGGAAACAAAGGGATTCACAAAGACCTAGGTTTGCCAAATGTAGACATTAAATGGATTGGACAGAGAGGGTTAAAGTGGCACCAATTTATGCCATTGGTGAAATCCTTCATGCAAATCCAACACCCTGACCTCATAATAGTGCACTGTGGTGGCAATGACCTAGGTACTTTGACTGGGGTAGGTCTGGAAATGCTTATGAAGGACACCTTTGCAGAACTGATTTCACTTTTCCCTAAAACTGCCTTTGTGTATTCTAACATATGCCAAAGGCAGAAATGGAACTGGTCCGATCATTTTTGTCCACAGATTGAGAAAGCTAGGAAACATGTGAATAAATCTGTTTCTGCTTTTCTCCGAGACTACAGAATGGGGTCCATTTACAATAACAATCTGCGCTTTCATATGCAAGAGATGTATAGGAGAGATGGAGTACACTTTACTGATGAAGGACACAGAGTCTTCCTCAACAACTTTAGACTCTGTATAGGTACTTACTTATAAGTACCAAAAACTCTCAATGAACACAACAGCTCTCTTTAGAGCCACTCAAGAACAAAACACTTAAGCGTAATCTTTATCTCCCACCAATTTCCTTTTTTTTCCCTTGGATCCGCGAAACCACCACAAGAGAATCTGTGCATCCAACGCGATAGGATGCGCGCACCGTGAGCGCATTTCGCCGTTTTTTTTTTTTAAAAAGGGGGGCCACAGGGGGTCCTTCTGGGACCCCCTAAGCACCTCTAGAGGGTCAGAGTATTTCCACTCTGCCCCCTTTATATGTTTTACACACTTTTTCCCTTTGCTTCTTCAGCCTCGCGTCTACCGAAGCAGAAAATGGCCGCCAACAGTTCCTGGTTTCGAATGTAGAGAGACACTCGACAGCCAATTAGCATTCAGCGCGCGATCGGGAGGGTGCGCGCTCGGTTCGGGGCGGGTGCGTGTACGGTGCGTGTACGGTCCACGGATCCTCCGCGGCCATAGATATTTATGTACTTTTAACTCTAATTTTCTCAGGAACTACTGAACGGATTCACACCATATATGCAAAAGGCATGAGTCCGAACTGAGGACTACCTCTTTGCCAAATTTGGTGTCATTCCGTTCAGCGGTTCGGGCTGTAGCTGCGACAACAGATCCTATGGGAAATTACATGGGGTAAACGCGTTTTGGGACCCCCCTTTTTTCTTGGCCCCCGCTTAACGAATCACCGCGAAACTTTCAGGGTAGGAGCGGAGCGGAGATGGCCAAAAGTTTGGAAAATTTTGCGAAGATTCGGCAATCGGCGCCAAAGATGGTCCCAATAGAATGTTGGGGATTTCCTATGGAAAATAGGTCCTAACTATAAATATCTACTGGCGACCGCCAGTAGATAATACCCACACATATATATATACACCCACACATATATTGTCTACTGGCGGTTGCCAGTAGATAGTTATAGTTAGGAACGAGTTTCCATAGGAAATCTGAAAATTCTATTTTGAATAACTTTGGCGCCGGTGGACGAATCCACGCGAAAGTTTCAAAACTAATGGGGCGCTCTGCTCAGCTCCGACCCTGAAAGTCTCGGGGTGATTCGTCAAGCGGGGGCTGAGAAAAAAGGGGGGTCGGAAAACGCATTTTCCCCATGCATTTTCCCATAGGACCTTTAGTCGAAGGTACAGCCCGAACGGCTCAACAGAATTACTTGAAATTTGGAAAAGAGGTAGTCCTCAGGTCAGGGATGTGCCTTTTGCATATATGGTGCCGTGCGCATGCGTAATTCTGATTGGTGGTTAGATGTCAGTCAACATACGAATCGGTCGAAATCAGGAAGTGTCGGACGCCACTTTGTGTGTGGCAGTGAAAAAGAAAGGTGGAGAACGTGAAAAGGGGGCAGGGTAGAGAGTTCCTGACCCCCTAGCGTTTGTCAGGGGGTCCCTGAAGGACCCCGAAGGGTGAAAAAAACATTTTATTTTTTTTCAAAAAATCGCGGAGTGCGCGCACGGTGAAAAACCCTTAAAAAAAAAAGAAACGTTTTAAACGAGCCATTCCATATTACAGTATACAGTCAATCTATAACTATATACATAGGTAGTTTATTGTAAAATAAATATATAAAAAATATAATAATACATACATAAATTAGCATTTAAAAAACCTTACAAATTCACTTAAAAAACCATAGGTTTCACACACATTATAGTAAGAATTAGCATTTAAAAAACCTTGCAAATTCACTGAAAAAACCATAGGTTTCACACATGTTATAGTTAGCTGGACATTTCACTTGTAAAAGACCATTGAAATTCAACCCGTTATAGTTAGTTCAGCTAAATATAACTCGCGTGACTGCAATTCACTGCTGATGACTTCACATATTACATCACTCATGACATGGTCAGTGACATCACTCATGACATCACTGATGACATCTCAAATGACATCACTGATTACATCACTGATGACATCATTCAGTGAATATGTGTCTTTCTGAAACATAAATATTTTTTATATATGTATATCTAAAGGTTAATGGAAAAATAAATGGGTAAATAAGTGTCTAAATGAATGTTGTAAAATTAATTGTATAACTGACTTATTAACAGTATCTTAGTGAATACAGTGATGTAATATGTGACGTCATCAGCAGTGGATTGCAGTTGCGCGAGTTATATTTAGCTGAACTAACTCTAACGGCGGAATTTCAATGGTTTTTTACGAGTGAAATGTCCAGCTAACTATACCATGTGTGAAACCTAGGGTTTTTTCAGTGAATTTGCAAGGTTTTTTAAATGCTAATTCCTAACTATAACGTGTGTGAAACCTATGGTTTTTTAAGTGAATTTGCAAGGTTTTTTAAATGCCAATTTCTAACTATAACGTGTGTGAAACCTATGTTTTTTTAGTGAATATATATATATATATATATATATATATATATATATATACACCCACACATTATCTACTGGCGGTCGCCAGTAGATAGTTATAGTTAGGACCGAGTTCCCATAGGAAATCTGAAAATTCTATTTTGAATAACTTTGGCGTCGGTTGACTTATCTTCGTGAAATTTTCAAAACTAATGGGGCGCTCCGCTCAGCTCCTACCCTGAAAGTCTCGGGGTGACTTGTCAAGCGGGGGCTGAGATAAAAGGGGGGTCCCAAAATGCGTTTTCCCCATGCATTTTCCCATAGGAACTTTAGTCGAAGGTACAGCCCGAACGGCTGAACAGAATTACTTAAATTTGACAAAGAGGTAGTCCTCAGGTCAGGCATGTGCCTTTTGCTTAAATAGTGTAAATCCGTTCAGTAGTTCCTGAGAAAATCAAAAGTAAATTCACATATATATCTGGGCGGAGCCTAACCACACATCTCATCGTGAGATCTGATTGGCTGTCAGCACTTCATCCAAGAAGTGTTGGCAGCCATCTTGGGACCAATATACATGATAGCACCTCATTAAAAAGCATTGCAGTTAATAGAAGGTTTTAAGACTTTAGTTACATTATAAATCATTTGTTGATGGTACCATACTCATTTTAGGAATTGTGGTGTGTTCTAAGGTGATTTTACCATGTGAAAAAGCCTTCTGCTGTGATATCATGAATCATGTTTGAGAGAAAACTATTTTCTCATACTTTTCCCACAGAGGTTTGGAAGGTGATCTATAAGCTAACTGAGAGCATATTTTCTGTAAATTCACATTACCTTTCTCAGTCATGTGAGAATGAAGTCTGACATTCTCAGTAAAACATGTACATCCAACAAGGGCAGAGACTGTCAGTTGATTCCTTTGTGTTCTACTGCAGCTTCCCAGAGTGTTCTAAAGAACAACTAGAGCGCTAACAGTCCTACTTATGACAAACATATGGCACACCTGAAGGCATCGTGGTTGGAATAAAGTGGTAATTCTTAAAACATTTAATTTAAAAAGGAACAAAATGAGGGGGTTCATTTTGCCATAGAAAGTATGATTAGTGCTGCAGAAAAAAAAATTAGGGCACATTTTAAGTGACTTTTCAAATCCTCTTCTATTTCATTAAAAAATTCTGACATGCAGACTGAAACATGCACTTTCAATACCTGTAGCAGACTTCCCTGGTGAGCAGTAGCTTTACTACAGTGATCTAATAAGCAACTAGAGTGCTAACATTCTGAATTTATGGCAAATTTGTGACACATCTGAATGCCTTCTTGATGGAATCAAAGTAAAAAACTGAAAGTATTTTCTACTGAGGAGACTGTAGTAAATGAGGAAATTAGGAAACATCATAACAAATAAGTCTCCCAAAATGGCCACCAGAGACAAAAGAGCCCAAATGTAGCCCAAATATCACCCAGAGGTAGCCCAAGTATAGCCCAATGACAGAATGTCCCAGAGTGTTCTAATGAACAACTGGAGCGCTAACAGTCTTACTTATGACAAAAGTATGGCACACCTGAAGCCATCTTGAATGGAATAAAGTGGTAACACTTAAAACATTTAATTTACAAAGGAACACAATGAGGGGATTCATTTTGCCATAGAAATTATGATTAGTGCTGCAGAAAGAAAAATTAGGGCACATTTTGACTTCTCAAATCCTCTACTATGTCATAAAAAAATTCTGACATGCAGACTGAAACATGCACTTTGAATACCAGCAGCAGACTTCCCTGGTGAGCAGTAGCTTTACTACAGTGATCTAATGAGCAACTAGAGTGCTAACATACAGAATTTATGGCAATGTGTGACACATCTGAATGCTTTCTTGATGGAACCAAGTAAAAAACTGAAAGTATTTCCTACTGAGGAGACTGCAGTAAATGAGGAAATTAGGAAACTTCATAACAAATAAATCTCCCAAGATGGCCACCAGAGACAAAAGAGCCCAAATGTAGCCCAAATATCACCCAGATGTAGCCCAAGTATAGCCCAATGACAGAATGTCCCAGAGTGTTCTAACGAACAACTAGAGCGCTAACAGTCTTACTTATGACAAACGTATGGCACACCTGAAGCCATCTTGATTGGAATAAAGTGGTAACACTTAAAACATTTAATTTTTAAAGGAACAAAATGAGGGGGTTCATTTTGCCATAGAAATTATGATTAGTTCTGCAGAAAGAAAAATTAGGGCACATTTTGACTTCTCAAATCCTCTTATATTTCATAAACAAATTCTGACAAGCAGACTGAAACATGCACTTTGAATACCAGCAGCAGACTTCCCTGGTGAGCAGTAGTTTTACTACAGTGATCTAATGTGCAACTAGAGTGCTAACATTCAGAATTTATTGCAAATGTGTGACACATCTGAATGCCTTCTTGATGAAACCAAAATAAAAAACTGTAAGTATTCCCCCTGAGGAGACTGCAGTAAATGAGGAAATTAGGAAACTTCATAACAAATAAATCTCCCAAGATGGCCACCAGAGACAAAAGAGCCCAAATGTAGCCCCAATATCACCCAGATGTAGCCCAAGTATAGCCTAATGACAGAATGTCCCAGAGTGTTCTTAAGAACAACTAGAGCGCTTACTGTCTTACTTATGACAAAAGTATGGCACACCTGAAGCCATCTTGATTGGAATAAACTGGTAACACTTAAAACATTTAATTTAAAAAGGAACACAATGAGGGGGTTCATTTTGCCATAGAAATGATGATTAGTTCTGCAGAAAGAAAAATTAGGGCACATTTTGAGTGACCTCTCAAATCCTCTTCTATTTCATAAAAAAATTCTGATATGCAGACTGAACCATGCACTTTGAATACCAGCAGCAGACTTCCGTGGTGAGCAGTAGCTTTACTACAGTGATCTAATGAGCAACTAGAGTGCTAACATACAGAATTTATGGCAAATGTGTGACATATCTGAATACCTTCTTGATGGAATCAAAGTAAAAAACTGAAAGCATTTCCTATTGAGGAGACTGCAGTAAATGAGGAAATTAGGAAACTTCATAACAAATAAATCTCCCAAGATGGCCACCAGACACAAAAGAGCCTAAATGCAGCACAAATATCACCCAGATGTAGCCCACATGTAGCCCAATGACAGAAGTGTGCAAAACACTTATTTTTTGTGTATTTGCAGTTTTATATAGTGCAGACTTGTCAGGTATTGGAATGCTTTACATGAGCATTGGTAACATCACACAAGATCAAATTCATTTTGGTTGTAGACATGGGGAGATTAAGTGATTTGACCACAATCACAGAATGTTGAACTGAAGCAGAAACTCCAACCTGGTTCCCAAGTTGCAAAGTCTGCAGCTCTGGAAGTAACACCACATCCTCTTGCCAAGGTGCAACATTTAATCAAGTGGTCAACTGGATAAAAAAACATAAAGATTACAAATAATTTAAAAGTTCTTTGTCGCTATTTGAAAACTCAGAAAATATGTCCTCATTTTAGTTTTTTAGAGCACTAACCATAATGTTGATGCAAATAAGACCCTCTCATATATGTAATTTCTAAAGGAAATACTCTAGGTATTACAGTCAGGCGCTCCACACTTTTGTAATAAATATAGAATGTTAGCAATCTTGTTGTTTATTGGGATACTGTTGAGAGGCAGAGGCCAGGGGCACGGACTCTGAAAATTGAAGGCAGATAGGAGAGTGCTAAGGCAACAATTTGACCACACTGGGCAGGCAGGAAGGGCAGTGGCAGCACAACAGACTATGGAGGGCAGTGGAAAGGGGGGCAGGGGCAACAAACCAACAATACAGGACTGGCAAGAGAGGCTGTGGCAATATAATAGACCATTGTGGGCAGAAGGAAGAGGCAGTGGTAGTACAACCATACATGCCAACAGACCCGTTTCAGCCAGGAAACGTCCAATGTTTTTAAGCTCAAATGGGCTTTATTTGATCTGTCTCCTGTCTACAATCTCCTCTTTTTCAATGTAACTCTTTTTTTAATTTTTTTTTTTTTAATTGAAATTCTTGTGTCAGAGTTACAATTTGACAATAACATCACGACGCTTGAAGAGCCAAAGCATCGTCTTATAGCGAGTAAGTTTCGGTAATTTAGGAATATGTAGCGGAGATGGGATCTGAACCTCATGGCAAATTCTGTCGAAAAAAAAATTAATAAACACAGTTGGGGTCTGCATTCCAGATTTGAACCGCTCTAAATATTGGGCGAAATATGCGCTATAGTAATGGGTACGGCTAAACCTCCCAATTCCGTATCGGCATAAAGAATCCGCATTGCTATCCTGGGACTTTTTTTTGCCCATATAAAGCCTGAGAATAATGATTATACTTTTGAAAAGAAACCACTGGGCAGAAAACGGAATGGCAGAAAATAAAAAATAGACATTTTTATAAGTGCCACTCGCCCCAGGATAGAAAATGGCAGCGAGTCCCATCTACTAAATAATGATTGAACCTTGCGTAGAAGAGGATCAAAATTCAACATAACTAAATCGGAAACCGAAACAGAATACATAACTCCTAAATACCTTTTCGGTCTTAAATTAATACAGCCGAGTAAATCAGTGTGTAGCTCAACCTCACCCCCACCACAAACTAATATTTCAGTTTTTTTTTTATTAATTCGGTAACCACCCAGATGTTCGAATTCTTCGAAAAGCTGAAGAGCGGCAGTTTGAGATTGAATATCCGACTTAATCAGTAGTAAAATATCATCGGCATATAGTTTGATTTTTGCCATAGAAGGAATAGGAGGAGAGATATTTACGGATTCCCGAATAGCTGTAGCTAATGGTTCAATAAAAAATGTAAAAAGAATAGGGGACAGGGGGCAACCTTGCCTGGTGCCCCGTTGAACCGATACTTTACCAACCATAACTGAATTAATAATTACATTGGCTTTGGCACCCGTGTACAAATTCTGAATTAAACTAATAATCTGTGGAGGAATTCCAAAGTGCTTTAAAATAACAAATAAGGTTGTCCATACCACCAAATCAAAAGCTTTTTCCGCGTCTAATAATAGAATTAAAGCGGAAATTTTGTTTGTCTGAAAATAATCTAAAGCCTCAGTAAGAAAATGTGTATTAGTAGCTAACTGTCGGCCTGCCACAAAGCCATTCTGATCCGGGTTATAAGATGTAACTCAAAGGGGAAAATCAATACCCCAGTTTTTTTTCAAAATCTCCCTCTTACCAAGTTCAAAATGTTCGCAAGTATGGTACATTGAATCATGGTAGGCAGGAGGAATTGGGGTAGGGACATGGACTTGGATAACAGAGGACAGGAGGGACATGGAGAGGTGCACCAAACTGACCCTACAGGGCAGGCATCAGGGTTTGCAGCAGCACAATACACCACACAGCGCATGCGGGACGGGAGTGCAGCACAAAAATCCATAGAAAGCAATAGGAAGGGGACAGGACTATGCACATGGACAACAGAGAACAGATGGGAAAGAGGCAATGGTAGCTAGCTGACCGTAATGGACAGACAGGAGAGAAAGCTGCAGCATAACAGACCATAAAGGGCAGGAGGGACGGATCAGGGGCATTACAATGGAACAGACAAGCCAGGAGGGAGGGAATAGGGGGTCTGCACATGGAAACAGAGGGCTGGGGGCAAGGTGGCAGGGCAGGAACAGCAAGATGACCATGGAGGTCAGGCAGGATGGGCACTAGAAACAAGACACACCTTGGAGAACAATGAGACTATGGTGGCATACACACAGACCATGGAGGGAAGGTGGGAGGGGCCATGGCAGCACAGAAGACCATGCATGGCAAGCGGGAGGGTTAGTGGCAGCACAATGGCTATGATGGGCAAGAAGGAGGGTGCAGGGGCATGCACAAAGGACCATGGAGGATAGAAGGGAGGGTCAGGACCTGGGCACAGACAAGAGAGTTCAGGGGAAGGGGCCTCACAACAGACCACGCGGGGCAGGCAGGAGGAGCAGTTGCAGCACAACAGATCAGGGAGGGCAGAAGGGTGTGGCAGTAAAATGGACCATGGAGGACAGGAGTAAGGGGATAGGGGCATGGCATGTAGACAGGCAGGGTGGAGGTGGCAGGGACAGGTTACAGTCATCTGACAATGCTAGGCAGGTGGGAGGGAGTGGCAGCTCAACAGAACACTCAGAGTAGATAGGAGTGGCAGGTCCATGGAACATAGTGGGTAAAAAGGATGGAGCAGGGGCATGCACAAAGACATCGGAGGGCAGGGGGAAGGAGAATAGGGGCAGCAAGCTAAGCACAGAGGCTAAGGAGGAGGTCAAAGATGGGCCATAGAATTGGGCAATGGAGGGCAGGAGGAGTGGACTGGTACATCATGCTAAATGGAGGGCAGTGGCATCACATCAGATAATGCATGGCAGGAGGGAGGAGGCTAGTCCATGGATTCAGACAACAGAGGATAGGGAGGAGGTGGATGGGGCAGCAAGCTAACTGTTCAGAGAAGGTGGGTATTAGGAACTTTATTGTTTTCAAAATTGTGTGTCTGTGCGAACTACTTAAAATATGAACAAGTATGCAGCATAATCTCACTTTCATTCAGGAAGAAGAGGACGTTTGTGACTGTGACTACGGGCTCACTTGGCAGAAACACCCCCTGCCCCTCCACCCTCCATCGCAAAATGTAATGCCCGTGAAAAGGGTAGGTGGACGCAGTGTTATATAGAACATAGTCCTGAGAGCACGATTGAAAATGAAAACTAGATGTAGTATATGGTATAACCTATGCACCAAAAGTGTGATATAAGATGAACCGGGGCGTGAAATATAATATGCAATACATTGTGCGCAATGACAGATTCATTGGAGAGCGCGAGATAGCACAGGCACTAGCGCGTGCTATGCGATATACGCCTTGGAATATAATATGCACAGGGCAGTGTTGTGTAACATAACTAGTCTCTAAAGTTGTAATATAAACAATGTGCTGGGGAGTGTAACGTTGCATATGCACTGTGACAAAGATATGGATGCCAGATTGTAATATGTATGGCATAGCGCTATGCGTTATAACATACACATTGAGGAAGGCACGTTAGATGGGGCAATATAACCCGTGCGAAGGCAAGTGCGGCATGACATATTCACGGGGTGGTGTTACAGTGCACATGGGCTAGAGAGTGTCATATCATATGCACTAGCTGGTGGAATACAACACAGATGATTGGAAGAGTTCCCGTATGAATAAGTATGTGTTTCTATAAGTGATTGTTTAAAAGACTAAGTATGTGTAAGTTTCTGTAGAAGTAAGTGTGGTGGTGTGTGTATAACTGTATATGCAAGTAAATGGATGTTTGATTCTTTATTAGCATGAGTGAGTATGTGTGTGAGTAACTCTATGGATGAGTGGCATTGTGTAACAGGATGTATAGGTGTGTGAGTACATATGATGAGTGAGTACATGTATGAGTGACTGTATAGGACTGTTGGTGAATGAGTGGATGTGTAAGTGGATCTTAGAATTACCGAAAAGGTTGTTGTAACTGGTATTGGTATGTCCATTGTTTTGAACATTGTAGTTTCTATTTTTGAATGTGTGTATCAAAGGTTATATAAGGGGAAGAGGAGGTCTTCCACTCTATCACAAGGATGATGTCATCAGTGATGTCATTAATGATGTCATTTGAGATGTCATCAGTGATGTCATGAGTGATGTCACTGACCATGTCATGAGTGATGTAATGTGTGACGTCATCAGCAGTGCATTGCGGGCGCGCGAGTTATAGTTAGCTGAACTAACTATAACGGGGGAATTTCAATGGTTTTGTACGAGTGAAAAGTCCAGCTAACTATAACGCCCCTGAAACCTATGGTTTTTTCAGTGAATTTCTAAGGTTTTTTAAATGCTAATTCCTAACTATACCGTGCCTGAATCCTATGGTTTTTTCAGTGAATATATATATATATATATACACCCACACATATATATATATACACCCACACACATATATATTACCTACTGGCGGTCGCCAGTAGGTAGTTATAGTTAGGACCCTGTTTCGATAGGAAATCCGCAACATTCTATTTGGAATAACTTTGGCGCCGGTCGACGAATCCTCGCGAAATTTTCAAAACTAATGGGGCGCTACGCTCCGCTCCTACCCTTAAAGTCTCGGGGGGATTCGTCAAGCGGGGGCTGAGAAAAACTGCGTTAAGTAGGCGCGCGGTACGCGAAGCGTACCGCGTGCTCACTGTGCGCGCACGGTGCGCGAAGCGCACCGCGCGTGCACGGAACGAACTGCGTGAAGTGGCCACGCACGGCACGAACGGCGTAAAGTAACTTAGCATTTAAAAAAACGTACAAATTCAATGAAAAAACCATAGATTTCACACACGTTATAGTTAGGAATTAGCATTTAAAAAACCTTGCAAATTCACTGAAAAAACCATAGGTTTCACACAAGTTATAGTTAGCTGTACATTTCACTCATAAAAAACCAATGAAATTCCACGTTATAGTTAGTGCAGGCAACTATAACTCACGCGACCGCAATCCTCTGCTGATGACATATGTGTCTTTATGAAAAAAAAATATTTGTAATATATGTATAGCTAAAATTTAATGGAAGAAGACATGGGCAAATAAGTGTCTAAATACAGTATTAGCAGAGGATTGCGGTCGCGTGAGTTATAGTTGCCTGCACTCACTATAACGTGGAATTTCATTGGTTTTTTACGAGTGAAATGTACAGCTAACTATAACTTGTGTGAAACCTATGGTTTTTTCAGTGAATATATATATGCCCACAGACATATATATATATATATATATATATATATATATATATATACATATATATATATACACCCACACTTATATATATATATACACCCATATATATATCTATATATTATCTACTGGCGGTCGCCAGTAGATAGTTATAGTTAGGACCGAGTTCCCATAGGAAATCTGAAAATTCTATTTTGAATAACTTTGGCGCCGGTTGACTTATCTTCGTGACATTTTCAAAACTAATGGGGCGCTCCGCTCAGCTCCTACCCTGAAAGTCTCGGGGTGATTCAATAAGCGGGGGCTGAGAAAAAAGGGGGGTCCCAAAACACGTTTTCCCCATGCATTTTCCCATAGGACCTTTAGTCGAAGGTACAGCCCGAACGGCTGAACAGAATTACTTGAAATTTGGCAAAGAGGTAGTCCTCAGGTCAGGCATGTGCCTTTTGCATATATGGTGTCAATCTGTTCAGTAGATACTGAAAAAATTGCAGTTAAAAGTACATAAATATCTATATGCGCGCACCGTTCATGCACGGTGCTTGCACGGGGCGCGCACCAAATGTCCGCGAGCTTAATTCTGATTGGTGGTTAGATGTCAGTCAACATTCCAATCGGTCGAAATCAGGAAGTGTCGGATGCCATTTTGTGTGTGACAGTGAAAAAGAAAGGTGGAGAACGTGAAAAGGGGGCAGTTCCTGACCCCCTATCCTTTGTCAGGGGGTCCCTGAAAGACCCCGAAGGGTGACATTTTTTTTAATTTTTTTTTCAAAAAATCGCGGGGTGCGCGCACGGTGCGCGCACCCCCCAGTTGCCATTTTAAGTTTTAGAGGCAGAAGAGAGCTAAAAACACAAGTGGAGAACGTGAAAAGGGGGCAGGGTAGAGAGTTCCTGACCCCCTAGCCTTTGTCAGGGGGTCACTGAAGGACCCCGAAGGGTGAAAAAAACATTTAATTTTTTTTCAAAAAATCGCGGGGTGCGCGCACGGACCATGAAAGACCCCTAAGGTCCCAAGGCGGCAAAAAATTCATTAAAAAAATAGAATTCAAAATCAAGTTTAAGTGTTTACATGTTGGTTGGCTCTAAAAAGAGCTGTTGTGTTCATTGAGTGTTTTTTTGTACCTACAAGTAAGTACCGATGCAGAGTCTAAAGTTCAAGAGGAAGACTCTGTTCCCTTCATCTGTGAAATGTACACCGTCTCCTCTATAAATGCCTTGCATGTTTTAACGCAAGTTGTTGTGGTATATAGAACCCATACCATAGTCTCTGAGGAAAGCAGAAACAGACTTATTGACGTGCTTTTTTGCTTTCTCAATCTGCGGACAATATTGGTTGGACCAGTTCCACTTTTGCCTTTGGCATATATTAGAATATACAAAGGTAGTTTGTGGAAAAAGTGACATCAATTGCACAAAGGTGTCCTTAACAAGCATTTCCAGACCTACCCCAGTTAAAGTGCCTAGGTCATTTCCACCACAGAGCACAATTATAAGGTCAGGCTGTGGGAGATGTAGAAAGGATTTCACCAAAGGCATCAATTGGTGCCACTTTAACCCTCTCTGACCAATCCATTTAATGTCTACATTTGGCAAAGCAAGGTCTTTCACAATACCTCTTTTTTCAGCATACTTTTCACTCCAGTAGACATAGCTATGACCTACAATCCACACTGTGAACATCTTTCAAGGAGATCTGGATGCACTCAGAAGGTGTCTTTCAGTAGAATGGCAATATGAAAAGAAAGATAGTTGTAAAATGAAGGCTTACATACTTTTTTTAATAAAAAGAACTCATTGGCTGTTTCAGACCATTCAACACTAAAAACTAGGCTGTATGTTTAAATTTTTAAAAGCATGTTTTGTATTGGTTCAGAAAAATGTGTTCCCACAGAAGATTACTTTGGATATGCTGTTAGGTTTGAAAAGTCAAGCACTCTTGCTCTTTGGATTAGAAACATTGTGTGCTGAACTTCTGACCTCTCTGCTCACACCAGTGTTCCATGATCTGTTGCTATGGTAGCAGGCAGAAGTTATGTTGAGGGTAGGAATCATTTGGAAAGGGTTGAAATTTGCAACCAATAGAAATGTGTGTTTCCATTTAAAACTATGTGGGAAGCAATGTGATTTGAAGTTAACATGTATATGTGTGAGAAAAGAGAGGGACATTTTGCCATTTAGTGGTTCTGGTGAGAGGAGTACAGCTCAGAGATTCTGGCTATGATAATCTGCTGTGTGAGTGGCACATTTCTTTCTCAACTAACTACTTTTAAAGGTGAGTTATGAATTTGAGAGGGGATGTATGTGGTGTATTTTGATATAAATAATAGAAATTTGTTTCTTCTTTTAAAGTTGTGTTTTACATTTTATGTTTTGGAAGATATTTAACTGCCTTGAACTTGTAAGATATTATGGAGTATGTCTTCACCATAAGTTAAGGTGTACTGGTATCACCCAGGAATACTGTTTTGTGCCTAGAATCACATCATGAGTCTGTGTGCACACAGGAATTGTTGTCAGAGATTTAATTTGTGTTGCTCTTGTTCTGTAAGACTTTCACTCGTAGGAAAGGGGCAGCTTGTTTTCTTGAACTGTGATGGTTAGCATTCAGCAGAAATCACTATCTCACAGATGAGAGGCAAATGCTAACACATTTGAAAACAACAGGGTAGATTTTCCTTCCACTCCTGCAATGGGTGAGGTAGTTCCTACATGTTCATAAGCCCAATTAACCCTTACCACATGTTCTCTTACATTCATCTCTGCAGTCTTCATGCAGTTGTGCAAGCGTCCATGCAGATCTCTCTTGCACCTGAAAATACACAGTCTCCAGAAACACACTCTTAGCACACAGGCAGCTGCTTCTCCTGCACTCCCATGCTTACTATTCAGCACTGTGTGGTATTTTAGATAGCAGTGTGTAACGCTAACACATTCAACATCACCAAGGCTCATTTCCTGTGCTCTAGTCTAATCACTCACCCAGGTTCCACATGCTCATGGTCTCAAGTAGCTGTTAGGACATGTGCTCTTTTCTGCCTCTCTAAACTATAAGGAAAATGTGTCAGGCTGTTACAGTAAATATCACTTGCTCTACCACAGTAGTAAATGTGCTTTGAAATTGCCAATCAAATATCGTTTTCTGCCTAGAATCACACCATGAGTCTGTGTGCACACAGGAATTGTTGTCAGAGATTTAATTTGTGTTGCTCTTGTTCTGTAAGACTTGTACTCGTAGGAAAGGGGCAGCTTGTTTTCTTGAACTGTGATGGTTAGCATTCAGCACAAATCACTATCTAACAGATGAGAGGCAAATGCTAACACATTTGAAAACAACAGGGTAGATTTTCCTTCCACTCCTACAATGGGTGAGGTAGTTCCTACATGTTCAAAACTCCAATTAACCCTTACCACATGTGCTCTTACATACATCTCTGCAGTCTTCATGCAGTTGTGCAATCGTCCATGCAGATCTCTCTTGCACCTGACAATACACAGTCTCCAGAAACACACTCTTAGCACACAGGCAGCTGTTTCTCCTGCACTATCATGCTTACTATTCAGCACTGTGTGATATTTCAGAAAGCAGTGTGTAACGCTAACACATTCAATATCACCAAGGCTCATTTCCTTTGCTCTAGTCTAATCACTCACCCAGGTTCCACATGCTCATGGTTTCAAGTAGCTGTTAGGACATGTGCTCTTTTCTGCCTCTCTAAACTATAAGGAAAATGTGTCAGGCTGTTACAGTAATTATCACTTGCTCTACCACAGTAGTAAATGTGCTTTGAAATTGCCAATCAAATATCGTTTTCTGCCTAGAATCACACCATGAGCTTGTGTGCACACAGGAATTGTTGTCAGAGATTTAATTTGTGTTGCTCTTGTTCTGTAAGACTTGCACTCGTAGGAAAGGGGCAGCTTGTTTTCTTGAACTGTGATGGTTAGCATTCAGCAGAAATCACTATCTCACAGATGAGAGGCAAATGCTAACACATTTGAAAACAACAGGGTAGATTTTCCTTCCACTCCTGCAATGGGTGAGGTAGTTCCTACATGTTCAAAACTCAAATTAACCCTTACCACAGGTGATCTTACATACATCTCTGCAGTCTTCATGCAGTTGTGCAAGCGTCCATGCAGATCTCTCTTGCACCTGACAATACACAGTCTCCAGATACACACTCTTAGCACACAGGCAGCTGCTTCTCCTGCACTCCCATGCTTACTATTCAGCACTGTGTGGTATTTCAGATAGCAGTGTGTAACTCTAACACATTCAACATCACCAAGGCTCATTTCCTTTGCTCTAGTCTAATCACTCACCCAGGTTCCACATGCTCATGGTCTCAAGTAGCTGTTAGGACATGTGCTCTTTTCTGCCTCTCTAAACTATAAGGAAAATGTGTCAGGCTGTTACAGTAATTATCACTTGCTCTACCACAGTAGTAAATGTGCTTTGAAATTGCCAATCACATATCGTTTTCTGCCTAGAATCACCCCATGAGTCTGTGTGTACACAGGAATTGTTGTCAGAGATTTAATTTGTGTTGCTCTTGTTCTGTAAGACTTGCACTCGTAGGAAAGGGGCAGCTTGTTTTCTTGAACTGTGATGGTTAGCATACAGCACACATCACCATCTCACAGATGAGAGGCAAATGCTAACACATTTGAGAACAACAGGGAAGATTTTCCTTGCAGTACTGTAATGAGTGAGGTAGTTCCTACATGTTCATAAGCCAAATTAACCATTACCACATGTGCTCTTTCATACATCTCTGCAGTCTTCGTGCAGTTGTGCAAGCGTCCATGCAGATCTCTCTTGCACCTGACAATACACAGTCTCCAGAAACACACTCTTAGCACACAGGCAGCTGCTTCTCTTGCATTCCCATGCTTACTATTCAGCACTGTGTGGTATTTCAGATAGCAGTGTGTAATGCTAACACATTGAACATCACCAAGGCTCATTTCCTTTGCTCTAGTCTAATCACTCACCCAGGTTCCACATGCTCATGGTCTCAAGTAGCTGTTAGACTTGCACTCATAGGAAAGGGGCAGCTCATATGATAGGATTTGAAAAGCACAAAAAAATATAGTAATATATTTAAATTACATAAAGGTTTTTTAGTTTCCTTTAGGTATTGCTGAACAACACTGAAATAAATTAAACATGCCTTTAAAATCAAGAAAGAGAAAAGAACCGCAAAACATCTATATTTGAAGACAACTGGACAACAGAAATTAGTTGAAGAACCTCATGTTGGAAAAAAGAAAAAGTCTTCTGGTAAGCAGACTAAGGATTGTTTTTTAAATATCCTCAAACATAGAAAATATGTACAAAGTATATCCACTGCAAATAGTGTTTCAAGAAGAAAACACTAAATGCTAATGTACAATCAGAAGCAAGAAAGAATGACTTAAAAAGAAAAACAGAATTTCAAAACATTCGTAAAAAAATGTATCAGAGAAGAGTGGTGTTCAATTTGCTAAAGGATGTCAAAAAAATATAGGAAGAAAGCAATATTTTATAAGAAAAAGAAACATATTGAATCAATTGTTGCAAAGGCTTTGGAATTAAAAAGAAAACCATTCATTCTAATTTTGAACAGGATCCGTACATTAGATAAAATAGTCCATGTAATGAAGTCAAAAAGCAAAAGGAAAAGAGTAGTGAAAAAAAATAACTTTTGTAATGTGTTCTTAGGAGAATGGAAGCATAGTTCAAGTACTGAACCATTTTTTAATGAAGAGAGTTATCTTCAAAGTAATAGTTTGCTGCATGCAGTTGACACCAGTGGTCGAAGTTATGAAGTTAAAGATGGTTGTGTAATGGAAAAGGAGAAAATGGTTCCAAGAAATGAGGAAGAAGTGGTAGCTGATGAGGTTATGGGGAAACGTCCTAAAGCCCCAGTGTACACTTGGAATTGTAGTAGTATTTGTACTGTACGACAAGAATCTATTGATAAATTACGTGACTTTCTAAGAGAATATAGTAAAAAAAGTGTTAAACAGAAGATTAAGGTGCTTCAAAGACTAGATATTACAACAGAACTTCCTACACCTGTATAATTAAAGATCAGGCAATATGTCCATATAATAATATAGAACCCACAGTCAACAGTGTACAAAGAGTATATCAATTCATTTATTTGATTCTTTTTTCTTTTTTTGAAAAACATATACATGTGTTTTTTTTGTATATAAAGTGTCTATTGATACATTTAATACATATTATTTTTCATAAAACACAAATACATCCTGTCTAAAAAAGGCCCGCACCCTATTGACATTAAACACAATACCAAACTCAAACAATAAACTGCACAATTACAACAAGAAAAAAGATATTATAAGAGAAAACAAAGTACATGACAAAGAGACAATGATAATTACACAAGACCAGCGCCAACGCGCGTTTCGGAGTTCCTATATATCCAATATAGGCTCCTTCTTCAGGGCATATTCGATAGGTCTTTCAAATGGTGACAAATACAAAACATCACTTCATGTCCAACATCATGTGGTGAGGGTGCTTGTACACATTCAATATTGACAACCGTTGGTCTGTGGGTACAAAAACCACAATAAGTATATTTAAAATATAATTTAATTTATTAAAGTGGGCTGAAGTTAGAAGCAAGAAATAGTAATAGTAACATCCGAGAGGATGCTGAATGACCGAAACGTGAAATAGATGAACCAAAAATTGTGTAAATCCAAAATTATGGAGAAGAAATATTTTTAGACTCCCATCACCAGAATAGTAAACAATGTAGGTGTATACATACTAGGAACCAGCGTTTTTACTCGGGGGCCACGGATGTAAACTTGACTGCAAGACGAGTATTAGTTTATTTACAAGGCACTAAAATGAAATAACAAATAAAAGAGATAGGGATGATAATATGACAAGATGAGCAACAAGTCATATATTGTTACATACATAGTAACTGGGGTGCTCTACTCCCTGGGAGAATCCCAAACGCATATAGGTATAGCATAGTAGAAACCTTGACAGATCGCCATTAAATCAAAGGTGAAACAATCCTAGTAATCTGAGCTAGTGCATTTATGAAAAACAACTAAGGACATAACAAACGTGTACAATCTATCGAAATAAAGAGGACTCCTAAAGATTAGTTTGTGGGTCCATGGATATAATCTGAAATAGATTGGCAACTACTGAGTATAGTCTAATTCCAACACTTACCGAATACCCAAAAACGTCGGTAGGGCAAATTTGTATCTGGGCTAAGGATTTAAAATAGGCGTACGGAGAGCCTGTATAGAATTGTACGGACCCGTAGGGATATTGGTTTGTATACCAACCCGGTGCCAAGCTAGCGAGGTTGCCTAAAGGAATAGAAAGGACCAAGTTATAGTACTATTCACAGTTATTAGATAAGAAGAAGACGAATGTTTCTGGGTTTACTTACTGATAACAACCCCTATAGTTGGGCAGTCAAGAATTTAAAACATTCCCAAAGTTTATTTGCTGGAGGGTAATGTGGCCTCATGTAGCTTAGCCCCAATATTAGTAAATCCAAAATTGAATTTTTAGACATCTGGATACAAATTGTTGATGATAAAATTGAGGTTAGTCTTTACACCAAACCCACAGCTAAGAATACTCTTCTCCAATACTCAAGTTACCATCCTCGTAGTCAAAAGGATAACATCCCTTTCAGCCAATTCCTACGATTACGCAGGAACTGCACCACCATGCAGAATTACGATCATCACGCTGAAGAACTTAAACAAAAATTTGCCAGTAGGGGCTACCCATTTAAATTGATCAAAGAGGCCTACAAAAGAGCAAAGTACTACGACAGAGCGGTATTGTTGCAGAACAAAGAAATCAAAACTGAAGACAAACTGGTTTGTGTCACCACTCATTCTAATATAGATCATAAGATTAGACAAATCATCAATAGCGAGTGGCACATTCTTAACTCCGATCATGGTAAAACTACTCTTCCAAAACCTATTTTTGCGTTTCGACGCAATAAAAACTTGAAAAATGTATTAGTTAAATCTAAAATACCTGCTACTAGGTCCTTTCTCCAGAAATCCATCACTGGTACCAGACCCATCAGTGGTACACACAAATGTGGTGGTTGCCATGCTTGCCAGTTTGCCATTGTAACCAGTGAACTGCTGTGGGACAAACAAATCTTTTCATTTAAGATATGACTAACTGTCGAACTCGAAATGTGATTTATCTCATCCTTTGTCCTTGTGACAAAGGTTACGTTGGAGAAACCAGCAGAGAATTTCGCGTTCGATTTAGCGAACACAAATCATCCATTGTAAACAAACGCTCTGGGGCTCCGCTAGTCTCTCACTATACTGAAAAACAACATTCCGTTTCTGACCTACGTTGGCTAATTCTAGAACATGTGCATCCACCCGACAACGGCAATATTGATGCACTAAGACTCAAAAGGGAAGTTTTTTGGATATATGCCCTTCAGACATACGAAAAAGGCCTGAATGAACATCTCCCCTGGGAGAACGCCATCATTTAAGTCTTTTTGAACCTGAGCCAGTACAGTTACCCTTAGGCCTTTGTGGATTCCCCTTTGAGTTATAACCTACTGCCTATTCTGTCAAAAAATCTTTTGGAGAGACACCTGAGTGATTTTTTGCCCCTTTGTAATAATCAGATTACTTTTGAACTGTGGTGGCATTATATTTGTCATCCATTTCTTTTTGAAAGTCTGATTTATTCATATTTCTTTTATAGATAGTCTTTTCTATATATTTGGTATAAAACGTTCTGAGTATTCTCAACAGAACATTACAAACACCTCATTCCCCCTGGCAGATTCCCAATATAGTTTTTGTTCTTTGATCTAGTCAAACTATCTGCTACTATTACGATAACATTAATAGTAAAACAGCGTGTCGAGGGAATCTTTGTCCTCTTTTCTTTCCTATTATCTATCCACATACTGGACGGACTCTCGTTGTCCTTTCTCTATGCCCATTATTCTTAGGCATTGCTTCCTGGACCTTCCATATAAGGAAGACGCCACACACACCCTCGTCTATTGCCGAGAGCGGGAGGATACGGACCGCGGAAGACACTCTCTAGAATTACTCGGTAAGGAGACATACTCGCTCCGAATATCGACGTCTTTTATTAGGCAATTTTGATTATACAGGCCTAAATTTGAGGGGTATTTATCTAGTGATTTTTATCTTTATAGATATGACGAGGTCCCCGGTTTAGCTACATGAGGCCACATTACCCTCCAGCAAATAAACTTTGGTAATGTTTTAAATTCTTGACTGCCCAACTATAGGGGTTGTTATCAGTAAGTAAACCCAGAAACATTTGTCTTCTTCTTATCTAATAACTGTGAATAACTTGGTCCTTTCTATTCCTTTAGGCAACCTCGCTAGCTTGGCACCGGGTTGGTATACAAACAAATATCCCTACGGGTCCATACAATTCTATATAGGCTCTCCGTACGCCTATTTTAAATCCTTAGCCCAGATACAAATTTGCCCTACCGATGTTTTTTGGTATTCGGTAAGTGTTGGAATTGGACTATACTCAGTAGTTGCCAATCTATTTCAGATTATATCCATGGACCCACAAACTAATCTTTAGGAGTCCTCTTTATTTCGATAGATTGTACACGTTTGTTATGTCCTTAGTTGTTTTTCATAAATGCACTAGCTCAGATTACTAGGATTGTTTCACCTTTGATTTAATGGCGATCTGTCAAGGTTTATACTATGCTATACCTATATGCATTTGGGATTCTCCCAGGGTGTAGAGGACCCCAGTTACTATGTATGTAACAATATATGACTTGTATTTGTCACCATTTGAAAGACCTATCGAATACGGAGCCTATATTGGATATATAGGATCTCCGAAACGCGCGTTGGCGCTGGTCTTGTGTAATTATCATTGTCTCTTTGTCATGTACTTTGTTTTCTCTTATAATATCTTTTTTCTTGTTGTAATTGTGCAGTTTATTGTTTGAGTTTGGTATTGTGTTTAATGTCAATAGGGTGCGGGCCTTTTTTAGACAGGATGTATTTGTGTTTTATGAAAAATAATATGTATTAAATGTATCAATAGACACTTTATATACAAAAAAAACACATGTATATGTTTTTCAAAAAAAAGAAAAAAGAATCAAATAAATGAATTGATATACTCTTTGTACACTGTTGACTGTGGGTTCTATATTATTATATGGACATATTGCCTGATCTTTAATTATACAGGTGTAGGAAGTTCGGTTGTATTATATAGGTTTTTTCCCTGCATCTTCCTCACATATGTGAAATAGTCAGGGTCCCTCTACTGTTGTTTACTGAGCTTCAAAGACTAGATCCATGCAGAGTGAGAAAGAATACTGGTTTGCAAGGACATTCTCTGGCTTGTCTTTTTAGGAAAGTGTGTCAAAGTGTTTTTCACCATTTTAGGATGCTGGCAGTACATCATACTGAAATGAGAAAGTTTGTGAGAAGATTGTATTTTGCTAAAAGTCCAGCACTAAAGTTAAATGAGTTGAATAGTGCTCTGTTGCGTGGATCTGTATCAGATGTAGAGAAGGTTACTGATGATATTCAGTTTTGTTACTTTGGTCCAGAACAAATAAGTGCAGGAAATGACACAGTTATTGAAGAAAATGTGGAAGAGAATGTAAAACCCACTGTTAGTAAAAAGTTTGAAGATCAAATGACAAAATTTACTATCATCTCCAATGAAACACCAAATATTACTTGTATTTGTTGCCGGAGAAGCCATTATAAAACTCAAACAAGGAATGTTGATCTCTATAAAAAAAGTGAAAAAGAAAATAATTATGAGTGGAAGGATTTTGCTACATATTTGTTTCTGGAAAATTGTTTTGATTTGGGTGAAGATCAGCGTATTTGTAAATACTTTTATAACAAGTTAGAAGAAAATAAAATACCAGCTAGAGCTGTACATAATAATTTAGAATTGGTTGATATTCCTGCAGAACTTAGTGATTTAAATACGTATGAGTCTATACTCATTCAATGTGTCCATCCATTTCAGACTATAGTTTGTATGGAGCCCAAAACAGGTAAATTACCTCCTTCAGATTTACAAAGAGGTTTAAAAGGAAGAGTTGTCTATTTGCCTTTATATGTGAAAAAAAATATTGAAACAAATGATGCAGATAGTTTGGAAACTGAACCATTAGTTATTCTGGTTAATGGTGTACCTACAAAGAATAAGAAAATTTGGCAGGAGCTAGTAGATGTACGAAAAGTACAAAGAGCAAATTTATATTTGAAAAGAAATAATAAGTACTATGAATCAATTTATATGGATGAAGATGAAGAAGTTTTACTAGCAGACACAGGAATACCAACTGGGCAAATTGAAAAAGTGGATAAGTCAAAAGAAGAAGAAATTTATGAACATTTCAGCATACATCCTCTTCATTCTAAAGAAGTTATGGGAAACACTATTGATCTATTTCAGATGAAAAAAGCAAAAGGAACTCCCGTGAGTGTATGGGAGGAGAGCTTGGAAGCTCGTTGTTATCCCCAGCTGTTTCCTACAGGAAAAGGTGGACGATATGATGAACGTCCAACACAGATTCCTGCTTCTGAGTATCGGACTACAAGATTATATGCAGAAGATCCAAATTTCGTCAAAGTATTCCTTATTTGTTCCATCTTTTATTCGAAAGTGACTTGTCTGCACTATCTTATGCAGTAAATCACATTTTAAAAACTGGAGTACATGTACATAATGTGCCTGCAAAGGATTTTATGAACAAAGTGCAACAGCGAGATGATCATTTGGAATCTCAATTGATTAATCTGATGGCTTGTCAGCGTGAAACTAATGAATATTGGTACCGACGCCATGGAGAATTGAAATGTATGTTACGGAATTTAGGAACTCCTACATGGTTCCTTACCCTAAGCTGTGCTGAGTACGCTTGGGATGATTTACTGGATTTTCTTCGAGAGGCAAATTCAAATGTTGAAAACATCCAATACAAGACAGCAGGAGAATTTATGGATTTCTTTTGGAGAAAAGAGTACCAAGCAAGAGGTGCTCCTCATATTCATATGCTGTTGTGGATCAAGGATGCCCCAAAATTTGGAACAGATTCTGATGATGCAGTTTTATCTTTCATTGAAGAATATGCAACATGTGCTATACCTAAAAGCACAGAAGAAAAAAACTTAAAAGAGCAAGTTTTACGTTTGGAAAATGCTGTCGACGAAAGTACAAGAGTAAAGATAAATTCTACACAAAATGTTGATTTGGATTTCCACGACCTCTTCTTTCACAAGGAAGAGTAAACAGTTTTATGTCAGCTGTGCGTCATAACATTACAAGAAAATCTCCGAAAAATACCTACAACCTAAGAAGAAAAGAAGAGTCAAAATATATAAATGACTACAACCCAGTCATTTTATCCATGTGGAATGCTAACATGGATATTCAGTATGTAGCTGGAAATTCTATTGCTGTTGCTCGGTATGTCACATCTTACATCACTAAATCTGAGAAAACGGAATTGAAAGAAATGTGGGAAGAGATTTCTCACGAGAAGACTGTCAGTAAAAAGCTATACAGTTTCAGTTTAAAGATGTTATCGCATCGAGAAATTGGGTCATATGAATGCTCAGATAGGTTATCATCTGCAAGTCTGTACTCCAAATCCAGAAAAATAATTTGGGTAAGTTTAGGCCTTGCAGGAATGCGAAATCGGGTACTGAAATCTATTCGAGAAATTGAATATGTAGCAGAGAACGAACCAGAAAGTACAGACATTTTGAAAACAACTATGTTGGACACATATTACCCAAACAGAAGTCATCATCTTGAGAATATGTGTCTCTATGAAGTGCTGCAGAACTACATTTTTACACGGAATGCCACAGAAGACATCAACAATGGAAAATATAAAGTCATTGGTGAGGAAGGATGTTTGGTGAAACAAACAAAAGGAAGTTTGATTAATCACAGGAAGCTGAGTTGCGACACTATTGACAAAAAGGAATTTTACTACTTAGCACTTTTACAGCTGTTTAAACCATGGCGTTCAGAGGATGAATTACTTGGAGATTTTCAGAGCTATGAAGATTCCTTAAATGTATGTAAAGATAGCATAGAATGCAGTACTTTCACAAATTATGTACAAATGTTAAATGAAGAAATTGAACAAGAAGTTACAATTGCAGCTGAAGTAGCTAGAGACAGTTCTCAAGACAGTCAAAGTTCTGGTACGCTCAGTCAAGATCCCCTAGGACAACCAATCGTAGAAAATGAAGCTGCAATAGCCATGACTGAAGTGGAAACAGCTATGAATCAAGCTCAGAAGGATTTAACCCCTTCAGCGCGGCGCGGATTTCCGCGCCACGCTGAAGGTTCCGTGCGCGGGCGGGGCCATGACGGAACGGTTCCGTCATGCGCACAGCGCAACCGACCTGCATGACGGAACCGTTCCGTCATGCGCGTCGAACGGGTTAATAGACTTACCAAATTTGGAACAACAACTGAATGATGAACAACAACAAATTTATGAAGAAGTCACAAAACAAATTGATCATGGATTACTACATGAAAATAAAGAGTGCTCATGCACATCATTTGAACCAATCAGAATGTATGTGAGTGGAAAAGCTGGAACTGGAAAACGTTTCTTAATTAAAGTAATTAGAAGCTACCTACAGAAAAAAACTGATTCAACTTTGTCTTGTGTTGTTACTGCTCCAACTGGGTTAGCAGCATATAACATAAAAGGAATTACCTTACATCATTTGCTAATGTTACCAGTAGAGCATGAGAACAAAATAGAATACCACAAGCTAACAGGAGAAGCATGTTTTGAAGTTTCAAGAGTGTTGAAGAAAATGAAAGTTCTAATTATTGATGAGGTAAGCATGGTATCAAACGTAATGCTTGCCTTTGTGCATTTAAGAATGCAGCAAATTCTAAAGACAGACTATGACGTGTTATTTGGAGGAAAACATGTTATAGTTTTTGGGGATCTACTGCAGCTCACTCCAGTTAAAGGACAACCAGTATTTAATACTCTTGCACATGAAGACACGAATAAGTCATTAGGAAGTATAGGTAATGTGAATATTTGGTCATACTTTGAGTACAAAGAACTCATTACCAATATGCGGGAAGCAAATGATGATGATTATGCAAGTATTCTCAAAGATATCAGAATTGGACTACTCACAGAACACGGCAGAAAGGCTTTACAGATTCGATTGCTATGTAATTTGTTTCCAACAGAACAAATAGTTCCAGAGAAAATATACAGGAAAACTGCAGAAAAAAATACTGTAATCTGCTTAATGTCAACACTACATGAATGCTCTATATTCAATGAAGAACTTTTGAAATTGGAAAATGAAGAGATTATGAAAATGGAAGCCGTGGATAAAATACAGCATGAAGGAATAACTATTATATTGACAGGCAAATTGAAAACTAAATTGGATTCTCTATAGAAAAACATATCGAAAACAGCTGGTTTAGAAAAGAATCTTTATGTATGTATGAACTGTCGAGTAATTTTAAGACGTAATTTGAATGTAGAAAAAGGTTTAGTGAATGGAGCTATGGGTAAAGTTGTGGGTTTTGTTAATTACCAGAAAAAAGATGGAATTGAATTTTTAAAAATAAAATTTGATCAGATTAAAGAGGTTAAAGACATTAGTCGTTGTTCAGTTCGTTTTTTGCTTGTGAAAGATTTATATGTACGTAGGTAGCAGTTTCTGTTTTCTCTAGCATATGCTGTAACTATTCACAAATCTCAAGGATTAACTGTAGATAGTGCTTTTGTAAACATTGGATCTAGTGTGTTTAAAGAAGGAATGGCATATGTTGCTTTGTCACGAGTGAACACATTATCTGGTTTATTCATCATAGACTTTGATGACTCAAAAGTTAGTGCTGATGTAAATTGTGTAAAGGATATAATAGATTAAGAGAAGCTATGCTCCTCATTTAGGTCAGTATCCTGTGTTTGAAAAAGGTGTTGTTTGTCAGAAAAGGAGAATTGAGAATATCTGTAATGAGGATGTACAGAAGAGAAAACAAAAAGAGAGTGATGTGATTGCAAGCAAAAAGAAAAAGGACAATGTTGAAGAGGTTGTTGGTTGTCATTTTGAAAATAGCTCTGGTGTCAACTGCTACGCTAATGTAGTGCTGAATGTTGTATTTTATCTTGAAAGTTTGCAAGAGCAGATAATACTAAATCATGAAAAAAGATTTTGTTCTCTGCTGAGTTTCCTTTATGAGAAGTTGAGTAATGATAAAACTAAAATAGAAAGTGCTTCTGATGTTAGAAATCTTTTAGATGTATGTTCTGGATGTACACAGTTTACACAAAATGTCCAGCAAGATGCACAGGAATTCTTAATGTATATGCTTATGGTACTGGAAGATGAAGGGGTAGAAATAGAAAATATGTTTGGTCTCTCTTATAAATGGGAACATTGTTGTGAAAACTGTATGAACACGTGCAGCACTAATGTTGATTCTGAAAGGTTCATACATTTAACACTAGCGGAGAGTACATCAGTGACTTTTAGTAAATTAGTTAAAGATGCAAATCACAACATGGAATGTTCTCAATGTAAATCAGAAATGTTATCAACGTTATTTTTAAAGAAATATGGACAGTATATAATTTTAATGATGCAACGTTGTAGAGCTGATGGAACAAAATTGGACACTTTAATAAAGAAGTTTGTAGGAAATCAATTATCAATATCAGGAAAGACTTTTGTTGCAGTTGCAATAATTTTCCATGATGGACCTTCTATAAATTCTGGTCATTACACAGTTTATCTAAAATGTGAAAAAGGCTGGACACTGTGTAATGATTCTCAATTGATTTTCAAGCAACGTTTGCCTGCAGAATTACCAAATTCCTACTTAATTTTTCTAAAACCAAAATTTTAGATACAAATTGCAGCATCTGAAGAAACCTTTATTTTGATTTTATAGGATTACCATTGGATATTTCACTTAAAAAGGATTTAAAAATTACCATTTGGCCTCATGGAAAGGTAAATGTTTCTATTGTGGACTTCTTTGACAGATATTATTTTGGTGTATGTGCTTAACCCCTTCGCTGCTAGGCCTTTTCCCCTCCTGTGCTAAGCCCTTTTTGGGCTATTTGAGGTAGTGCGCGCTTAGGCCCCTGTAACTTTTTGACCACATTAGGTATCCACGCCAAATTTGCGTCCTTTTCTTCCAACATCTTGGGGATTCTAAAGGTACCCAGGGTTTGTGGATTCTCCTAGAGGGTTCCCAGAAATTAGTCAAAATACAGCAATTTTTTTTTTTTTTTGTGAAAAATGTGAAAAATGGGCTGCAAATGAAAGCTTCTGGGTTTTTCTCTGCAAATGGTATCAAAAAAGGGTTTGTGGGGCTGAAATCACAATTTCTCCAGCTTTTAGGGAATGACAGACTTTTGTTAGAAAACCAACATTTTTTACACAGTTTTGGCATTTTTCTGGGACATACCCTATTTTTGCTATTTTTTGTGCTTTCAACCTCCTTCCAGTTAACGGTAGAAAAGGGTAACAAAACAATAATGGATCCTGGAAAGCTATACATTTTTGAAAAGTAGACAAAATTCTGAATTCAGCAAGGGGTCATTTGCGTAGATCCATCAAGGTTTCTTTATAGAAATTTACAGGCAAATATATGAGAAATTAAAAATTTGTTGAAAAAAGCAGCCTCTTGAGTCAACGTTTTTACCTGTAACTTCTTCGAATTATGACATCTCTTTGAAAGCAATGTACCGTTACATCCGGTAGACCTTCCTGGTTGTGTGGACATATAGGACTTGTAGGTTCATCAAGAGCCCAACGAACCCAGAGTAGAAAAATGAGCAGCATTTTGTAATGTTTTTTTTTTTTGGTCCGGGTATATAGCAATTATTGTGGGAAAATGTATACTTGGAAAAATCGGTATGAAAGTCACCTATGTATTTCTGAAATGGGAACAAATTACAGAGTTCAGAAACAGTGCATATTTGCACATTTTCGAAATTGGGAATACTCATATTTGCATGACAATTATTGGTCATTTTTCAAAATGACTTTTTTTTTACACAATGTCTTTCATTTGGAAGGGAGAAATGCATCAAAAATCAACAGGTAATAACAGTAGCTTTACAAATTTGAACTACCCTAAGTCTCCCGAGAAAAATGGTACCTCACTTGTGTGGGTAGGCATAGTGCCCACGACAGGAAGTGGCTCAAAACCTAAGGTGAACACACCACATTTTCACACTGAAAATTTACACTTTTTTTGCAAAGAGTCTAGCTGTAGTTTTTGAACCCTAGCCCTGCCGGCACCTAGGGAAACCTAGCAAACCTATACATTTTTGAAAACTAGACACCCAGGGGAATCCAGGATGGGGTGACTTGACTGCCTCCCACCATGGTCTGTTACCCAGAATCCCTTGCAAACGTAAAAAATTGAAAAAAAAAACACATTTTCCCCACATTTCTGTGATGCAAAGTTCTGGAATCTGCGTGGATCCACAAATTTCCACCCACCCCGCGTTCCCCAAAGTCCTACGAGAAAAATGGTACCTCACTTGTGCGGGTCGGCCTAGTGCCCGCGACAGGAAACGGCGCAAAACGCAACGTGGTTTTGGAGTGAAAAATGACCCTTTTTTTGGCAAAGTGACTAGCTGTAGATTTTGTACCCTAGCCCTGCCGGCACCTAGGGAAACCTAGCAAACCTATACATTTCTGAAAACTAGACACCCAGGGGAATCCAGGATGGGGTGACTTGACTGCCTCCCACCATGGTCTGTTACCCAGAATCCCTTGCAAACGTAAAAAATTGAAAAAAAAACCACATTTTCCCCACATTTCTGTGATGCAAAGTTCTGGAATCTGCGTGGATCCACAAATTTCCACCCACCCCGCGTTCCCCAAAGTCCTACGAGAAAAATGGTACCTCACTTGTGCGGGTCGGCCTAGTGCCCGCGACAGGAAACGGCGCAAAACGCAACGTGGTTTTGGAGTGAAAAATGACCCTTTTTTTGGCAAAGTGACTAGCTGTAGATTTTGTACCCTAGCCCTGCCGGCACCTAGGGAAACCTAGCAAACCTATACATTTCTGAAAACTAGACACCCAGGGGAATCCAGGATGGGGTGACTTGACTGCCTCCCACCATGGTCTGTTACCCAGAATCCCTTGCAAACGTAAAAAATTGAAAAAAAAACCACATTTTCCCCACATTTCTGTGATGCAAAGTTCTGGAATCTGCGTGGATCCACAAATTTCCACCCACCCCGCGTTCCCCAAAGTCCTACGAGAAAAATGGTACCTCACTTGTGCGGGTCGGCCTAGTGCCCGCGACAGGAAACGGCGCAAAACGCAACGTGGTTTTGGAGTGAAAAATGACCCTTTTTTTGGCAAAGTGACTAGCTGTAGATTTTGTACCCTAGCCCTGCCGGCACCTAGGGAAACCTAGCAAACCTATACATTTCTGAAAACTAGACACCCAGGGGAATCCAGGATGGGGTGACTTGACTGCCTCCCACCATGGTCTGTTACCCAGAATCCCTTGCAAACGTAAAAAATTGACAAAAAAAACACATTTTCCCCACATTTCTGTGATGGAAAGTTCTGGAATCTGCGTGGATCCACAAATTTCCACCCACCCCGCGTTCCCCAAAGTCCTACGAGAAAAATGGTACCTCACTTGTGCGGGTCGGCCTAGTGCCCGCGACAGGAAACGGCGCAAAACGCAACATGGTTTTGGAGTGAAAAATTACCCTTTTTTTGGCAAAGTGACTAGCTGTAGATTTTGTACCCTAGCCCTGCCGGCACCTAGGGAAACCTAGCAAACCTATACATTTCTGAAAACTAGACACCCAGGGGAATCCAGGATGGGGTGACTTGACTGCCTCCCACCATGGTCTGTTACCCAGAATCCCTTGCAAACGTAAAAAATTGACAAAAAAAACACATTTTCCCCACATTTCTGTGATGGAAAGTTCTGGAATCTGTGTGGATCCACAAATTTCCACCCACCCCGCGTTCCCCAAAGTCCTACGAGAAAAATGGTACCTCACTTGTGCGGGTCGGCCTAGTGCCCGCGACAGGAAACGGCGCAAAACGCAACATGGTTTTGGAGTGAAAAATGACCCTTTTTTTGGCAAAGTGACTAGCTGTAGATTTTGTACCCTAGCCCTGCCGGCACCTAGGGAAACCTAGCAAACCTATACATTTCTGAAAACTAGACACCCAGGGGAATCCAGGATGGGGTGACTTGACTGCCTCCCACCATGGTCTGTTACCCAGAATCCCTTGCAAACGTAAAAAATTGACAAAAAAAACACATTTTCCCCACATTTCTGTGATGGAAAGTTCTGGAATCTGCGTGGATCCACAAATTTCCACCCACCCCGCGTTCCCCAAAGTCCTACGAGAAAAATGGTACCTCACTTGTGCGGGTCGGCCTAGTGCCCGCGACAGGAAACGGCGCAAAACGCAACGTGGTTTTGGAGTGAAAAATGACCCTTTTTTTGGCAAAGTGACTAGCTGTAGATTTTGTACCCTAGCCCTGCCGGCACCTAGGGAAACCTAGCAAACCTATACATTTCTGAAAACTAGACACCCAGGGGAATCCAGGATGGGGTGACTTGACTGCCTCCCACCATGGTCTGTTACCCAGAATCCCTTGCAAACGTAAAAAATTGACAAAAAAAACACATTTTCCCCACATTTCTGTGATGGAAAGTTCTGGAATCTGCGTGGATCCACAAATTTCCACCCACCCCGCGTTCCCCAAAGTCCTACGAGAAAAATGGTACCTCACTTGTGCGGGTCGGCCTAGTGCCCGCGACAGGAAACGGCGCAAAACGCAACATGGTTTTGGAGTGAAAAATGACCCTTTTTTTGGCAAAGTGACTAGCTGTAGATTTTGTACCCTAGCCCTGCCGGCACCTAGGGAAACCTAGCAAACCTATACATTTCTGAAAACTAGACACCCAGGGGAATCCAGGATGGGGTGACTTGACTGCCTCCCACCATGGTCTGTTACCCAGAATCCCTTGCAAACATAAAAAATTGACAAAAAAAACACATTTTCCCCACATTTCTGTGATGGAAAGTTCTGGAATCTGCGTGGATCCACAAATTTCCACCCACCCCGCGTTCCCCAAAGTCCTACGAGAAAAATGGTACCTCACTTGTGCGGGTCGGCCTAGTGCCCGCGACAGGAAACGGCGCAAAACGCAACATGGTTTTGGAGTGAAAAATGACCCTTTTTTTGGCAAAGTGACTAGCTGTAGATTTTGTACCCTAGCCCTGCCGGCACCTAGGGAAACCTAGCAAACCTATACATTTCTGAAAACTAGACACCCAGGGGAATCCAGGATGGGGTGACTTGACTGCCTCCCACCATGGTCTGTTACCCAGAATCCCTTGCAAACGTAAAAAATTGACAAAAAAAACACATTTTCCCCACATTTCTGTGATGGAAAGTTCTGGAATCTGCGTGGATCCACAAATTTCCACCCACCCCGCGTTCCCCAAAGTCCTACGAGAAAAATGGTACCTCACTTGTGCGGGTCGGCCTAGTGCCCGCGACAGGAAACGGCGCAAAACGCAACGTGGTTTTGGAGTGAAAAATGACCCTTTTTTTGGCAAAGTGACTAGCTGTAGATTTTGTACCCTAGCCCTGCCGGCACCTAGGGAAACCTAGCAAACCTATACATTTCTGAAAACTAGACACCCAGGGGAATCCAGGATGGGGTGACTTGACTGCCTCCCACCATGGTCTGTTACCCAGAATCCCTTGCAAACGTAAAAAATTGACAAAAAAAACACATTTTCCCCACATTTCTGTGATGGAAAGTTCTGGAATCTGCGTGGATCCACAAATTTCCACCCACCCCGCGTTCCCCAAAGTCCTACGAGAAAAATGGTACCTCACTTGTGCGGGTCGGCCTAGTGCCCGCGACAGGAAACGGCGCAAAACGCAACGTGGTTTTGGAGTGAAAAATGACCCTTTTTTTGGCAAAGTGACTAGCTGTAGATTTTGTACCCTAGCCCTGCCGGCACCTAGGGAAACCTAGCAAACCTATACATTTCTGAAAACTAGACACCCAGGGGAATCCAGGATGGGGTGACTTGACTGCCTCCCACCATGGTCTGTTACCCAGAATCCCTTGCAAACGTAAAAAATTGACAAAAAAAACACATTTTCCCCACATTTCTGTGATGGAAAGTTCTGGAATCTGCGTGGATCCACAAATTTCCACCCACCCCGCGTTCCCCAAAGTCCTACGAGAAAAATGGTACCTCACTTGTGCGGGTCGGCCTAGTGCCCGCGACAGGAAACGGAGCAAAACGCAACGTGGTTTTGGAGTGAAAAATGACCCTTTTTTTGGCAAAGTGACTAGCTGTAGATTTTGTACCCTAGCCCTGCCGGCACCTAGGGAAACCTAGCAAACCTATACATTTCTGAAAACTAGACACCCAGGGGAATCCAGGATGGGGTGACTTGACTGCCTCCCACCATGGTCTGTTACCCAGAATCCCTTGCAAACGTAAAAAATTGACAAAAAAAACACATTTTCCCCACATTTCTGTGATGGAAAGTTCTGGAATCTGCGTGGATCCACAAATTTCCACCCACCCCGCGTTCCCCAAAGTCCTACGAGAAAAATGGTACCTCACTTGTGCGGGTCGGCCTAGTGCCCGCGACAGGAAACGGCGCAAAACGCAACGTGGTTTTGGAGTGAAAAATGACCCTTTTTTTTGGCAAAGTGACTAGCTGTAGATTTTGTACCCTAGCCCTGCCGGCACCTAGGGAAACCTAGCAAACCTATACATTTCTGAAAACTAGACACCCAGGGGAATCCAGGATGGGGTGACTTGACTGCCTCCCACCATGGTCTGTTACCCAGAATCCCTTGCAAACGTAAAAAATTGACAAAAAAAACACATTTTCCCCACATTTCTGTGATGGAAAGTTCTGGAATCTGCGTGGATCCACAAATTTCCACCCACCCCGCGTTCCCCAAAGTCCTACGAGAAAAATGGTACCTCACTTGTGCGGGTCGGCCTAGTGCCCGCGACAGGAAACGGCGCAAAACGCAACGTGGTTTTGGAGTGAAAAATGACCCTTTTTTTGGCAAAGTGACTAGCTGTAGATTTTGTACCCTAGCCCTGCCGGCACCTAGGGAAACCTACCAAACCTATACATTTCTGAAAACTAGACACCCGGCGGTTTCCAGGGAGGTATGGCTTGCGTGGATCCCCCAACGTTTCCTTACCCAGAATCCCCTGCAAACCTCAATTTTTGCTCAAAAAATCACTTTTTTAACACATTTTGGGGTGGGAAAGTAGTGGCATCACCGGGCTCACACAAATTTACCACCACCCAGCGTTCCCCCAGGTCTCCCGGTAAAAATGGTGCCTCACTTGTGTGGGAGGCCCAAGTACCCGCGGCAGGCAAGGGCCCCAAAGGTAGTGAGGCCACCTCAAGATGGCCTATCGCCAAACCACCTGGTTTTGCAAGGGGGGTCACTTTGGTTTTTGGCCCGGTGCGCGGCGGCCATCTAGGGAAACCTACCAAACCCAGGCATTTTTGAAAACTAGACACCCGGCGGCTTCCAGGGAGGTATGGCTTGCGTGGATCCCCCAACGTTTCCTTACCCAGAATCCCCTGCAAACCTCAATTTTTGCTCAAAAAATCACTTTTTTCACACATTTTGGGGTGGGAAAGTAGTGGCATCACCGGGCTCACACAAATTTACCACCACCCAGCGTTCCCCCAGGTCTCCCGGTAAAAATGGTGCCTCACTTGTGTGGGAGGCCCAAGTACCCGCGGCAGGCAAGGGCCCCAAACGTAGTGAGGCCACCTCAAGATGGCCTATCGCCAAACCACCTGGTTTTGCAAGGGGGGTCACTTTGGTTTTTGGCCCGGTGCGCGGCGGCCATCTAGGGAAACCTACCAAACCCAGGCATTTTTGAAAACTAGACACCCGGCGGCTTCCAGGGAGGTATGGCTTGCGTGGATCCCCCAACGTTTCCTTACCCAGAATCCCCTGCAAACCTCAATTTTTGCTCAAAAAATCACTTTTTTCACACATTTTGGGGTGGGAAAGTAGTGGCATCACCGGGCTCACACAAATTTACCACCACCCAGCGTTCCCCCAGGTCTCCCGGTAAAAATGGTGCCTCACTTGTGTGGGAGGCCCAAGTACCCGCGGCAGGCAAGGGCCCCAAACGTAGTGAGGCGACCTCAAGATGGCCTATCGCCAAACCACCTGGTTTTGCAAGGGGGGTCACTTTGGTTTTTGGCCCGGTGCGCGGCGGCCATCTAGGGAAACCTACCAAACCCAGGCATTTTTGAAAACTAGACACCCGGCGGCTTCCAGGGAGGTATGGCTTGCGTGGATCCCCCAACGTTTCCTTACCCAGAATCCCCTGCAAACCTCAATTTTTGCTCAAAAAATCACTTTTTTCACACATTTTGGGGTGGGAAAGTAGTGGCATCACCGGGCTCACACAAATTTACCACCACCCAGCGTTCCCCCAGGTCTCCCGGTAAAAATGGTGCCTCACTTGTGTGGGAGGCCCAAGTACCCGCGGCAGGCAAGGGCCCCAAACGTAGTGAGGCCACCTCAAGATGGCCTATCGCCAAACCACCTGGTTTTGCAAGGGGGGTCACTTTGGTTTTTGGCCCGGTGCGCGGCGGCCATCTAGGGAAACCTACCAAACCCAGGCATTTTTGAAAACTAGACACCCGGCGGCTTCCAGGGAGGTATGGCTTGCGTGGATCCCCCAACGTTTCCTTACCCAGAATCCCCTGCAAACCTCAATTTTTGCTCAAAAAATCACTTTTTTCACACATTTTGGGGTGGGAAAGTAGTGGCATCACCGGGCTCACACAAATTTACCACCACCCAGCGTTCCCCCAGGTCTCCCGGTAAAAATGGTGCCTCACTTGTGTGGGAGGCCCAAGTACCCGCGGCAGGCAAGGGCCCCAAAGGTAGTGAGGCCACCTCAAGATGGCCTATCGCCAAACCACCTGGTTTTGCAAGGGGGGTCACTTTGGTTTTTGGCCCGGTGCGCGGCGGCCATCTAGGGAAACCTACCAAACCCAGGCATTTTTGAAAACTAGACACCCGGCGGCTTCCAGGGAGGTATGGCTTGCGTGGATCCCCCAACGTTTCCTTACCCAGAATCCCCTGCAAACCTCAATTTTTGCTCAAAAAATCACTTTTTTCACACATTTTGGGGTGGGAAAGTAGTGGCATCACCGGGCTCACACAAATTTACCACCACCCAGCGTTCCCCCAGGTCTCCCGGTAAAAATGGTGCCTCACTTGTGTGGGAGGCCCAAGTACCCGCGGCAGGCAAGGGCCCCAAACGTAGTGAGGCCACCTCAAGATGGCCTATCGCCAAACCACCTGGTTTTGCAAGGGGGGTCACTTTGGTTTTTGGCCCGGTGCGCGGCGGCCATCTAGGGAAACCTACCAAACCCAGGCATTTTTGAAAACTAGACACCCGGCGGCTTCCAGGGAGGTATGGCTTGCGTGGATCCCCCAACGTTTCCTTACCCAGAATCCCCTGCAAACCTCAATTTTTGCTCAAAAAATCACTTTTTTCACACATTTTGGGGTGGGAAAGTAGTGGCATCACCGGGCTCACACAAATTTACCACCACCCAGCGTTCCCCCAGGTCTCCCGGTAAAAATGGTGCCTCACTTGTGTGGGAGGCCCAAGTACCCGCGGCAGGCAAGGGCCCCAAACGTAGTGAGGCCACCTCAAGATGGCCTATCGCCAAACCACCTGGTTTTGCAAGGGGGGTCACTTTGGTTTTTGGCCCGGTGCGCGGCGGCCATCTAGGGAAACCTACCAAACCCAGGCATTTTTGAAAACTAGACACCCGGCGGCTTCCAGGGAGGTATGGCTTGCGTGGATCCCCCAACGTTTCCTTACCCAGAATCCCCTGCAAACCTCAATTTTTGCTCAAAAAATCACATTTTTAACACATTTGGGGGTGGGAAAGTAGTGGCATCACCGGGCTCACACAAATTTACCACCACCCAGCGTTCCCCCAGGTCTCCCGGTAAAAATGGTGCCTCACTTGTGTGGGAGGCCCAAGTACCCGCGGCAGGCAAGGGCCCCAAACGTAGTGAGGCAACATCAACATTGCCTATCCCAAAGGTCGCCTCACTACGTTTGGGGCCCTTGCCTGCCGCGGGTACTTGGGCCTCCCACACAAGTGAGGCACCATTTTTACCGGGAGACCTGGGGGAACGCTGGGTGGTGGTAAATTTGTGTGAGCCCGGTGATGCCACTACTTTCCCACCCCAAAATGTGTGAAAAAAGTGATTTTTTGAGCAAAAATTGAGGTTTGCAGGGGATTCTGGGTAAGGAAACGTTGGGGGATCCACGCAAGCCATACCTCCCTGGAAGCCGCCGGGTGTCTAGTTTTCAAAAATGCCTGGGTTTGGTAGGTTTCCCTAGATGGCCGCCGCGCACCGGGCCAAAAACCAAAGTGACCCCCCTTGCAAAACCAGGTGGTTTGGCGATAGGCCATCTTGAGGTGGCCTCACTACGTTTGGGGCCCTTGCCTGCCGCGGGTACTTGGGCCTCCCACACAAGTGAGGCACCATTTTTACCGGGAGACCTGGGGGAACGCTGGGTGGTGGTAAATTTGTGTGAGCCCGGTGATGCCACTACTTTCCCACCCCAAAATGTGTGAAAAAAGTGATTTTTTGAGCAAAAATTGAGGTTTGCAGGGGATTCTGGGTAAGGAAACGTTGGGGGATCCACGCAAGCCATACCTCCCTGGAAGCCGCCGGGTGTCTAGTTTTCAAAAATGCCTGGGTTTGGTAGGTTTCCCTAGATGGCCGCCGCGCACCGGGCCAAAAACCAAAGTGACCCCCCTTGCAAAACCAGGTGGTTTGGCGATAGGCCATCTTGAGGTGGCCTCACTACGTTTGGGGCCCTTGCCTGCCGCGGGTACTTGGGCCTCCCACACAAGTGAGGCACCATTTTTACCGGGAGACCTGGGGGAACGCTGGGTGGTGGTAAATTTGTGTGAGCCCGGTGATGCCACTACTTTCCCACCCCAAAATGTGTGAAAAAAGTGATTTTTTGAGCAAAAATTGAGGTTTGCAGGGGATTCTGGGTAAGGAAACGTTGGGGGATCCACGCAAGCCATACCTCCCTGGAAGCCGCCGGGTGTCTAGTTTTCAAAAATGCCTGGGTTTGGTAGGTTTCCCTAGATGGCCGCCGCGCACCGGGCCAAAAACCAAAGTGACCCCCCTTGCAAAACCAGGTGGTTTGGCGATAGGCCATCTTGAGGTGGCCTCACTACGTTTGGGGCCCTTGCCTGCCGCGGGTACTTGGGCCTCCCACACAAGTGAGGCACCATTTTTACCGGGAGACCTGGGGGAACGCTGGGTGGTGGTAAATTTGTGTGAGCCCGGTGATGCCACTACTTTCCCACCCCAAAATGTGTGAAAAAAGTGATTTTTTGAGCAAAAATTGAGGTTTGCAGGGGATTCTGGGTAAGGAAACGTTGGGGGATCCACGCAAGCCATACCTCCCTGGAAGCCGCCGGGTGTCTAGTTTTCAAAAATGCCTGGGTTTGGTAGGTTTCCCTAGATGGCCGCCGCGCACCGGGCCAAAAACCAAAGTGACCCCCCTTGCAAAACCAGGTGGTTTGGCGATAGGCCATCTTGAGGTGGCCTCACTACCTTTGGGGCCCTTGCCTGCCGCGGGTACTTGGGCCTCCCACACAAGTGAGGCACCATTTTTACCGGGAGACCTGGGGGAACGCTGGGTGGTGGTAAATTTGTGTGAGCCCGGTGATGCCACTACTTTCCCACCCCAAAATGTGTGAAAAAAGTGATTTTTTGAGCAAAAATTGAGGTTTGCAGGGGATTCTGGGTAAGGAAACGTTGGGGGATCCACGCAAGCCATACCTCCCTGGAAGCCGCCGGGTGTCTAGTTTTCAAAAATGCCTGGGTTTGGTAGGTTTCCCTAGATGGCCGCCGCGCACCGGGCCAAAAACCAAAGTGACCCCCCTTGCAAAACCAGGTGGTTTGGCGATAGGCCATCTTGAGGTGGCCTCACTACGTTTGGGGCCCTTGCCTGCCGCGGGTACTTGGGCCTCCCACACAAGTGAGGCACCATTTTTACCGGGAGACCTGGGGGAACGCTGGGTGGTGGTAAATTTGTGTGAGCCCGGTGATGCCACTACTTTCCCACCCCAAAATGTGTGAAAAAAGTGATTTTTTGAGCAAAAATTGAGGTTTGCAGGGGATTCTGGGTAAGGAAACGTTGGGGGATCCACGCAAGCCATACCTCCCTGGAAGCCGCCGGGTGTCTAGTTTTCAAAAATGCCTGGGTTTGGTAGGTTTCCCTAGATGGCCGCCGCGCACCGGGCCAAAAACCAAAGTGACCCCCCTTGCAAAACCAGGTGGTTTGGCGATAGGCCATCTTGAGGTGGCCTCACTACGTTTGGGGCCCTTGCCTGCCGCGGGTACTTGGGCCTCCCACACAAGTGAGGCACCATTTTTACCGGGAGACCTGGGGGAACGCTGGGTGGTGGTAAATTTGTGTGAGCCCGGTGATGCCACTACTTTCCCACCCCAAAATGTGTGAAAAAAGTGATTTTTTGAGCAAAAATTGAGGTTTGCAGGGGATTCTGGGTAAGGAAACGTTGGGGAATCCACGCAAGCCATACCTCCCTGGAAGCCGCCGGGTGTCTAGTTTTCAAAAATGCCTGGGTTTGGTAGGTTTCCCTAGATGGCCGCCGCGCACCGGGCCAAAAACCAAAGTGACCCCCCTTGCAAAACCAGGTGGTTTGGCGATAGGCCATCTTGAGGTGGCCTCACTACCTTTGGGGCCCTTGCCTGCCGCGGGTACTTGGGCCTCCCACACAAGTGAGGCACCATTTTTACCGGGAGACCTGGGGGAACGCTGGGTGGTGGTAAATTTGTGTGAGCCCGGTGATGCCACTACTTTCCCACCCCAAAATGTGTGAAAAAAGTGATTTTTTGGGCAAAAATTGAGGTTTGCAGGGGATTCTGGGTAAGGAAACGTTGGGGGATCCACGCAAGCCATACCTCCCTGGAAGCCGCCGGGTGTCTAGTTTTCAAAAATGCCTGGGTTTGGTAGGTTTCCCTAGATGGCCGCCGAGCCCTGGGCAAAAAACAAAAGTAACCCCCCTTGCATAACCAGATTACCTATTGTTACTACAGCGTGAGAATTTAGGAATAATACTGCAAAGAAAATGTGGCAGACAATTTGAGGTTTACAGGACAATGGGGATAAAAAATATTTTTCAAATCACTAGAGAGACATCACCATGAACTCCCAAAGGTTTTCGACAATATCTACAGTTGGTGGGTTATTCTTACATGGAAAGTGTACCTTGGCAGAGAAACAAAAAAAAAAGATTCCTGCACAACCATCTATTCCTCAAACACACACACATACTGGTTGGATTTGGCACGAGGGCAAGTCATGGTTCAGTGTATTAAATTTTATTAACAAGAGATTTCACAAATATGAAATGCACTGTCAATAATTAAATTCACAAAAATCCAAACCAATGACTTGCAGCTCGTGAGCTGTAAAGCCACGTCAAGGCACCAACCGCTTTACAGGCCATTCACACACCTTTCATACGTGATACAAACAAGACCATTCGCACCACCAGGTACAAAAGCAACACAGTACAAAAATCACCAAAAAGGGACAAGGTACACCCTGCTTCAAAAAAACAAATATTACTGCACAGTCATCTAACCCGCAAGCACACGCACATACTGGTTGGATTTGGCACGAGGGTGAGTGATGGTTCAGTAGATAAAATTGTATTACCAAGTGATTTCACAAAAAATGAAATGCACTGGTAATAATTGAAAGGGCAAGAAACTGAACCATTGACTCACAGCTCGTGAGCTGTAAAGCCACGACAAGGCACCAACCTCTTTACAGGCCATTCATACACCTTTCATACGTGTGAGACATACAAAACCATTCACACCGCCAGCCGCGGGCCCATCACATAACAAAACTCACACCGGCACACAGCGCCATTCAAGGGCCCATCACTTTCACACGCCCACAATCCAGACACAGCAACTACACAGGCAGAAGGATTGCGTGGAGTGGCACTCAGCTAGCAGTGTGTGTAGTGACCAGCAGAAAGTCACTACTCACACACAGCCAGCCAAGCACCGGTCGACACACACCGCTAGCCAAACGCCAGTCCACGCACACCGCTAGCCAAGCGCCAGTCCAGGCACACCACCATCCAATCGCCAGTCCAGGCACACCGGCAGCCAATCGCCAATCCACCTACACCGCCAGCCAAGCTCCAGTCCACGGACACCACCAGACAAGCACCATTCCACACACACCGCCAGCCAAGCTCCAGTCCACACACACCACCAGACAAGCTCCAGTCCACGGACACCACCAGCCAAGCTCCAGTCCACGGACACCACCAGCCAAACACCAGTCCGCACACACCACCAGTCCACACACACTGCCAGCCAAGAACCAGTCCACGCACAGCGCCAGCCAAGCACCATTCCACGCACACCACCAGCCAAGCACCATTCCACGCACACCGCCAGCCAAGCACCATTCCACGCACACCACCAGCCACGCACACCACCAGCCACGCACCAGTCCACGCACACCGCCAGTCCATGCACACCGCCAGTCCACGCACACCGTCAGCCAAGCACCATTCCACGCACACCACCAACCAAGTGCCAGTCCACACACACCAACAGCCAAGCGCAAGCCTACACACACCGCCATCACATTTTGGATTTTTTTAGAAAAAAATAAAAACACAAACAAATCGCAAATAGATACAAATTTTCTAACAGAAAATCAGCAACTAAATACATTGCACTAACACCAACCTTGAAACAGAATCAAATTATCCAAAGAATACAGACCAGCCAGTTCACTTTACCACTCAAGAATCCTCCCAAAAATTTTTTCGCGTGTGGTACGCTCTAAAACAAGCAGAGAGACACAGTGCAGGATGAGAGGGACAATCGGGGCAGTACATACGACACTCCTTCCGCGTACCTCTTCGCCAACAGACTCTACATCTCCTACTGGGAAAATCTTTTGCGGGTGTGGGAGGAATGTGATCTGGAAAGTGGCGTTCTTTCAATCTAGCAACATCCTCCACCAGTCCAACTCTAGGAACACTTGCCTGTTCCACTACAACAAGGCTGCCTATTACAGACTCCTGAAACTTAACAAAAGTCATCGTTGACTCAGGGCAAGAATCCTGGAACACAACAAAAGCATTAAACATTGCCAAGTGGAAAAGATGGATAGCCAACTTCTTGTACCAAATGTAAGCCTTACGAAGAGCAGTGTAAGGTTCCAACCTCTGATCTACTCTGTCAACACCACCCATGTACCTATTATAGTCTAAAACACATACAGGTTTGCGCGCTTCAGCGACCTGACCCCAAACAGTCACAGGTGCAGTGCTTTCATCATGGATGGAAGTCAGCATGTAGACATCTCTCCTGTCTGTAAACTTCACAGCAAGAAGCTCCTGGCAACGCAACGCACTGCACTGTCCCCGCACAAGCTTTTGACAAACAAGTTCTTTCGGAAAACCTTTACGGTTACAGCGGACTGTGCCACAAGCAAAAGTGTCCACTTTGGCCAATTCCCTGAACAACCGTACACCAGTGTAGAAGTTATCTACATATAAATGGTGGCCTTTGTTAAAAAATCCTCTTCCAAGTTCCCAAACAATTTTCTCAGTCACTCCAAAAGTGGACGGACAACCAGGGAGGTTAAACCTAGATTCCTTACCGGTGTACACCCTGAAATTGGAGACATATCCAGTCCTACTGTCACACAGCATATACAGCTTTATTCCATAGCGTGCCCTCTTACTAGGAATGTATTGCCTAAAAACCAAGCGGCCCTTGAACAACACCAAAGACTCATCCACTGCAATTTCTCTACCAGGGGCATAAATCTCAGAAAATCGATCAACAAAGTGATCAAGGACAGGCCTAATCTTAAAAAGACGGTCACAATCAGGGTGATCTCGTGGCAACGCTAAACCATTATCTACAAAGTGCATCATCCGAAGCAGAAGCAAATACCTGTCACGACTCATGACTGCCGGAAAAATAGACGTTGCCATCAAGGGACTGCTAGACCAATATGAAGCCAATGATGGCTTCCTTAGCAAGCCCATCAAAAAAGTTAAACCCAAGAACTTCTTCATCTCTTCAACATTTGTGGGAGTCCACCGGGTAGCTCTAGAGTGTGGCTTAAGACTGGCACTGTTGTCCCTCAAAAACTGTTCGGCATACAAATTAGTCTGCTCAACAATCTCTGCCAAAAACACATCGTCCATAAACAACTGAAAAAAATTTACAGGCAAAAAGTTCTCGGTATTCACTCTAGACCCTGGAACACCAGTAAACTCAGGAAATTCCGGCTGCACCATGCCAGGGGCAACCCAGAGGTCATCACTTTCAACGGGAAGACTTGCAGCCCCAGCCTGCAGCCCAGATGTCTCTTGCCGCACTACACCAACGGAAAGGCTTGCAGCCCCAGCCTGCAGCCCAGATGTCTCTTGCCGCACTACACCAACGGGAAGCCTTGCAGTCCCAGCCTGCAGCCCAGATGTCTCTTGCCGCACTACACCAACGGGAAGCCTTGCAGCCGCAGGCTGCAGCCCAGATGCCTCTTGCCGCACTATCGGCACATCAGTCTCCTCCTCTAACACAGGCACTTCATCCGCACTAAGAGTATCTTCATCATCCGATGACCCCATACGGAGAGAAAACTCACTGCCAGAATCTTCCCCTGCCCCCTCTCCCTCAGAAGCAGAGTCAGTCTCTGACCCAATATCAGAGGAAGACTCAAACAGCAAACCAACAACCTGCTGAGCAGTCATCCTGCGGCTAGCCATTATACCTACTAAGATGGAAGACTGCACAAACAAGTCAACAACAACCAACAATGTGCACACCAAGTAAGTAAAGAATTGTGTACCTTTATCACAAAGATCAATGTACTCAAAAACTATACAATCCAATTACAAGAGACAGCTGCACTCACCAGAAATAAACTCTGCAGTGACACAGCAAAGACCAACGATATCAAACTAGAAAGAAGAAAAAAAAACAAATTACTCACAAGACAACAAAATACACATCGAGCACCAATGCAAAAAGTTTTTGACACTCAAAAACCAAACATACTGCTATTATTACACCATTTGCAAAAAAAAAACAGGCAGAGAAATCAAACACATTTACATTGTACAAAAATAAGTCTCTTACCAAACTACACAAACAGCAGAACCACCAGCCACAAAACGGCAACGTGAAAAGAAGAAAAGCCTTCACCTAGAACAAAAAAGTAAACAAAAAAAAAACATTACAATTGGAAATCACAAAAAATATAACAATAAACATTCTAACATGCTATGTCACTACCCAAATGGTCAATCGGGTTGTGTGCCAGGTGGGGCAGAAAACAAATTGCACCCTGGAAGCGAGGGGTCACTTCTATTTTTATTTGAACTAATTCCCTGGGGTCTAGTGGGCTTTTCTGCCCCCCGTGGGAGCAGAAACGGCGAAAAAATAAAACCGATCCCCCGGGCAGAAAAGTCTTCAAAAAATTTAGGGGCCCAAGGAAGCGACCCTTGCCCAAGGGGTCGCTTCCTACAATAATATTTATATCCCTGGTGTCTAGTGGGCTTTTCTGCCCCCCCCCCCAGGAGCAGAAATGGCAAAAAAATAACACCGATCTGCCCCCAGAGGGGGCAGAAAAGTCTTCCAAATATTTAGGGGCCCTAGGAAGCGACCCTTGCCCAAGGGGTCGCTTCCTTCATAAATACTGATATCCCTAGTGTCTAGTGGGCTTTTCTGCCCCCCCCTGGGAGCAGAAACGGCGAAAAAAAAACACCGATCTGCCCCCAGAGGGGGCAGAAAAGTCTTCAAATAATAAATGGCCCCAAGGAAGCGACCCTTACCCAAGGGGTCGCTTCCTACATAAATACTAATATCCCTGGTGTCTAGTGGGCTTTTCTGCCCCCCCCTGGGAGCAGAAACGGCGAAAAAAAAACACCGATCTGCCCCCAGAGGGGGCAGAAAAGTCTTCAGATATAAATTGGCCCCAAGGAAGCGACCCTTACCCAAGGGGTCGCTTCCAACATAAATACTAATATCCCTGGTGTCTAGTGGGCTTTTCTGCCCCCCCTGGGAGCAGAAACGGCGAAAAAAAAACACCGATCTGCCCCCAGAGGGGGCAGAAAAGTCTACAGAATAATAATTGGCCCCAGGAAGCGACCCTTACCCAAGGGGTCGCTTCCAACATAAATACTAATATCCCTGGTGTCTAGTGGGCTTTTCTGCCCCCCCTGGGAGCAGAAACGGTGAAAAAAAAACACCGATCTGCCCCCAGAGGGGGCAGAAAAGTCTACAGATAATAATTGGCCCCAGGAAGCGACCCTTACCCAAGGGGTCGCTTCCAAAATAAAAAAAAACACATCCCTGGTGTCTAGTGGGGCATCCCTGCTCCACGATCGCGACGCTGTGCGCGATCGTGGAGCAGGAATGCCCTGTATTGAGACATCAGGGGAGAGGAAATACTCTTTCCTCTCCCCCGACGCCTCAATACACTCTACAAGGCCCCCGCCACCCCACCGGAGCAAACACCACTCACCTTCCTCTATGGACGCCTGGAAGCAAATGGCTTCCAGGCGTCCGAGCACTTCCTGATGACGCCAGCGCGCGCTGTGCGCGCTGACGTCACCAGGAAGCGTGGGGGGGCTCGGGGGTGGCAGCGGAAACTCTTCCGCTGCCATCCCCGTCTGTGGGGGCACGATCGGTGCCCCAGGGGGGGAGCGCCAGCGCTTCCCCCAGGGGCTGTCCTCATGACGGAGCGGTTCCGTCATGAGCACAGCCCAACTGATGCTCATGACGGAACCGCTCCGTCATGAGCATCCAAGGGGTTAAGCAACAAGATTTACAGACGTTATTTATTGCAAATAGTTATTGTTCTTAGAAGATATTTTTAATATATATGTTACATTTCTATGAAGGTATGTTTTACTGAGGATAGATTCAGGGCTTTTTTAAACAATCTTTCAGATTGTTTATTTTTTTGCCCGCTGTTAAGTGATGAATACAATTGATATCACTATTTTCAGTGAAATTCAATATATTCTGAAAACAGCAAAAAAAGGGCAAAAAATTACTTTGTTAAATATGAAAATATGTGTACTGTATTCTAAAATGTATTGTTAAATATTACTACTTTTTTTCTTTTTTTCAGATCTAGAAAGAAAATTTAGGAAATTGAATCCATTTTTCTTGTAATTTAAAAAAAACATTTATTTCTAATTAAGTTATTTTGTTGGTCAGGTAAGTTTAAAATATCTGTATTTCTCGCCCCTTCACTTTCATGCTCACTTTTCTTCACTTCTCCTCACTCTGCTTTTCTCATTCCCCTTCCCTCTCTCTTCTTCCTTTACTGCTCTTTCGTAACTCTCTCACTCCTTCTCTACTACTCCCCTAGGTTTACTGCCTCCATCACTATTTTTTCAACCATGTTTCTCTCCCTGTCTCCATATGTCTCAGTCATTCTAACTGCCTTACTCCTTCTCAGTTCCTTTCTCTCTGTCTCTGTTTCTGTCTCTCTCCCTTTGTCTGTCTTACCCTTAATTTCCTTAACATCTCTGTTTCTACCACTCCTCCTCTCTCCATCACTCATTTTCCATCTATGTTAATTTTTTAACCTTCTCCGTCATTCTCCTTCCCTCACCTTCCCTAACTGTCACTATCCTTTACTCATAGTGACTCCTATTCTCCTACTTTACTTCGTCCTGTCTGTATCTCACACCCCTTCATCTTTTTGCATTCTTTCCTTCACTCTCCCTCACTCTCCTTTGCTCATTGAAATCCTGACTCCCTTTCTCTCACTCCAGTTTCCTAAATCCCTCCATACCCTCACTCACTTTCCCTTACCCCTTTTTCTAATCCTCGTACCCCTTATCTCACCATCACTCCACTTATCTTACTTTCAATCCCTTTACCCTGCTGTACTTCATCCGCTTCATCTGTTACTCCCTTTTCCTATCTCCGTCCCTTACTCCCCTTTTCTCACTCCCCCTCCATCACTCTCCATTACTCACTGCCATTCCCTTACTCATTCACTCTTCTTACCTGTATCCTCTACCCTTAGTCCTTTTGTTGCAGTCAGTCTTTCACTTCCCTTTCATGACTGATCATACTTTCCTTTTCTCACTCATTCTGTCTGTCCTTTCCTCCTCTTCACTCAGTCATTTCAATCATTTCAATCATTCATGTATACACTACACATTCATTCAATAAAATTACAACACAGTATATTAGGAATATAGATCTTCTTGGAGAAGTGAAGTGAGTTCTGAAAAGAACTGTTTATTTTGTCTTTTTTGTTTTGTATTATTTTTTTAGTTTTTTAACAATTTTGTATTTTTTTTGATTTTTTTAGAGCACCAAAAAAAAACTGGTAATGAAAAACTGTTCAACAGGAACAAAAACAATAAATGAAAAAAATTATGGGCTGGAGCATGTGTGCTGCTGTATTTTGTTTTCGATCAAGTTAATAAAGCTCTCACTGTAGAAAAGAACAGCATTGCACACATTACAATGTATGTGCACCTTCTGGAAAAGTGGGCGGATGTCAAGTGACCTGGTACACGGAGAATCTGCGGCCGCAGATGATGTGCTCGGCTGAGCAGGTGGAGGGTTGTCTCTTAGGGCTCTAGTTGACTCTCGAGCATAAGGTACAGGATGCACTGTCTTGAAGTGTCTCAACATTGAATAAATACTAAATGAGTATTTTTTGGTGGGATCTCCTCTGGATAACACACTTCCACAAATAGTGCATGTCACCTTCGGGGCATTGACCTTCTTTTGGCCCTCTGGAAAGGTGAAGAATTTCCAGATGAAAGAGTCTTTCTGTTTGGTCTTCCTTGGTGGTACCACAAAGGTCTCCTCCTCACTCCCTGAAGTAGACTGCTGTTCTGCCATTTTCAAGTAAAATTTTACTAGAGTAGCTGTTCAGCTCCTTGTCCCAGGAAATAAGAAGAAATAGTGAGGGGAGTGGGTGTGGTGTTTGAAGATTCTGGAACAGAAACTGCTATGAACCAATGAAAAGTGTTGTTTCGTAATCACATGACTTGCCGTGCGCGCACGGTGCTCGCACGCATGCGCGCACGGTACACGCACGGATCAGAAATGAATTACTTTTAACCTGATTTCTAAAACATGAAAAGGAGGCAGGGAAGACACTCCCTGACCCCCTAGACCTTCTCAGGGGGTCCCTAAAGGACCTCGTAAATAAAAAAAAAACATTTTGTTTAATAAAAAAAATTGCTGGTGCGCGTACGGTGCTCGCACGCATGCGCGCAAGGTGCACGCACGCATCAGTAATGAATTACTTTTAACCCGATTTCTAAAACATGAAAAGGAGGCAGGGAAGACACTCCCTGACCTCCTAGACCTTCTCAGGGGGTCCCTAAAGGACCTTGTAAATCCCCAAAAACTTTTTCGTTTAATAAAAAAAATTGCTGGTGCGCGCACGGTGCTCACACGCATGTGCGCACGGTGCATGCACGCATCAGAAATGAATTACTTTTAACCCGATTTCTAAAACATGAAAAGGAGGCAGGGAAGACACTCCCTGACCCCCTAGACCTTCTCAGGGGGTCCCTAAAGGACCTCGTAAATAAAAAAAAAACATTTTGTTTAATAAAAAAAATTGTCGGTGTGCGCCCTTCACAAAAAAAAAACATTTTAAACTGTTTATAAGTTTATAGAATATATTAACTATGCTGTTCAACTTTATCCAAATTAAAAAAAAAGAGCTGAGCCATTACATATTACAGGATACAGTCAATCTATAACTATATACATAGGTAGTTTATTGTAAAATAAATATATAAAAAATATAATAATACATACATAAATTAGCATTTAAAAAACCTTACAAATTCACTAAAATTCACTTAAAAACCATAAGTTTCACACACGATATAGTTAGGAATTAGCATTTAAAAAACCTTGCAAATTCACTTAAAAAAACCATAGGTTTCACACACGATATAGTTAGGAATTAGCATTTAAAAAACCTTGCAAATTCACTGAAAAAACCATAGGTTTCACACACGTTATAGTTAGGAATTAGCATTTAAAAAACCTTGCAAATTCACTGAAAAAACCATAGGTTTCACACATGTTATAGTTAGCTGGACATTTCACTCGTACAAAACCATTGAAATTCCCCAGTTATAGATAGTTCAGCTAACTATAACTTGCGCGACCGCAATCCACTGCTGATGACGTCACATATTACATCACTCATGACATGGTCAGTGACATCTCTCATGACATCACTGATGACATCTCAAATGACATCACTGATGAGATCTTTGATGACATCACTGATGAGATCTTTGATGACATCACCCAGTGAATATGTGTCTTTCTGAAAAATAAATATTTTTTATATATGTATATCTAAAGGTTAATGGAAGAATAAATGGGTAAATAAGTGTCTAAATGCGTGTTTTGTTTGGTAATATTCATTGTTAAACTGACTTATTAACAGTATCTTAGTGAATACAAGTATTAGTGAGTAATGTTTAAATATTTAAATATCTGTATCAGTGTCTCCCTTTGTGTATAAGTGGCTGCATGGGTTTTGTGAGTAGCTACATGAGTGTGTATATGGGTTATTAGTTCGTTTTTAGAGTATCAGTATGAGTGTCTGTATGGTTCAGTGGGGGATGTTACTTAGCGTATAGATGCATGAATGAGTGACTCACTGTTTGTATGTGTTTTGAAGACAGTATGTGAGCAGGACAGTATGGGTGGATGAGTGTGTGAGTAAGAGAGTGAATGACTGTCTCCATAGTGTCTTTATGAGTAAGTCCATATGTAGTATATGTGAGTATTGATGTATAGAAGTGAGGATATATGAGAGTGAGAGATTGGAAGAGTTCCTGTATAAATAAGTATGTGTTTCTATAAGTGATTGTTTAAGAGAGTAAGTATGTGTACGTTTCTGTAGAAGTAAGTGTAGTGGTGTGTGTATAGCTGTATATGCAAGTAAATGGATGTTTATTTGCATGTGTGAGTATGTGTGTGAGTAACTCTATGTATGATTGTAGGTGTGTAACAGGATGTATAGGTGTATGAGTACATATGATGACTGAGTACATGTGTGAGTGACTATATAGAAGTGTTGATGAATGAGTGAATGCGTATGTAGATTTTGGAATTACTGAATAGGTTGTTCTAACTGGTATTGGTATCTCTATAGTTTTCAAAACTTTAGTTTGTATTTTTCAATGTGTGTATCAAAGTTTATATTAGGATAAGAGGAGGTCTGCCACTCTTACACAAGGATGATGTCATCAGTGATGTCATCAGTGATGTCATTTGAGATGTCATCAGTGATGTCATGAGTGATGTCACTGACCATGTCATGAGTGATGTAATATGTGACGTCATCAGCAGTGGATTTCGGTCGCGTGAGTTATAGTTAGCTGAACTAACTATAACGGGGGAATTTCAATGGTTTTGTACGAGTGAAATGTCCAGCTAACTATAACATGTGTGAAACCTATGGTTTTTTCAGAGAATATATATATATATATATATATATATACACCCACACATATATTACCTACTGGCGGTCGCCAGTAGGTAGTTATAGTTAGGACCCCTTTTCCATAGGAAATCCGCAACATTCTATTTTGAATAACTTTGGCGCCGGTCGACGAATCCTCGCGAATTTCACAAAATAGGTGGGGCGCTACGCTCCGCTCCTACCCTAAAAGTCTCGGGAGGATTCGTCAAGCGGGGGCTGAGATAAAAGGGGGGTCCCAAAACGCGTTTTTCCCATGCATTTTTCCATAGGACCTTTAGACAGGGCTACAGCCCGAACGGCTGAACAGAATTACTTGAAATTTGGCAGAGAGGTAGTCCTCAGGTCAAGGAAGTGCCTTTTGTAGGTTTGGTGTAAATCTGTTCAGTAGATTCTGAGAAAATAGCCTTTAAATCAATATATATATCTGAGCCAGCTTACGGTACGCTTACCGTAAGCTTACCGTACGCGTACGGTGGCGTGCGCGAGCGCGATTCTGATTGGCTCTTAGATCTTAGTAAACATTCGAATCGTCCGAAACCAGGAAGCGGCGGCCGCCCTTTTCTCTCTCGTACTGAGAGTTAGGTTGTTAAATAAAACCAATACACATGTAAAGGAGCTGTTTTGACAGCTCACACACACATAGCCATGATGAGGGAGTCCCCCAAGACCCCCAAGGCCAAAAATGCAATTTTTATTTTTTCGCTAATTTCGCCGATTACGCTTACCGTACGCGTACGGTAAAAAATGTAAAAAAAAAAACACTATCCACACTCTCCCCACCCCCTGTGCTTTTGGTGGCCGCAGACCACCAAATGCTCAGGGCTTATCAGTGGTGTGAAAAACCAAAATATTTTTAACAAAAATAATAAAAGAAAAAATTATCCACACTCTCTCCACCCCGTGTGCAAATGGTGCCCGAAGGGCACCATTTGTGCATGGCTTATAAGCACCGTAAGCACAGTAAGCACCGCGTGCTTACTGTTCGCGCACGGTGCGCGAAGCGCACCGTGCGCGCACGGAACGAACTGCGTTAAGTGGGCGCGCACGCCACGTATGGCGTAAAGTAACTTAGCATTTAAAAAAACGTACAAATTCACTGAAAAAACCATAGGTTTTACACACGTTATAGTTAGGAATTAGCATTTAAAAAACCTTGCAAATTCACTGAAAAAACCATAGGTTTCACACATGTTATAGTTAGCGGAAATTTTACTGATAAAAAACCAGTGAAATTCCCCCGTTATAGTTAGTGCAGGCAACTATAACTCACGCGACCGCAATCTTCTGCTGATGACATATGTGTCTTTATGAAAAAAAAATATTTGTAATATATGTATAGCTAAAAATGTATGGAAGAAGACATGGGCAAATAAGTGTCTAAATACAGTATTAGCATCAGCAGAGGATTGCGGTCGCGTGAGTTATAGTTGCCTGCACTAACTATAACGGGGGAATTTCACTGGTTTTTTATCAGTAAAATTTCCGCTAACTATAACATGTGTGAAACCTATGGTTTTTTCAGTGATATATATATATATACACCCACACAAATATATAAACCCACACATATATATACCTAATTATATACCCACACATATATACACACCCACACATATATATATACACCCACACATATTACCTACTGGCCGTCGCCTGTAGGTAGTTATAGTAAGGACCTATTTTCTATAGGAAATTCGCAACATTCTATTTGGAATAAAGTTGGCGTCGATTGATGAATCTTCGCAAAATTTTCAAAACTTTTGGCCAGCTCCGGTCCGCTCCTATCCTGAAAATTTCATGGTGATTCGTCAAGCGGGGGCCGAGAAAAAAGGGGGGTCCCAAAAAACGTTTTCCCCATGCATGTTCACATAGGACCTGTTGACGCAGCTTCAGCCCGAAATGCTGAACGGAATTACACTAAATTTGGCAAAGAGGTAGTCCTCAGTTCAGACTCGTGCCTTTTGCTTAAATGGTGTAAATCCGTTCAGTAGTTCCTGAGAAAATCAAAAGTAAAATCACATATATATCTGGGCAGAGCCTAACCACACATCTCATCGCGAGATCTGATTGGCTGTCAGCACTTCATCCAAGAAGTGTTGGCATCCATCTGGGGACCAATATACATGATAGCACCTCATTAAAAAGCCTTGCAGTTAATAGAAGGTTTTAAGACTTTAGTTACATTATAAATCATTTGTTGATGGTACCATACTCATTTTAGGAATTGTGGTGTGTTCTAAGGTGATTTTACCATGTGAAAAAGCCTTCTGCTGTGATATCATGAATCATGTTTGAAGAGAAAACTATTTTCTCATGCTTTTCCCACAGATGTTTGGAAGGTGATGTATAAGCTAAACTGAGAGCATATTTTCTGTAAATTCACATTATCTTTCTCAGTCATGTGAGAATGAAGTCTGACATTCTCAGTAAAACATGTACATCCAAAAAGGGCAGAGACTGTCAGTTGATTCCTTTGTGTTCTACTGCAGCTTCCCAAGTGTTCTAAAGAACAACTAGAGGGCTAACAGTCCTACTTATGACAAACGTATGGCACACCTGAAGCCATCTTGGTTGGAATAAAGTGGTAACTCTTAAAACATTCAATTTAAAAAGGAACAAAATGAGGGGGTTCATTTTGCCATAGAAAGTATGATTAGTGCTGCAGAAAGAAACATTAGGGCACATTTTGAGTGACTTCTCAAATCCTCTTCTATTTCATTAAAAAATTCTGACATGCAGACTGAAACATGCACTTTCAATACCAGCAGCAGACTTCCCTGGTGAGCAGTAGCTTTACTACAGTGATCTAATAAGCAACTAGAGTGCTAACATTTTGAATTTATGGCAAATGTGTGACATATCTGAATGCCTTCTTGATGGAATCAAAGTAAAAAACTGAAAGTATTTCCTACTGAGGAGACTGCAGTAAATGAGTAAATTAGGAAACTTCATAACAAATAAATCTCCCAAGATGGCCACCAGAGACAAAAGAGCCCAAATGTAGCCCAAATATCACCCAAATGTAGCCCAAATGTAGCCCAATGACAGAAGTGTGCAAAACACTTATTTTTTGTGTATTTGCAGTTTTATATAGTGCAGACTTGTCAGGTATTGAAGTGCTTTACGTGGGCATTGGTTACATCACACAAGATCAAATTCATTTTGGTTGTAGACATGGGGAGATTAGGTGATTTGACCAGAATCACAGAATGTTGAGCTGAAGCAGAAACTCCAACCTGGTTCCCCAGTTGCAAAGTCTGCAGCTCTTGAAGTAACACCACATCCTCTCCCCTAGGTGCAACATTTAATCAAGTGGTCAACTGGATAAAAAAACATAAAGATTACAAATAATTTAAAAGTTCTTTGTCGCTATTTGAAAACTCAGAAAATATGTCCTCATTTTAGTTTTTTAGAGCACTAACCATAATTTTGATGCAAATAAGACCCTCTTATATATGTAATTTCTAAAGGAAATACTCTAGGTATTACAGTTTTGATTGCATCAAGATGACGTCAGGCGTTCCACACTTTTGTAATAAATATAGAATGTTAGCAATCTAGTTGTTCATTGGGATACTGTTGAGAGGCAGAGGCCAGGGGCACGGGCTCTGAAAATTGAAGGCAGGTAGGAGAGTGCAGAGGCAACAATTTGACCACACTGGGCAGGCTGGAAGGGCAGTGGCAGCACAACAGACTATGGAGGGCAGTGGAAAGAGGGGCAGGGGCAAAAAACCATTGTGGACAGAAGGAAGAGGCAGTGGTAGTACAACCATACATGCCAACAGACCCGTTTCAGCCAGGAAATGTCCAATGTTTTTAAGCTCAAATGGGCTTTGTTTGATCTGTCTCCTGTCTACAATCTCCTCTTTTTCAATGTAACTCAAAGGGGAAAATCAATACCCCAGTTTTTTTTCAAAATCACCCTCTTACGTTCAAAATGTTCGTAAGTATGGTACATTGGATCATGGTAGGCAGGAGGAATTGGGGTAGGGACATGGACTCAGATAACAGAGGACAGGAGGGACATGGAGATGTGCACCAACCTGACCCTACAGGGCAGGCATCAGGGTTTGCAGCAGCACAATACACCACATAGCGCATGTGGGACGGGAGTGCAGCACAACAATCCATAGAAAGCAATAGGAAGGGGACAGGACCATGCACATGGACAACAGAGAACAAAGGGGAAGAGGCAATGGTAGCTAGCTGACCTTAATGGACAGACAGGAGAGAAAGCTGCAGCATAACAGACCATAAAGGGCAGGAGGGACGGATCAGGGGCATTACAATGGAACAGACAAGCCAGGAGGGAAGGAATAGGGCTCTGCACATGGAAACAGAGGGCTGGGGGCAAGGGGGCAGGGAAGGAGCAGCAAGATGACCATGGAGGTCAGGCAGGATGGGCACTAGAAACAAGACACACCATGGAGAGCAACAATGAGACTATGATGGCATGCACACAGACCATGGAGGGAAGGTGGGAGGGGGTCAGGGGAAGCTAGCTGACTACACAGTTAAGGTGGGAGGGGCCATGGCAGCACAAAAGACCATGCATGGAAAGCAGGAGGGTTAGTGGCAGCACAATGGCTATGATGGGCAAGAAGGAGGGTGCAGGGGCATGCACAAAGGACCATGGAGGATAGTAGGGAGGGTCAGGACCTGGGCACAGACAAGAGAGTTCAGGGGAAGGGACCTCACAACAGACCACACGGGGCAGGCCGTAGGAGAAGGGTGTGGCAGTAAAATTTACCATGGAGGACAGGAGGAAGGGGATAGGGGCATGGCATGTGGACAGGCAGGGTGGAGGTGGCAGGGACAGGTTACAGTCATCTGACAATGCTAGGCAGGTGGGAGGGGAGTGGGAGCTCAACAGAACACTCAGAGTAGATAGGAGTGGCAGGTCCATGGAACATGGTGTGCAAAAAGGATGGAGCAGGGGCATGCACAAAGACATTGGAGGGCAGGGGGAAGGAGAATAGGGGCAGCAAGCTAAGCACAGAGGCTAAGCAGGAGGTCAATGATGGGCCATAGAATTGGGCAATGGAGGGCAGGAGGAGTGGACTGGTACATCATGCTAAATGGAGGGCAGTGGCAGCACATCAGACCATGCATGGCAGGAGGGAGGAGGCTAGTCCATGGATTCAGACAACAGAGGATAGGGAGGAGGTGCATGGGGCAGCAAGCTAACTGTTCAGAGAAGGTGGGTATTAGGAACTTTATTGTTTTTAAAATGTGTGTCTGTGCGAACTACTTAAAATATGAACAAGTATGCAGCATAATCTCACTTTTATTCAGGAAGAAGAGGACGTTTGTGACTGTGACTCCGGGCTCACTTGGCAGAAACACCCCTTGACCCTCCACCCCCATCGCAAAATGTAATGCCCGTGAAAAGGGTAGGTGGACGCAATGTTATATAGAACATAGTCCTGAGAGCACGATTGAAAATGAAAACTAGATATAGTATATGGTATAAACTATGCACCAAAAAGTGTGATATAAGATGAACCGGGCATGAAATATAATATGCACTACATTGTGCGCAATGACAGATTCATTGGAGAGCGCAAGATTGCACATGCACTAGCACGTGCTATGCGATATGCGCCTTGGAGTGTAATATGCACAGGGCAGTGTTGTGTAACCTAACTAGTCTTTAAAGTTGTAATATAAAGTATGTGCTGGGGAGTGTAACGTTGCATATGCACTGTGACAAAGATATGGATCCCAGATTGTAATGGCATAGCGCTGTGCGTTATAACATAGACATCGAGGAAGGCACGTTAGATGGGGCAATATAACCCGTGCAAAGGCAAGTGTGGCATGACATACTCACGGGGTGGTGTTACAGTGCACATGGGCTAGAGAGTGTCATAGCATATGCACTAGCTGGTGGAATACAACAGAGAGGTGTGAGGCACTCGGCCTGGTGGGTGTAACACAGCATTGGGCTCAGCCAGGAGCACGCTGTGACTCTCAAGTGAGGTTCTTCTCCTTTCCAGAGAGTAAAATAAAAAGTATTACACATCCGGTGGTGGATGTGTGTTTTATTAACCGTGAGGGGGGTTTCTTGCATAGTTTTGGTCGAATTTTTGTCGAATCCCCTTTGAATGGCTTGGTGTGAGTGTATATTAAATGTGCCCGTCAATAGCTACCCATGTTTGTATAAATACACAACAAGGGTGTCTACTTGGAGAGTACCCACCGGCAGGGGCGCCGGGATTAGGCACGGTAGGGCGTCAGACACGTCAGAGCTTCACTAGCGGTGTAAATACATTCCATGTGGATTCATTCTATGCATAGTCGCCTTTTAATGAATATCACGAAAATCGTCATGGTGATAGGTACATACGGTTTGTCCAGCATGTTCTAGGTGTTTCTATAAATATATTTTAAAAAAAATAATAAAAAACAAAGGCCGGCCCCGGAGGGATGGGGTCCCCGGGGCCATAAGTGGCCTGAGGAGGGGGGCAACGCAGCCCCCTCCTAAAGAATTAAAAAACAAAAAAAGGCCATGACCCGGGGGTTGGGGTCCCCGGGGCCGATTAAGGCCTTGGGATAGCCAAATTTAATTTTTTTCAAGAAAAAAAATTAGGGTGCAGGCCTTGGGGATGGCGTCCCCGGCCCAGTAAATTAGAAAAAGAAGGGGGGCCACACAGCCCTCCTTCTTGAAAAAATAAAATAAATAAAAGACCGGCATCGCGCCGGAGGCCACGCCCCCTCCTTGCAGCACTCTGCAAACGCTCCCCCTGGCCAGTTGTAAGTTGGGGAATTAATTCCCCTTCAATACTGAGGGTCCCTGAGGGCCAACTAGCCCAACAGGTATCCCCAGTATCGCCAGGGAGCTGCGTTGCAGACAGGTGTTCTGAGGCCACGCTCTTTTTTACACCTCTATGCAACGCAGCTCTGTGGCGCTTACTGGAGGTACTTAGTGGGCTTGTTTGACCCTAGGGACCCTTAGGATTCAAGGGGACTTAATCTCTCAACTTAGAACAGCCACAGGGCGCAATTACACAGTGATGAAGGGAGGGGACGGGGCCTGAGGTGACGTGTGCAAAAACGCCCTGTGGCGCGTTTTAAGTTGGGGAAATAATTCTCTTTCAATCCTGAGGGACCCTGGGGGCCAACTAGCCCACCAGGTGCTTCCAGTAAGCGCCACTGCTCTGCGTTGCAGAGAGGTGGTGCAGGCCGTGCCCCTTTTAACACCTCTCTGCAATGGCGCTTACTGGACATATCTAGTGGGCTGTTTTGCCCCTATGGATCCTCAGGATTCAAGGGGACTTAATCTCCCAACTTAAAAAATGGCCACAGGGCGTGTTTACACAGTGGGGAAGGGAGGGGACGGGGCCTGAGGTGACGTGTGCAAACACGCCCTATGGCGCGTTTTAAGTTGGGGAAATAATTCCCCTTCAATCCTGAGGGCCCCTGGGGGCTAACTATTTCACCAGGTGCTTCCAGTAAGCGCCACTGAGCTGCGTTGCAGAGAGGTGGTCCAGGCCATGCCACTTTTTACACCTCTCTGCAATGCAGCTCTGTGGCACTTACTGGAGGTACCTAGTGGTCTAGTTGAACCCTAGGGACCCTCAGGATTCAAGGGGACTTAATCTCCCAAATTAAAACGGCCACAGGGCGTGTGTACACAGTGGGGAAGTGAGGGGACGGGGCCTGAGGTGACGTGTGCAAACACGCCCTGTGACGCGTTTTAAGAGGTAGTTTTAATCCCCTGCCCTATTATATACTAGGGGCTTACAGAGCAGGTCATGCTGATCACAGGGGGACCCCAACGCATAGTGTTCCCTAGTGTATGTAGGTGTTTTCACTGTATTCTGAGTGTCTTTTAACATAGCACTGGCTCTAGGACTGGTTAGTCAGACTCAGTTAACACCAGTATCCGTCTGAAAAAGTTGAGGGTACAGGATGATTTTGCAACAAGGCTTCTTTCTGCTCTTCTGTTTGTTCTTTCTGCACGTTTTCCTTCTTCCTGCTCTTTTCTTCGTCTTTGAGGACTTCTGTTGCTTCTTTCTGCATTTCTTTTTTTCTTTCTGTGCGTTTTTTCTTCTTTCTTCACATGTCCTATCTCTGTAGCCATAGTTAGAAATTAGCAATTAAAAAACCTTTGAAATTCACTGAAAAAAACATAGGTTTCAGGCACGTTATAGTTAGGAATTAGCATTTAAAAAACCTTAGAAATTCACTGAAAAAAACATAGGTTTCAGGGGCGTTATAGTTAGCTGGACTTTTCACTCGTACAAAACCATTGAAATTCCCCCGTTATAGTTAGTTCAGCTAACTATAAAACGCGCGCCCGCAATGCACTGCTGATGACGCCACATATTACATCACTCATGACATGGTCAGTGACATCACTCATGACATCACTGATGACATCTCACATGACATCACTGATGACATCACCCAGTGAATTTGTGTTTTTCTGAAAATTACATATGTTTTATATATGTATATCTCAAGGTCGATGGACGAATAAATGGGTATATAAGTGTCTAAATGGATGATTTGTTTTTGTAAAATTGATTGTATAACTGACTGATTAAGTGTATCTTAGTGAATACATGGCTTAGTGAGTAATGTTTAAATATGTAAATATCTGTATCAGTCTCTCACTTTGTGTATAAGTGGCTGCATGGGTTGGTGAGTAGCTACATGAGTGTCTATATAGGTTATTAGTTGGTTTTTTGAGTATCATTATGAGTGTCTGAGTGTCTGTATGGTTCGGTGGGGGGTATTACGTAGTGCATATGTGCATGAATGAGTGACTCACTGTTTGTATGTTTTGAAGACAGCATGTGTGCAGGACTGTATGGGTGGATGAGTGTGTGCATGGGTGTGTTAGTGAGTGAATGACTGTCTCAATAGTGTCTTTATGAGTAACTACATATGTTTTAAACTAGTATATGTGACTATTGGTGTATATAAGTGAGTATATGTGAGAGTGAGAGATTGAAAGAGTTCCTGTATGAATAAGTATGTGTTTCTATAAGTGATTGTTTAAAAGACTAAGTATGTGTAAGTTTCTGTAGAAGTAAGTGTGGTGGTGTGTGTATAACTGTATATGCAAGTAAATGTATGTTTGATTCTTTATTAGCATGAGTGACTATGTGTGTGAGTAACTCTATGGATGAGTGGCGTTGTGTAACAGGATGTATAGGTGTATGAGTACATACGATGAGTGAGTACATGTATGAGTGACTGTATAGGACTGTTGGTGAATGAGTGGATGTGTATGTGGATCTTAGAATTACTGAATAGGTTGTTGTAACTGATATTGGTATGTCCATTGTTTTGAAAATTTTATTTTTATTTTTGAATGTGTGTATCAAAGGTGATATTAGGGGGAGAGGAGGTCTGCCACTCTATCACAAGGATGCATTCCCCATAGTGGGCTGGCATGGTGGAGAATCGCAGTTTGTGTTGATGCCAATGATCAAGGGCAGTTGGCCCAAAACATGTTTGGCGCTTCTTGACATGGAGGAGTAACGCTCTGTTTTTTGCTTACCTGCAATAAAGAAAGGATATACCTCTCACTACGTAGGCATTCTCAAGCAGAGAAACTTTTTATGATGGACTTTAAATGCGGCGCTCCTCGTCGCGAGAAGGGCCCCGCATACTTGCTGGCCACGGACCCGTTCATAAAGTGTTACGTGGAGTTGGAGGTTTCAGCTGTTGCAGGCGTGGATATTTTGCGGAACACTGCGATTCTCCACCATGCCAGCCCACTATGGGGAATGCAATTTTTTCGACACAAAACCAGCTGCTACCACTATGGAAAAGAATCCCACTATGGTAATGAACTCCTTTGCCCAGAATGCACTGTTTATTGAGGGTGGAGTCAATGACAGAAATATGAGCAGCTGTGGGGGTTTGTGTTGATGCCAGTGATCAAGGGCAGTTGGCCCGAAACATGTTTGGCGCTTCTTGACATGGAGGAGTAACGCGCTGTTTTTTGCTTAGCTGCAATAAAGAAAAGATATACCTCTCACTGCGTAGGCATTCAAAAGCAGGGAAACTTTTCATGATATATATATATAAACCCACACGCATATATATATATATACACCCACACATATATATATAGACCCACACATTACCTACTGGCGGTCGCCAGTAGGTAGTTATAGTTAGGACCACGTTTCCATAGGAAATCCGCAACATTCTATTTTGAATAACTTTTGCGCCGGTCTACGAATCCTCGCGAATTTTTCAAAATAGGTGGGGCGCTACGCTCCGCTCCTACCCTGAAAGTCTCGGGGGAATTCGTCAAGCGGGGGCTGAGATAAAAGGGGGGTCCCAAAACGCGTTTTTCCCATGCATTTTTCCATAGGACCTTTAGACACAGCTACAGCCCGAACGGCTGAACAGAATTACTTGAAATTTGGCAGTGAGGTAGTCCTCAGGTCAAGGAAGTGCCTTTTGTAGGTTTGGTGTAAATCTGTTCACTAGATTCTGAGAAAATAGCCTTTAAATCAATATATATATCTGAGCCAGCTTACGGTGCGCTTACGGAGCGCTTACCGTACGCGTACGGTGACGTGCGCGAGCGCGATTCTGATTGGCTCTTAGATCTTAGTAAACATTCGAATCGGCCGAAACCAGGAGGCGGCGGCCGCCATTTTCTCTCTCGCACTCTGAGTGGGGCAGCATAAATGAAGCCCAAAAATGTGTAAAGGGGCAGTTTATTGAGATAATATTCACCCAGCAGTGATATACGGGCCCCCAAACAACCCCCAAGGGCAAAAAAAAAAATTTTTTTTTTTCGAAACATCGCCGATTACGCTTACCGTACGCGTACGGTAAAATTTGAATAAAAAAAAAATACTATCCACACTCTCCACAACCCATGTGCAAATGGTGCCCGCAGGGCACCATTTGTGCATGGCTTATGTAACTGTTGCAAATAATAAAAAAAACATTTCACAACGATGCGCATAATATGTCCCCCATGTGCGCACGGTGCGCGAAGCGCATCGTGCGTACATGGCCCATCCTGCATAATGAGGGCACGCGGTGCGCGTAGCGCACCGCGTGACCACCGTGCGTGCATGGCACTAACTGCGTAAAGTGGGCGCGCGGTGCGCGAAGCGCACCGTGCGCGCACGGAACGAACTGCGTTAACTGGGCGCGCACGCCACGAATGGCGTAAAGTAAGTTAGCATTTAAAAAAACGTACAAATTCACTGAAAAAACCATAGGTTTCACACACGTTATAGTTAGGAATTAGCATTTAAAAAACCTTGCAAATTCACTGAAAAAACCATAGGTTTCACAAATGTTATAGTTAGCTGTACATTTTACTGATAAAAAACCAATGAAATTCCCCCGTTATAGTTACTGTAGGCAACTATAACTCACGCGACCGTAATCCTCTGCTGATGACATATGTGTCTTTATGAAAAAAAAATATTTGTAATATATGTATAGCTAAAATTTAATGGAAGAAGACATGGGCAAATAAGTGTCTAAATACAGTATTAGCATCAGCAGAGGATTACGGTCGCGTGAGTTATAGTTGCCTACAGTAACTATAACGGGGGAATTTCATTGGTTTTTTATCAGTAAAATGTACAGCTAACTATAACATGTGTGAAACCTATGGTTTTTTCAGTGATATATATATATATACACCCACACACACATATTATCTACTGGCGGTTGCCAGTAGATAGTTATAGTGAGGACCGTGTTCCCATAGGAAATCTGAAAATTCTATTTTGAATAACTTTGGCACCGGTTGACGAATCCTCGCGAAATTTTCAAAACTAATGGGGCGCTCCGCTCAGCTCCTACCCTGAAAGTCTCAGGGTGATTCGTCATGCAGGGGCTGAGGAAAAAAGGGGGTCCGAGTAGTTCCTGAGAAAATCAAAAGTAAAATCATATACATATCTGGGTGGAGCCTAACCACACATCTCATTGTGAGATCTGATTGGCTGTCAGCACTTCATCCAAGAAGTGTTGGCAGCCATCTTGGGACCAATATACATGATAGCACCTCATTAAAAAGCATTGCAGTTAATAGAAGGTTTTAAGAGTTTAGTTACATTATAAATCATTTGTTGATGGTACCATACTCATTTTAGGAATTGTAGTATGTTCTAAGGTGATTTTACCATGTGAAAAAGCCTTCTGCTGGGATATCATGAATCATGTTTGAGAGAAAACTATTTTCACATGCTTTTCCCACAGAGGTTTGGAAGGTGATCTATAAGCTAAACTGAGAGCATATTTTCTGTAAATTCACATTATCTTTCTCAGTCATGTGAGAATGAAGTCTGACATTCTCAGTAAAACATGTACATCCAACAAGGGCAGAGACTGTCAGTTGATTCCTTTGTGTTCTACTGCAGCTTCCCAGAGTGCTCTAAAGAACAACTAGAGCGCTAACAGTCTTACTTATGACAAAGGTATGGCACACCTGAAGCCATCTTGGTTGGAATAAAGTGGTAACATTTAAAACATTTAATTTAAAAAGGAACAAAATGAGAGGGTTCATTTTGCCATAGAATGTATGATTAGTGTTGCAGAAAGAAAAATTAGGGCACATTTTGAGTGACTTCTCAAATCCTCTTCTATTTCATTAAAGAATTCTGACATGCAGACTGAAACATGCACTTTCAATACCAGCAGCAGACTTCCCTGGTGAGCAGTAGCTTTACTACAGTGATCTAATGAGCAACTAGAGTGCTAACATTCTGAATTTATGGCAAATGTGTGACACATCTGAATGCCTTCTTCATTGAATCAAAGTAAAAAAACTGACAGTATGCCTACTGAGGAGACTGCAGTAAATGAGGAAATTAGGAAACTTCATAACAAGTCTCCCAAGATGGCCACCAGAGACAAAAGAGCCCAAATGTAGCACAAATATGACCGAGATGTAGCCCAAGTATAGCCCAATGACAGAAATCCCAGAGTGTTTTAAAGAACAACTAGAGCGCTAACAGTATTACTTATGACAAAGGTATGGCACACCTGAAGCCATCTTGATTGGAATAAAGTGGTAACATTTAAAACATTTAATTTGCAAAGGAACAAAATGAGGGGGTTCATTTTGCCATAGAAATTATGACTCTTCTATTTCATTAAAAAGTTCTGACATGTAGACTGAAACATGCACTTTGAATACCAGCAGCAGACTTCCCTGGTGAGCAGTAGCTTTACTACAGTGATCTAATGCGGAACTAGAGTGCTACCATTCAGAATTTATGGCAAATTTGTCACATCTGAATGCCTTCTTGATGGAACCAAAGTAAACAAGCATTGAAAATGCAATAGGTCTCGCCCTAGTTTAAGTAAAAGCAATTCTGTTTGTAATTAGGTGGCTTTTTAGCTTTGCTTTTATTAGTGTTTTTCAAAATTTCATGTAAATAACATGCATATCTGTATATGTATGCATGCATTTATATTTGTATTTATATAGATATGCAGATTATATATATGTTTATATATGTATGTATATACATATATATATACACATACATATATATAAATGCATATATGTGCATATGTGTGCGTGTAGGGAGAGGTAGAGAGAGGTAGAGAGGTAGAGATGTAGAGGTAGAGAGGTAGAGGTAGAGAGGTAGAGGTAGAGAGGTAGAGGTAGAGAGGTAGAGGTAGAGAGGTAGAGAGTAGTAGAGAGAGAGGTAGAGAAAGGTAGAGAGGTAGAGAGTAGAGGATGAGTAATAGAGAGTAGAGAGTAGAGAGAGAGTAGTAGAGAGAGTAGTAGAGAGTAGTAGAGAGAGTAGCAGAGAGTGAGTAGGAGAGAGTAGTAGTGAGTAGTAGAGAGTGAGTAGTAGCGAGTGAGAAGTAGAGAGTAGTAGAGAGTGAGTAGTAGAGGGAGTAGTAGAGAGTGAGTAGTAGAGGGAGTAGTAGAGAGAGAGTATTAGAGAGTGAGTAGTAGAGAGTAGTAGAGAGTGAGTTGTGGAGACTGAGTAGCAGAGAGAGAGTAGTAGAGAATGAGTAGTAGAGAATGAGTAGTAGAGTGAGTAGTAGAGAGTAGTAGAGAGTTAGTAGTAGAGAGTGAGTAGTAGAGAGTAGTAGAGAGAGAGTAGTAGAGAGTGAGTAGTAGAGAGTGAGTAGTAGAGAGTGAGTAGTAGAGAGAGAGTAGTAGAGAGAGTAGTAGAGAGTAGTAGAGAGAGTAGCAGAGAGTGAGTAGGAGAGAGTAGTAGTGAGTAGTAGAGAGTGAGTAGTAGAGAGTAGTAGCGAGTGAGACATAGAGAGTAGTAGAGAGTGAGTAGTAGAAGGAGTAGTAGAGAGTGAGTAGTAGAGGGAGTAGTAGAGAGAGAGTATTAGAGAGTGAGTAGTAGAGAGTAGTAGAGAGTTAGTAGTAGAGAGTGAGTAGTAGAGAGTAGTAGAGAGAGAGTAGTAGAGAGTGAGTAGTAGAGAGTGAGTAGTAGAGAATGAGTAGTAGAGAATGAGTAGTAGAGTGAGTAGTAGAGAGTAGTAGAGAGTTAGTAGTAGAGAGTGAGTAGTAGAGAGTAGTAGAGAGAGAGTAGTAGAGAGTGAGTAGTAGAGAGTGAGTAGTAGTGAGTAGTAGAGAGTGAGTAGTAGAGAGAGAGTAGTAGAGAGAGTGAGTAGTAGAGAGTAGTAGAGAGAGTAGTAGAGAGTAGTACAGAGTGAGTAGTAGAGAGTGATTAGTAGAGAGTAGTGGAGAAGTAGAGAGTGAGTAGTAGAGAGTAGTAGAGAGTGAGTAGTAGAGTGAGTAGTAGGGAGTAGTAGGGAGTAGTAGAGAGTGAGTAGTAGAGTGAGTAGTAGAGTGAGTAGTAGAGAGCAAGTAGAAGAGAGTGTGTAGTAGAGAGAGAGTAGTAGAGAGTAGTAGAGGGTGAGTAGTAGAGAGTGAGTAGTAGAGAGAGTAGTAGAGAGTAGTAGAGTAGTAGAGAGTGAGTAGTAGAGAGTGAGTAGCAGAGAGAGTAGTAGAGAGTAGTAGAGAGTAGTAGAGTGAGTAGTAGAGAGTGAGTAATAGAGAGAGAGAGTAGTAGAGAGTGAGTGGTAGAGAGTAGTAGAGTGTAGTAGAGAGTAGTAGAGAGTGAGTAGTAGAGAGTGAGTAGTAGAGAGAGTAGTAGAGAGGGAGTAGTAGAGAGAGAGAGAAAGTAGAGAGAGAGTAGTAGAGAGTAGTAGAGAGTGAGTAGTAGAGTAGTAGAGAGTGAGTGGTAGAGAGTAGTATAGAGTAGTAGAGAGTGAGTAGTAGAGAGTGAGTAGTAGAGAGTAGTAGAGTAGTAGAGAGTAGTAGAAAGTGAGTAGTAGATAGTGAGTAGTAGAAAGTAGTAGCGAGTGAGTAGTAGAGAGTGAGTAGTTTAATTTAAAAGGAACACAATGAGGAGGTTCATTTTGCCATAGAAATTATGATTAGTGAGGAAAAAAGAAAAATTAGGGCACATTTTGAGTGACTTATCAAATCCTCTTCTATTTCATTAAAAAATCTGACATGCAGACTGAAACATGCACTTTCAATACCAGCAGCAGACTTCCCTGGTGAGCAGTAGCTTTACTACAGTGATCTAATGAGAAACTAGAGTGCTACCATTCAGAATTTATGGAAAATGTGGGACACATCTGAATGTCTTCTTGATGGAATCAAAGTAAACAAGCATTGAAAATGCAATAGGTCTCGCCCTCGTTTAAGTTAAAGCAATTCTGTTTGTAATTTGGTGGCTTTTTAGCCATGCTTGTATTAGAGTTTTTCAAACTTTCATGTACATACCATGCATATGTATGCATATATGTATATGTTTGCATGAATTTATATTTATATAGATATGCAGATTATATTTATATGTTTATATATTCACTGAAAAAACCATAGGTTTCACACGCGTTATAGTTACGAATTAGCATTTAAAAAACCTTGCAAATTCACTTAAAAAACCATAGGTTTCACACATGTTATAGTTAGCTGGATATTTCCCTCATAAAAAACCAATGAAATTCCCCCATTATAGTTAGTGCAGGCAACTATAACTCACGCGACCGCAATCCTCTGCTGATGACGTCAGATATTACATCACTGTATTTAGACACTTATTTACCCATGTCTTCTTCCATTAATCTTTAGCTATACATATATTACAAATATTTATTTTTCATAAAGACACATGTGTCATCAGTGATGTAATATCTGACGTCATCAGCAGAGGATTGCGGTCGCGTGAGTTATAGTTGCCTGCACTAACTATAATGGGGGAATTTCATTGGTTTTTTACGAGTGAAATGTCCAGCTAACTATAACATGTGTGAAACCTATGGTTTTTTAAGTGAATATATATATATATTCACAGAAAAAAACATAGGTTTCAGACACGTTATAGTTAGAAATTAGCATTTAAAAAACCTCAGAAATTCACTGAAAAAACCAAAGGTTTCAGGGGTGTTATAGTTAGCTGGACTTTTCACTTGTACAAAACCATTGAAATTCCCCTGTTATAGTTAGTTCAGCTAACTATAACTCGCGCGCCCGCAATGCACTGCTGATGACGTCACATATTACATCACTCATGACATGGTCAGTGACATCACTCATGACATCACTGATGACATCTCAAATGACATCACTGATAACCTCACTGATGACATCATCCAGTGAATGTGTGTTTTTCTGAAAATTAAATATGTTTTATATATGTATATCTCAAGGTCGATGAAAGAATAAATGGGTATATAAGTGTCTAAATGCATGATTTGTTTTTGAAAAATTGATTGTGTAACTGACTAAGTGTATCATAGTGAATACATGGCTTAGTGAGTAATGTTTAAATATGTAAATATCTGTATCAGTCTCTCACTTTGTGTATAAGTGGCTGCATGGGTTGGTGAGTAGCTTCATGGGTGTCTATATAGGTTATTAGTTGGTTTTTTGAGTATCAGTCTGAGTGTCCTCATGGTTCAGTGGGGGGTATTTTGTAGTGCATAGGTGCATGAACGAGTGACTCACTGTTTGTATGTGTTGAACACAGCATGTGTGCAGGACTGTATGGGTGGATGAGTGTGTGTATGGGTGTGTTAGTGAGTGAATGACTGTCTCAATAGTGTCTTTATGAGTAACTACATATGTTTTAAACTAGTATATGTGACTATTGGTGTATATATGTGAGTATATGTGAGAGTGAGAGATTGAAAGAGTTCCTGTATGAATAAGTATGTGTTTCTATAAGTGATTGTTTAAAAGACTAAGTATGTGTAAGTTTCTGTAGAAGTAAGTGTGGTGGTGTGTGTATAACTGTATATGCAAGTAAATGTATGTTTGATTCTTTATTAGCATGAGTGACTATGTGTGTGAGTAACTCTATGGATGAGTGGCGTTGTGTAACAGGATGTATAGGTGTATGAGTACATACGATGAGTGAGTACATGTATGAGTGACTGTATAGGACTGTTGGTGAATGAGTGGATGTGTATGTGGATCTTAGAATTACTGAAGAGGTTGTTGTAACTGGTATTGGTATGTCCATTGTTTTGAAAATTTTAGTCTCTATTTTTGAATGTGTGTATCATAGGTTATATTAGGGTGAGAGGAGGTCTGCCACTCTATCACAAGGATGATGTCATCAGTGATGTCATTTGAGATGTCATCAGTGATGTCATGAGTGATGTCACTAACCATGTCATGAGTGATGTAATATGTGACGTCATCAGCAGTGCATTGCGGGCGCGCGAGTTATAGTTAGCTGAACTAACTATAACGGGGGAATTTCAATGAATTTGTACAAGTGAAAAGTCCAGATAACTATAACACCCCTGAAACCTATGGTTTTTTCAGTGAATTTCTGAGGTTTTTTAAATGCTAATTCCTAACTATAACGTGCCTGAAACCTATGGTTTTTTCTGTGAATTTCAAAGGTTTTTTAAATGCTAATTTCTAACTATGCCTACAGAGATAGGACATGTGAAGAAAGAAGAAAAAATGCACAGAAAGAAACAAAAGAAGTGCAGAAAGAAGCAACAGAAGTCCTCAAATACGAAGATAAGTGCAGGAAGAAGGATAACGTGCAGAAAGAACAAAAAGAAGAGCAGAAAGAAGCCTTGTTGCAAAATCATCCTGTACCCTCAAATTTTTCAGACGGATACTGGTGGTAACTGAGTCTGACTAGCCAGTCCTAGAGCCAGTGCTATGTTAAAAGACACTTAGAATACAGTGAAAACACCTACATACACTAGGGAACATTATGCGCTGGATTCCCCCTGTGATTAGCATGACCTCCTCTGTAAGCCCCTAGTATATAATAGGGCATGGGGATTAAAACTACCTCTTAAAACAGTCCACAGGGCGTTTTTGCACACGTTAACTCAGGCCCCGTCCCCTCCCTTCACCAATGTGTAAACACGCCCTGTGTCCATTTTTAGTTGGGAGATTAAGTTCATTTGAATCCTGAGGGTCCCTAGGGTCCAACTAGCCCACTAGGTTTCTCCAGTAAGTGCCACAGAGCTGCGTTGCAGAGAGGTGTAAAAAGTGGCACGGCCTGGACCACCTCTCTGCAATGCGGCTCAGTGGTGCTTACTGGAAGCACTTGGTGGGCTAGTTAGTCCCCAGGGGCCCTCAGTATTGAAGGGAAATTATATCCCCAATTTAAAACGTGCCATAGTGCGTGTTTGCACACGTCACCTCAGGCCCCGTCCCCTCCCTTCACCACTGTGTAAATGCGCCCTGTGGCTGTTCTAAGTTGAGAGATTAAGTCCCCTTGAATCCTAAGGATCCATAGGGTCAAACTAGACCACTAGGTACCTCCAGTAAGCGCCACAGAGCTGCGTTGCAGAGAGGTGTAAAAAGGGGCTTGGCCTCAGAACACCTGTCTGCAGCGCAGCTCCCTGGCGCATACTGGAGATGCCTGTTGGGGGCGCGTTTGCAGAGTGCTGCACGGAGGGGGCATGGCCTCCGGCACGATGCCAGTCTTTTATTTATTTTAATTTTTTAAGAAGGGGGGCTGTGTGGTTCCCCTTCTTATTCTAATTTATTGGCCCTGATGACCCCATCCCCCAGGGCCTGTCTCCTAATTATATTTTTTTGACCCCAATCCCCAGGGCCGGCCACTGTTTTTTATTATTTTTAAAAAATATATATTTATAGACACACCTCGGACATGCTGGACAAACCGTACGTACCTATCACCATGACGATTTGCGTGATATTCATTAAAAGGCGACTATGCATGCAATGAATCCACGTGGAATGTATTTACACCACTAGTGAAGCTCTGACATGTCTGATGCCCTACCGTGCCTAATCCCGGTAGACACCCTTGTCGTTTATTTATACAAGCATGGGTAGCTATTGACGGGCACATTTAATACACATGCACACCAAGCCATTCAAAGGGGATTCCACAAAAATTCGACCAAAACTATGCAAGAAACCCCCCTCACGGTTAATAAAACACACATCCACTGCCGGATGTGTAATACTTTTTATTTTACTCTCTGGAAAGGGGACGAACATCACTTGAGAGTCACAGCGCGCTCCTGACAGAGCCCAATGCTGTGTTACACCCACCATTGCCTGCCGAGTGCCACACACCTCTGTGTTGTATTCCACTACCTAGTGCATATGCTATGACATTCTCTAGCCCATGTGCACTGTAACACCACCCCGTGAATATGTCATGCCACACTTGTCTTCGCACGGGTTATATTGCCCCATCTAACGTGCCTTCCTCGATGCCTATGTTATAACACACAGTGCTATGCCATACATATTACAATCTGGGATCCATATCTTTGTCACAGTGCATATGCAACATTACACTCCCCAGCACATATTTTATATTACAACTTTAGAGACTAGTTAGGTTACACAACACTGCCCTGTGCATATTACACTCCAAGGCGCATATTGCATAGCACGCGCTAGTGCCTGTGCTATCTCGCGCTCTCCAATGAATCTGTCATTGCGCACAATGTATTGCATATTATATTTCACGCCCGGTTCATCTTATATCACACTTTTTGGTGCATAGTTTATACCATACACTATATCTAGTTTTCATTTTCAATCGTGCTCTCAGGACTATGTTCTATATAACACTGTGTTCACCTACCCTTTTCACGGGCATTACATTTTGCGATAGGGGGTGGAGGGTCAGGGGGTGTTTCTGCCAAGTGAGCCCGGAGTCACAGTCACAAACGTCCTCTTCTTCCTGAATAAAAGTGAGATTATGCTGCAGCCTTGTTCATATTTTAAGTAGTTCGCACAGACACAATGTTTTAAAAACAATAAAGTTCCTAATACCCGCCTTCTCTGAACAGTTAGCTTGCTGCCCCATCCCCCTCCTCCCTATCCTCTGTAGTGTGAATCCATGGACTAGCCTCCTGCCATGCATGGTCTGATGTGCTGCCACTGCCCTCAATTTAGCATGATGTACCAGTCCACTCCTCCTGCCCTCCATTGCCCAATTCTATGCCCCATCATTGACCTCCTGCTTAAACTCTGTGCTTAGCTTGCTGCCCCTATTCTCCTTCCCCCCTGCCCTCCGATGTCTTTGTGCATGCCCCTGCTCCATCCTTTTTGCCCACCATGTCCTATGGACCTGCCACTCCTATCTACTCTGAGTGTTCTGTTGAGCTGCCACTCCCCTCCCACCTGCCTAGCATTGTCAGATGACTGTAACCTGTCCCTGCCACCTCCACCCTGCCTGTCCACATGCCATGCCCCTATCCTCTTCCTCCTGTCCTACATGGTCCATTGTACTGCCACACCCTTCTGCCCTCCCTGGTCTGTTGTGCTGCAACTGCTCCTCCTGCCTGCCCCGTGTGGTCTGTTGTGAGGCCCCTTCCCCTGAACTTTCTTGTCTGTGCATAGGTCCTGACCCTCCCTTCTATCCTCCATCGTCCTTTGTGCATGCCCCTGCACCCTCCTTCTTGCCCATCATAGCCATTGTGCTGCCACTAACCCTCCCACTTGCCATGCATGGTCTTCTGTGCTGCCATGGCCCCTCCCACCTTCCCTGTGTGGTCAGTTAGCTGCCCCTGACCCCCTCCCACCTTCCCTCCATGGTCTGTGTGTATGCCATCACAGTCTCACTGTTGCTCTTCATGGTGTGTCTTGCTTCTGGTGCCCATCCTGCCTGACCTCCATGGCTATCTTGCTGCTCCTGCCCTGCCCCCTTGCCCCCAGCCCTCTGTTTACAAGTGCAGACCCCTACTCCCTCCCTCCTGGCTTGTCTGTTCCATTGTAATGCCCCTGATCCGTCCCTCCTGCCCTTTATGGTCTGTTATGCTGCAGCTTTCTCTCCTGTCTGTCCATTATGGTCAGCTAGCTACCATTGCCTCTTGCCCCTCTGTTCTCTGTTGTCCATGTGCATGGTCCTGTCCCCTCCCTCTTGCTTTCTATGGATTGTTGTGCTGCTCTCCCGTCCTGCATGCCCTGTGTGGTGTATTGTGCTGCTACAAATCCTGATGCCTGCCCTGCAGGGTCAGTTTGGTGCACCTCTCCATGTCCCTCCTGTCCTCTGTTATCCAAGTCCATGTCCCTATCCCATTTCCTTCCATGATCCAATGTACCATACTTGCGAACATTTTGAACTTGGTAAGAGGGAGATTTTGAGAAAAAAACTGGGGTATTGATTTTCCCCTTTGAGTTACATTGAAAAAGAGGAGATTGTAGACAGGAGACAGATCAAATAAAGCCCATTTGAGCTTAAAAACATTGGACGTTTCCTGGCTGAAACGGGTCTGTTGGCATGTATGGTTGTACTACCACTGCCTCTTCCTTCTGCCCACAATAGTCTATTATATTGCCACAGCCTCTCTTGCCAGTCCTGTATTGTTGGCTTGTTGCCCCTGCCCCCCTTTCCACTGCCCTCCATAGTCTGTTGTTCTGCCACTGCCCTTCCTGCCTGCCCAGTGTGGTCAAATTGTTGCCTCTGCACTCTCCTACCTGCCTTCAATTTTTAGAGTCCGTGCCCCTGGCCTCTGCCTCTCAACAGTATCCTAATGAACAACTAGATTGCTAACATTCTATATTTATTACAAAAGTGTGGAACGCCTGACATCATCTTGATGTAATCAAAACTGTAATACCTAGAGCATTTCCTTTAGAAATTACATATATGAGAGGGTCTTATTGGCATCAAAATTATGGTTAGTGCTCTAAAAGACTAAAATAAGGACATATTTTCTGAGTTTTCAAATAGCGACAAAGCACTTTTGAATTATTTGTTATCTTTATGTTTTTTTATCCAGTTGACCACTTGATTAAATGTTGCACTTAGGGGAGAGGATGTGGTGTTACTTCCAGAACTGCAGACTTTGCAACTGGGGAACCAGGTTGAAGTTTCTGCTTCAGCTCGACATTCTGTGATTCTTGTCAAATCACTTAGTCTCCCCATGTCTACAACCAAAATAAATTTGTTCTTGTGTGATGTAACCAATGCTCATGTAAAGCACTCCAATACCTGACAAGTCTGCACTATATAACACTGCAAAAATACAAAATAATAAGTGTTTTGCACACTTCGGCCATTGGGCTATATTTGGGCTACATCTGGGTGATTTTGGGCTACATTTGGGCTCTTTTGTCTCCGGTGGCCATCTTGGGAGATTTATTTGTTATGAAGTTTCCTAATTTCCTCATGTACTGCAGTCTCCTCAGTATGAAATGGTTTCAGTTTTTTACTTTGATTCCATCATGAAGGTATTCAGATATGTCACACATTTGCCATAAATTCTGAATGTTAGCACTCTAGTTGCTCATTAGATCACTGTAGTAAAACTACTGTTCACCATGGAAGTCTGCTCCTGGTATTAAAAGTGCATGTTTCAGTCTGCATGTCAGAATATTTTCATGAAATAGAAGAGGATTTGAGAAGTCACTCAAAATGTGCCCTCATTTTCTTTCTTCAGCATTAATCATAATTTCTATGGCAAAATGAACCCCCTCATTGTGTTCCTTTTTAAATTAAATGTTTTAAGTGTTACCAGTTTATTCCAATCAAGATGGCTTCAGGTGTGCCATACTTTTGTCATAATGAAGACAGTAAGCGCTCTAGTTGTTTTTGAGAGCATTCTGGGACATTCTGTCATTGGGCTTTGCTTGGGCTACATCTGGGTGATATTTGGGCTACATTTGGGCTCTTTTGTCTCTGGTGGCCATCTTGGGAGACTTATTTGTTATGAAGTTTCCTAATTTCCTCATTTACTGCAGTCTCCTCAGTAGGAAATACTTTCAGTTTTTTACTTTAATTCCATCAAGAAGGCATTCAGATGTGTCACACATTTGCCATAAATTCAGAATGTTAGCACTCTTTTTGCTCATTAGATCACTGTAGTAAAGCTACTGCTCACCAGGGAAAACTGCTGCTGGTATTGAAAGTGCATGTTTCAGTCTGCATGTCAGAATTTTTTAATGAAATAGAAGAGGATTTGAGAAGTCACTCAAAATGTGCCCTAATTTTTCTTTCTGCAGCACTAATCATACTTTTTATGGAAAAATGAACCCCCTCATTTTGTTCCTTTTTAAATTAAATGTTTTAAGAGTTACCACTTTAATCCAAGCAAGATGGCTTCAGGTGTGCCATACGTTTATCATAAGTAGGACTGTTAGCACTCTAGTAGTTCTTGGGAACACTCTGGGAAGCTGCAGTAGAACACAAAGGAATCAACTGACAGTCTCTGAATCCTCTTCTATTTCATGAAATAATTCTGACATGCTCTTCCGTTCCAGGCATCGAGATTCTCTAGCCACCATGAAAGTTCTGATCTGCCTTCTACGTGTAAGGTCACAAAGTCCTCGTACCAGAGACCAGAATTGAGAGCTTTCCTTTTTAATCTCTGAAGAGCACGGTAGTTCAGAGGGCCCGGGAAGATAGCTTGAATGCTGGAAGAGAGGAGGCCAATAAGGCAGGCTAATTCTCTTAAGGTTAAGGAGTCTTTCTTTAAGACATACCTGATTTCCTTCCTGATTTTTGCGATCTTTTTGGTAGGGAGAAGGAGGAGACAACGGGAGGTATCCACCGTGAATCCGAGAAACTCTAGAGATTTCGAGGGAATGAGGATAGACTTCTCTCTGTTTAGAATAAAGCCGAGGCTCTCGATAAGATGTATGGAGACATTTAGGTCTCTCTGAATTTGGGAAAAGGATTGGGACATTATGAGGATGTCGTCTAGGTAAATAATAAGATGAATACCCCTCTCTCTGAGGAAAGAAACGATAGTCCTCATAATTTTGGTAAAGCACCAGGGAGCGGAGGAAAGTCCGAAGGGAAGAGCTTGGAATTGATAAAGAAGACCTTTCCAGCTGAATTGTAGAAAACACTGGTGTTCCGGCGCCATAGGAATGGTAAAGTAAGCATCCTTGAGATCTAGTTTCACTAACCAATCCCCTTCTAAAAGAAGATCCCTTAGGAGATGAATACCCTCCATTTTGAAATGTCTGTAAATTAAGTATTTGTTCACCTCCCGAAGGTTTATTACTGGTCTCCAACCCTTGTCCTTCTTTTGAACTAAGAAAAGGGTACTGATAAACGTTTTTAGGGACCAGGGCACCTCTATAATAGCTCTTTTCGTGAGCATAGAAGAGATTTCCTCTTCGACAATTTTTTCGTGATTGAGTGAAAGAGTTAAGGGTTTGGGGGAACGAGATTGGAAAGGAGTCTCTAAAAAGTCTATTTTGAAACCCTGGACGGTTTCGAGAACCCAGGGGTCTTGAGTTAGTGAAGCCCAAACGTGGTAGAAAAGCTTCAGTCTGCCCTCGACTTGGGAAGAAGAGGAAAGAGGAAGAGGAAGACTTACTTGGGAGGTTGGAGGAGTTTGGATTTCCTCGGGACCTGAAGCCTCTGATGCGTGGTCCTCTTGCTCGATGAGGGAAGAATTGCTGATTTGAGGGGTAGAAGCCTCTACCCGAACCTCTGTAGGACGAGAAGGGCCGCTGGTTACCACGGCCGGAAGAACGGCCCCTTCTTCCAGCCTGTCCAAAAAGGCCTGTGTTAAAAACACGTCTCATATTCGATTGAGCCCTATCAAGGGCAGTAAAGGTAGCAACATATTTTCCAATTGATTTGATGACGTCCTCGCCAAAGAGAAGACCTTTAGGGTTGTCTGACCGTTCCTTAACAGCCAAGTCACTAAGTTTGGGGTTGATCTTGGAGAGGATGGTCCTCCTTCTTTCGGTGTTTAAGCTCGAATTGGCATTCCCGAGAAAGACAATTGCTCTTTGACTCCACCCACGGATGAGATTGATGTCAAGAGGGGTTCTGGAAATGTGAGACTCCTCAGCCAGGTCAAGGATTCTGGTGAGGGGGCCTAGGACATCCAAAAGACGGTCCTGGCAACCCTTAAGAGCTCTCTCCAGACCTCTTCTAGGGTCTTTGCCTAGCTTAAATAGGAATTTAATCAAGTCCGGATCAAGGTTGGGGGTTTGGGAGACCTTTTCGTGAATAGTAGGTCTCGGGCACTCTGATCTGAGAGTATTCCTGGTCTCTCTTTCCAGTGAATTCCTTATCCATCTTTTAATAAACTTTGAAACATGTTCTTGAGGGAACCATTTAGAACTGTTAGGGTGGGAAAGAGTTAAGGGAGAGAACATTTATTCTCCCAGAGGATTCAGAATAATATTGTCGGAAGAGGAGGGAGATTCTCCTTCAACAGGAAGGTTAAAGTCTAAGTCTTGGTTTGGGTCATCTAAATCCAAGACAAATTCGTCAAGGGGATTATCAAAGTGTTCTTCCTCTGAATCAGAGTCTGTATCTGCGACATCCTTAGAAGCATAGCGGCTTGAACCGCGAAGGCTATTAGTCAAAGTTGTGCCGCTATGGACACCGGTCAGGTTCGTGCCGCGAAGGGCAGCGTTCTCATTTGAGGCGCGAGGGCCTCCCAACTTGAATGAGGTGCTAGGACCTCCCATGTCCACTGAGGTGCCACGACCTCCCATAGGACCTTCCATGTCAACAGAGGTGCCACGACCTCCCATAGCAAAGGAATGTTCGCAGTTCTTGTTTTTTTTACTCTTTTTACCCTCGGTAACAAACTCGATGGAACGACCATCTGGATCAGAGGGAAAGGGTCTTTTGGCAGACATCACCTCTTTAAGAGTTGAAAGCATGCAGGCACGCATTTCTTTTTGCAGGAATTCTTTAAAGTCGCCACTATTATGGAGGGGAGAACTGGCTGTGGCATCGTCAGAGTCAAGGTCTGACATTGTGGGGGGGAATAAAAGGTAACTCCAATTGAGTAAAATGTATTTTAACAAGGTAATCAGTAAAGGTCAGAATTATTAGATTTTTTTTTTTTTTATTTATTTTTTTTTTTTTTTTTTTTTAGTTAAATATTTTGAGACTCCCCTTCTTTTTTTTTTTTTTTTTAAATAATAATTTAGGGTGGCAATGATATATCTAAATAAATAATAATTTAGGGTGATATCTAAATAAGTATAATCTGGGATTAATGGGCGAAAATCAGAGTAAAAAACGGCCCTCGAGTAATGTTTTCTAAATTGACGAAGGATTCGTTACAAAAAAAGCATTCGCCGGCAGCAGCTGACCCGAGTGGAGTAACTGACGCGCTCCCTCGAGGTCAGCTGTTGCCAGGAAGCGTCAAGTTAGAGGAAGGAGCCCTGGGGGGTGGCATCGCAGCGTGCACCGTTGCCAGGGTGCATTCCTTAAAGATAGTAACGCGCTCGCACGGACCGGGTGAGCGCGAGGAAACGATGCAAGGGGCGAGGTAGCGGATTATAAAGGGTAAGAATTGAAATAGTAGTTATATTGATCGGCGAGTTAAACATTGGTAAAGGGATAGGATAGGTGAAGAAAAAACGGAGACTTGTGCGCGAGTGTTAATTATATCGGCAACCTTAATAGGAAGCCGGTGTAAGGAGTGAGGAGGGGGGGAGAAGGCCCACGGGTATGGAATACGAGGAGGTCGATATTAATTAAATTGTAACAAGCATAGGTTATGGCAGTAAAAAATGTATAAGTAAGAGAGGAGAGCAGAAAAGGGACAAATCATAGAAAACGAGCTTACTCCTACTCAGGATAAACGTTCAGAAATACCATCTCAGGATAAACATTGAGAAAAAAAGCATTTTAAGGCAATAAATAAGGAGATAATAAAAGCGCTACTTATCTGCCTGTGAGCCGCATTTAAAAGAGGCAGTCTGTTTGTGCCTCATGCCACTTGTACTCTACTCTCTACATTCTAGAACTTTTCTTGTTTATGATGTAGTGCGGCTGTCTGTGTGACGCATTAAAAGGATTAATGCATAATGATAGCCTCCGTGTCTTTAATGAAATCCAGATTCTCTGGTCATGTTAATAGGAGAATCGCAATTAAATGTTTTAAGAGTTACCACTTTAATCCAAGCAAGATGGCTTCAGGTGTGCCATACGTTTATCATAAGTAGGACTGTTAGCACTCTAGTAGTTCTTTGGAACACTCTGGGAAGCTGCAGTAGAACACAAATGAATCAACTGACAGTCTCTGAATCCTCTTCTATTTCATGAAATAATTCTGACATGCACTTTCAATACCAGCAGCAGACCTCCCTGGTGAGCAGTAGCTTTACTACAGTGATCTAATAAGCAACTAGAGTGCTAACATTCTGAATTTATGGCAAATGTGTGACATATCTGAATACCTTCTTGATGGAATCAAAGTAAAAAACTGAAACATTTCCTACTGAGGAGACTGCAGTAAATGAGGAAATTAGGAAACTTCATAACAAATAAGTCTCCCAAAATGGCCACCAGAGACAAAGGAGCCCAAATGTAGCCCAAATATCACCCAGATGTAGCCCAAGTATAGCCCAATGACAGAATGTCCCAGAGTGTTCTAACGAACAACTAGAGCGCTAACAGTCTTACTTATGACACAAGTATGGCACACCTGAAGCCATCTTGATTGGAATAAAGTGGTAACACTTAAAACATTTAATTTACAAAGGAACAAAATGAGGGGGTTCATTTTGCCATAGAAATTATGATTAGTTCTGCAGAAAGAAAAATTAGGGCACATTTTGACTTCTCAAATCCTCTTCTATTTCATAAAAAAATTCTGACATGGAGACTGAAACATGCACTTTGAATACCAGCAGCAGACTTCCCTGGTGAGCAGTAGTTTTACTACAGTGATCTAATGAGCAACTAGAGTGCTAACATTCAGAATTTATGGCAAATGTGTGACACATCTGAATGCCTTCTTGATGGAACCAAAATAAAAAACTGAAAGTATTCCCACTGAGGAGACTTCAGTAAATGAAGAAATTAGGAAACTTCATAACAAATAAATCTCCCAAGATGGCCACCAGAGACAAAAAAGCCCAAATGTAGCCCACATATCACCCAGATGTAGCCTAAGTATAGCCCAATGACAGAATGTCCCAGAGTGTTCTTAAGAACAACTAGAGCGCTTACTGTCTTACTTATGACAAAAGTATGGCACACCTGAAGTCATCTTTTTTTTTTTTTTTAAATGTTTTATTGAGTTCTTGACAATCCATTCCAAACAATTAATACAATATATAAAAAACAAAAAACAAAAATACAGAGTACATAAGCAGAAAAGTCAGCCGGAGGCATACCGACAACTAAACAAATTTAGATTCTGTCAAAAGACATCCAATTTTCAATCAAAATAAGATTCCCAAATTTTGGTGAATTTACGCATTTCCCCAGTCCTTTGAGCAAACAAACATTCGCTTTTCCTAACTCTCTTAATTTTTTGATAGCATTCATCTACAGTTGGAACTGTATCTGACTTCCAGTACTTAAGAATCAACGATCTGGCCACTGCTATTAATATGTACAAAAGTTTCGCTACGGAATCCCCCAGATTAAGCTCTGAATCAAATCCAAATATAATGAAATTTTCATAACTGGTTATTGTGAAATGCAGATGAAGAGAAAACAAGGAAAACAATCCTTTCCAAAATGTCTTAATTTTGGGACAAAAGACCATTATGTGAGACCAATTAGCCAGGTCCGATTGAGAACATCTAAAACAGGCAGGCGACGTAGTGCTATACATTTTGGCCATCGTTGCAGGAGTATAATATAAAAGCCACTTACTAAAGAAAAGCATTCGTCTCCAGTTGGCCCCTCTCAAAACCATAAAATTAAATTTATTTTGAGTTTTCCAACAGTTATCAGATAATTTAATATTTTCCTGTTTCTGCCATTTTTTCATTGCTTTGATGGTAACGTCCTCCTCCCTATTTTGCGCTAGACTTCTTCTCCACTTTCCGGGATTTTTTAAAGTTGGGGACCAAAAAAGATCATTTGTTAATTGTGAGGATTAGCTAATCTGGGCTACATCGAGTTGAGCCAGGGGCTTATACAGTACGACATATGAGCCCATAAGAAGAATGGTTGAGATAGCAATTTCATTAGGAGTCAGCCATATACCCTCTTTCACGAAGTTCGATAAAGTTATAAACCCAGATCTGGCCCAGTTGTGTATAGTTTCTGACCCCAAGTTGATCCCGAATCTAGAAGCAGCATCGCTCAGTGGAGTTATTAAATTCAGGGGGGAAAGAGAATACCTTTTCTGCATAAGATTGCGTTTTTTAAGAAACCATCTTAGAACCTTATATCTAACTAGTTTAGGAGATTTAAATATCGATAATGGAGAGGGAATTTTAGTCTCTTTACAGATTAAGTCAAAACATTTTTTTATAAACAATGTCTCTGTAGAAATTGAATGTTTAAATCTTGAAAGAAACTGTGCGAAATATGCATAATAATAGTCTTTCAAATTTGGCAAACCAAGGCCACCTTGTTCTTTATCTATATATAGAGTATTGATAGCAATACGAGGAGTCTTTTTTGCCCAAACAAAAGCTGAGAATAGAGACTCGACTTTTGAGAAAAAGGAGCCAGGAAGAACACAAGAAATAGTGGAGAACAAAAAATTAAATAAGGGAAGTACTGACATTTTAATTAATGCCACCCGGCCCAAAATGGATAGAGGCAATGCATTCCATCTTGAAAACATATCACGAACCTTTTGAATCAAAGGTTCGAAATTCAAAATATATAAATCACGGACTAAAGGCGAAAAATAAACGCCCAGATACCTTTTAGGTCTATTATTAATACAATTCTGAATATCAGGGTGTAGTTCAGAGGTGATCTAACCACAAATTAAAATCTCAGTTTTCTTTTTGTTAATTCGATACCCATCCAAAGCTTCAAATTCTGAAAAGACTGAAAAGACTTGAGTTTGAGAATGCTTCTCAGGCTTCAACAGCAGCATTACATCATCTGCGTATAATTTTATCTTATCCATGCAGGGGATAGGCGGAAGAATATCCTTACTTATTCTGATTGCAGCTGCTAAAGGCTCGATAAAAAAAGCGAAAAGGACGGGGGACAGTGGACAGCCTTGCCTCGTCCCTCTTTGCACCAAAATTGAGCCAGCCATAGATGAATTGACAAGGATATTGGCTTTTGCCCCCTGATATAAGTTTTTAATTAAGATAATGATTTGAGGGGGAATACCAAATCTATATAAGATAAAAAAAAGTGTGTCCCATACCACCAAATCAAAAGCCTTTTCTGCATCGAAAAGAAGAACTAAGGCCGGAACTTTCCGTGTTTCAAAATAATCTAGTGCCTCAATAAGATAATGTGTATTGGTGATAAGTTGGCGACCTGAAATGAAGTAATTTTTATCTGTATGGATCAAATGCAGAGAAGCAAAATTAAAACGAAAATCGAAAGCAATTTTGTAATAATTTTATAATCCGAATTCAATAATGTTATAGGCCTATAAGAATTTGGGTCTTTAGCATCCTTTCCTTTCTTCAAAAAACTGATCACTGTTCCATCATGGAAGGAGGCTGGAAGTGAGCCACCTTCCACCATAGAGTTAACTAATAAAAGAAGAATCTCAGAGAGAGAACTATAAAACGTAACAGAAAACTCGGCAGGGAATCCGTCTGGGCCACAAGCCTTGCCGCATGGAAGATTTTTGATTACCAACTCTAATTCGTCCATTGAGAATAAGGATGCCATTGCATCTTGGTCCAAATGACCTGAAGTCATCTTGATTGGAATAAACTGGTAACACTTAAAACATTTAATTTAAAAAGGAACACAATGAGGGGGTTCATTTTGCCATAGAAATTGTGATTAGTGCTGAAGAAAGAAAAATGAGGGCACATTTTGAGTGACTTCTCAAATCCTCTTCTATTTCATTCAGCTTTACTACAGTGATCTGATGAGCAACTAGAGTGCTAACATTCAGAATTTATGGCAAATGTGTGACATATCTGAATACCTTCTTGATGGAATCAAAGTAAAAAACTGAAAGCATTTCCAACTGAGGAGACTGCAGTAAATTAGGAAATTAGGAAACTTCGTAACAATTAATCTCCCAAGATGGCCACCAGAGACAAAAGAGCCCAAATGTAGCCCACATATCACCCAGATGTAGCCCAAGTATAGCCCAATGAGAGAATGTCCCAGAGTGTTCTTCAGAACAACTGGAGCGCTTACTGTCTTACTTATGACAAAAGTATGGCATACCTGAAGCCATCTTGATTGGAATAAACTGGTAACACTTAAAACATTTAATTTAAAAAGGAACACAATGCGGGGGTTCGTTTTGCCATAGAAATTATGATTAGTGCTGAAGAATGAAAAATTAGGGCACATTTTGAGTGACTTCTCAAATCCTCTTCTATTTCATTAAAAAACTCTGATATGCAGACTGAAACATGCACTTTTAATACCAGCAGCAGACTTCCGTGGTGAGCAGTAGCTAACATTCAGAATTTATGGCAAATGTGTGACATATCTGAATACCTTCTTGATGGAATCAAAGTAAAAAACTGAAAGCATTTCCTACTGAGGAGACTGCAGTAAATAAGGAAATTAGGAAACTTCATAACATATAAATCTCCCAAGATGGCCACCAGAGACAAAAGAGCCCAAATGTAGCCCAATATCACCCAGATGTAGCCCAAGTATAGCCCAATGACAGAATGTCCCAGAGTGTTCTAACGAACAACTAGAGCGCTAACAGTCTTACTTATGACAAAAGTATATCACACCTGAAGCCATCTTGCTTGGATTAAAGTGGTAACTCTTAAAACATTTAATTTAAAAAGGAACAAAATGAGGGGGTTCATTTTTCCATAAAAAGTATGATTAGTGCTGCAGAAAGAAAAATTAGGGCACATTTTGAGTGACTTCTCAAATCCTCTTCTATTTCATTAAAAAATTCTGACATGCAGACTGAAACATGCACTTTCAATACCAGCAGCAGTTTTCCCTGGTGAGCAGTAGCTTTACTACAGTGATCTAATGAGCAAAAAGAGTGCTAACATTCTGAATTTATGGCAAATGTGTGACACATCTGAATGCCTTCTTGATGGAATCAAAGTAAAAAACTGAAAGTATTTCCTACTGAGGAGACTGCAGTAAATGAGGAAATTAGGAAACTTCATAACAAATAAGTCTCCCAAGATGGCCACCAGAGACAACAGAGCCCAAATGTAGCCCAAATATCACCCAAATGTAGCCCAAGTATAGCCCAATGACAGAATGTCCCAGAGTGTTCTTAAAAACAACTAGAGCGCTTACTGTCTTCATTATGACAAAAGTATGGCACACCTGAAGCCATCTTGATTGGAATAAACTGGTAACACTTAAAACATTTAATTTAAAAAGGAACACAATGAGGGGGTTCATTTTGCCATAGAAATTATGATTAATGCTGAAGAAAGAAAATGAGGGCACATTTTGAGTGACTTCTCAAATCCTCTTCTATTTCATTAAAAAATTCTGACATGCAGACTGAAACATGCACTTTTAATACCAGGAGCAGACTTCCATGGTGAACAGTAGTTTTACTACAGTGATCTAATGAGCAACTAGAGTGCTAACATTCAGAATTTATGGCAAATGTGTGACATATCTGAATACCTTCATGATGGAATCAAAGTAAAAAACTGAAAGCATTTCCTACTGAGGTGAATGCAGTACATGAGGAAATTAGGAAACTTCATAACAAATAAATCTCCCAAGATGGCCACCGGAGACAAAAGAGCCCAAATGTAGCCCAAAATCACCCAGATATAGCCCAAATATAGCCCAATGACAGAAGTGTGCAAAACACTTATTATTTTGTGTTTTTGCAGGGTTAGATAGTGCAGACTTGTCAGGTATTGGAGTGCTTTACATGAGCATTGGTTACATCACACAAGAACAAATTAATTTTGGTTGTAGACATGGGGAGACTAAGTGATTTGACCAGAATCACAGAATGTCGAGCTGAAGCAGAAACTCCAACCTGGTTCCCCAGTTGCAAAGTCTGCAGTTCTGGAAGTAACACCACATCCTCTCCCCTAAGTGCAACATTTAATCAAGTGGTCAACTGGATAAAAAAACATAAAGATAACAAATAATTTAAAAGTGCTTTGTCGCTATTTGAAAACTCAGAAAATATGTCCTTATTTTAGTCTTTTAGAGCACTAACCATAATTTTGATGCCAATAAGAACCTCTCATATATGTAATTTCTATAGGAAATGCTCTAGGTATTACAGTTTTGATTACATCAAGATGACGTCAGGCGTTCCACACTTTTGTAATAAATATAGAATGTTAGCAATCTAGTTGTTCATTAGGATACTGTTGAGAGGCAGAGGCCAGGGGCACGAACTCTGAAAATTGAAGGCAGGTAGGAGGGTGCAAAGGCAACAATTTAACCACACTGAGCAGACAGGAAGGGCCGTGGCAGCACAACAGACTATGGAGGGCAGTGGAAAGGGGGGCAGGGGCAACAAACCATCAATACAGGACTTGCAAGAGAGGCTGTGGCAATGTAATAGACCATTGTGGACAGAAGGAAGAGGCAATGGTAGTACAACCATACATGCCAACATACCCGTTTCAGCCAGGAAACGTCCAATGTTTTTAAGCTTAAATGGGCTTTATTTGATCTGTCTCCTGTCTACAATCTCCTCTTTTTCAATGTAACTCAAAGGGGGAATCAATACCCCAGTTTGTTTTCAAAATCTCCCTCTTACCAAGTTCAAAATGTTCGCAAGTATGGTACATTGGATCATGGTCGGCAGGAGGAATTGGGGGAGGGACATCGACTAGGATAACAGAGGACAGGAGGGACATGGAGAGGTGCACCAAACTGACCCTACAGGGCAGGCATCAGGGTTTGCAGCAGCACAATACACCACACAGGGCATGCGGGACGGGAGTGCAGCACAAAAATCCATAGAAAGCAATAGGGAGGGGACAGGACCATGCACATGGACAACAGAGAACAGAGGGGAAAGAGGCAATGGTAGCTAGCTGACCATAATGGACAGACAGGAGAGAAAGCTGCAGCATAACAGACCATAAAGGGCAGGAGGGACGGATCAGGGACATTGCAATGGAACAGACAAGCCAGGAGGGAGGGAATAGGGGTCTGCACATGGAAACAGAGGGCTGGGGGCAAGGGGGCAGGGCAGGAGCAGCAAGATGACCATGGAGGTCCGGCAGGATGGGCACTAGAAACAAGACACACCATGGAGAGCAACAGTGAGACTATGATGGCATACACACAGACCATGGAGGGAAGGTGGGAGGGGGTCAGGGGCAGCTAGCTGACCACACAGGGAAGGTGGGAGGGGCCATGGCAGCACATAAGACCATGCATGGCAAGCAGGAGTGTTAGTGGCAGCACAATGGCTATGATGGGCAAGAAGGAGGGTGCAGGGGCATGCACAAAGGACCATGGAGGATAGAAGGGAAGGTCAGGACCTGGGCACAGACAAGAGAGTTCAGGGGAAGGGGCCTCACAACAGACTGTGCAGGGTAGGCAGGAGGAGCAGTTACATCACAACAGACCAGGGAGGGCAGAAGGGTGTGGCAGTAAAATGGACCATGGAGGACAGGAGGAAGGGGAGAGGGGCATGGCATGTGGACAGGCAGGGTGGAGGTGGCAGGGACAGGTTACAGTCATCTGACAATGCTAGGCAGGTGGGAGGGGAGTGGCAGGTCAACAGAAAACTCAGAGTAGATAGGAGTGGCAGGTTAATGGAACATGGTGGGCAAAAAGGATTGTAGCAGGGGCATGCACAAAGACATCGGAAGGCAGGGGGAAGGAGAATAGGGGCAGCAAGCTAAGCACAGAGGCTAAGCAGGAGGTCAATGATGGGCCATAGAATTGGGCAATGGAGGGCAGAAGGAGTGGACTGGTACATCATGCTAAATTGAGGGCAGTGGCAGCACATCAGACCATGCATGGCAGGAGGGAGGAGGCTAGTCCATGGATTCAGACAACAGAGGATAGGGAGGAAGTGGATGGGGAAGCAAGGTAACTGTTCAGAGAAGGTGGGTATTAGGAACTTTATTGTTTTTAAAATGTGTGTCTGTGCAAACTACTTAAAATATGAACAAGTATGCAACATAATCTCACTTTTATTCAGGAAGAAGAGGACGTTTGTGACTGTGACTCCGGGCTCACTTGGCAGAAACACCCCCTGACCCTCCACCCCCCAACGCAAAATGTAATGCCCGTGAAAAGGGTAGGTGGACGCAGTGTTATATAGAACTTAGTCCTGAGAGCACGATTGAAAATGAAAACTTGATATAGTATATTCTTTAAACTATGCACCAAAAAGTGTGATATAAGATGAACCGGGGCGTGAAATATAATATGCAATACATTGTGCGCAATGACAGATTCATTGGAGAGCGCGAGATAGCACATGCACTAGCGCGTGCTATGCGATATACGCCTTGGAGTGTAATATGCACAGGGCAGTGTTGTGTAACCTAACTAGTCTCTAAAGTTGTAATATGAAATATGTGCTGGGGAGTGTAACGTTGCATATGCACTGTGACAAAGATATGGATCCCAGATTGTAATGGCATAGCGCTGTGCGTTATAACATAGGCATCGAGGAAGGCACGTTAGATGGGGCAATATAACCGGTACGAAGGCAAGTGTGGCATGACGTATTCACGGGGTGGTGGTACAGTGCACATGGGCTAGAGAATGTCATAGCGTATGCACTAGCTGGTGGAATACAACACAGAGGTGTGAGGCACTCGGCCGGCACTGGTGGGTGTAACACAGCATTGGGATCAGCCAGGAGCACGCTGTGACTCTCAAGTGAGGTTCGTCTCCTTTCCAGAGAGTAAAATAAAAAGTATTACACATCCGGCGGTGGATGTGTGTTTTATTAACCATGAGGGGGGGTTCTTGCATAGTTTGGTCAAATTTTTGTCGAATCCCCTTTGAATGGCTTTGTGTGCATGTATATTAAATGTGCCCGTCAATACCTACCCATATTTGTATAAATAAACAACAAGGGTGTCTACTTGGAGAGCACCCACCGGCGGGGGCGCCGGGATTAGGCACGGTAGGGCGTCAGACACGTCAGAGCTTCACTAGCGGTGTAAATACATTCCATGTGGATTAATTCTATGCATAGCCGCCTTTTAATGAATATCACGCAAATCGTCATGGTGATAGGTACATAAGGTTTGTCCAGCATGTCCTAGGTTTTTTTATAAATATATATTTTTTTAAAATAATAAAAAGCAAAGGCCGGCCCCGGGGGATGGGGTCCCCAGGGCCATAAGTGGCCTGAGGAGAGGGGCAACACAGCCCCCTCCTAAAGAATAAAAAAAAAAGCAAAAGGCCATGACCCAGGGGTTGGGGTCCCCGGGGCCGATTAAGGCCTTGGGAGGGCCAAATTTATTTAAAAAAAAAAAAAAATTAGGGTACAGGCCCAGGGGAATGGGGTCCCCAGGGCCAGTAAATTAGAAAAAGAAGGGGGGCCACACAGCCCTCCTTCTTCTAAAAAAGAAAATAAATAAAAGACCGTCATCGCGCCGGAGGCCACACCCCCTCCTTGCAGCACTCTGCAAACGCGCCCCCTGGCCAGTTGTAAGTTGGGGAATTAATTCCCCTTCAATACTGAGGGTCCCCGAGGACCAACTAGCCCAAAAGGTATCTCCAGTATGCGCCAGGGAGCTGCGTTGCAGACAGGTGTTCTGAGGCCACGTCCCTTTTTACACCTCTATGCAACGCAGCTCTGTGGCACTTACTGGAGGTACCTAGTGGGCTGGTTTGACCCTAGGGACCCTTAGGATTCAAGGGGACTTAATCTCTAAACTTAGAACGCGTTTACACAGTGGTGAAGGGAGGGGACGGGGCCTGAGGTGACGTGTGCAAACACGCCCTGTGGCACGTTTTAAGTTGGGGAAATAATTCCATTTCAATCCTGAGGGACCCTGGGGGCCAACTAGCCCACCAGATGCTTCCAGTAAGCGCCACTGCTCTGCATTGCAGAGAGGTGGTGCAGGCCGTGCCCCTTTTTACATCTCTCTGCAATGGCGCTTACTGGACGTACCTAGTGGGCTATTTTGCCCCTAGGGATCCTCAGGATTCAAGGGGACTTCATCTCCCAACTTTAAAAACGGCCACAGGGCATGTTTACATAGTGGGGAAGGGAGGGGACGGGGCCTGAGGTGAAGTGTGCAAACACGCCCTATGGCGCGTATTAAGTTGGGGAAATAATTCCCCTTCAATCCTGAGGGCCCGTGGGGGCTAACTAGCCCACCAGGTGCTTCCAGTAAGCGCCACTGAGCTGCGTTGCAGAGAGGTGGTCCAAGCCGTGCCACTTTTTACACCTCTCTGCAACGCAGCTCTGTGGCGCTTACTGGAGGTACCTAGTGGGCTAGTTGGACCCTAGGGACCCTCAGGATTCAAATGAACTTAATCTCCCAACCAAAAACGGCCACAGGGCGTGTTTACACAGTGATGAAGGGAGGGGACGGGGCCTGAGTTAACGTGTGCAAACAAGCCCTGTGGCGCGTTTTAAGTTGGGGAAATAATTTCCCTTCATTCCTGAGGGACCCTGGGGGCCAACTAGCCCACCAGGTGCTTCCAGTAAGCGCCACTGCGCTGCGTTGCAGAGAGGTGGTCTAGGTCGTGCCCCTTTTTACATCTCTCTGCAAAGCAGATCTGTGGCGCTTACTGGAGGTACCTAGTGGTCTAGTTGGACCCTCAGGATTCAAGGGGACTTAATCTCCCAACTTAAAACGGCCACAGGGCGTGTTTACACAGTGGGGAAGTGAGGGGACGGGGCCTGAGGTGACGTGTGCAAACACGCCCTGTGGTGCGTTTTAAGAGCTAGTTTTAATCCCCTATCCTATTATATACTAGGGGCTTACAGAGGAGGTCATGCTGATCACAGGGTGACCCCAACGCATAGTGTTCCCTAGTGTATGTAGGTGTTTTCACTGTATTCTGAGTGTCTTTTAACATAGCACTGGCTCTAGGACTGGTTAGTCAGACTCAGTTACCACCAGAATCCGTCTGAAAAAGTTGAGGGTACAGAATGATTTTGCAACAAGGCTTCTTTCTGCTCTTCTGTTTGTTCTTCCTGCAAGTTATCCTTCTTCCTGCACTTTTCTTCGTCTTTGAGGACTTCTGTTGCTTCTTTCTGCATTTCTTTTTTTTCTTTCTGTGCGTTTTTTCTTCTTTCTTCACATGTCCTATCTCTGTAGGCATAGATAGAAAATAGCATTTAAAAAACCTTTGAAATTCACTGAAAAAACCATAGGTTTCAGGCACGTTATAGTTAGGAATTAGCATTTAAAAAACCTTAGAAATTCACTGAAAAAACCATAGGTTTCAGGGGCGTTATAGTTAGCTGGACTTTTCACTCGTATAAAACCATTGAAATTCCCCCGTTATAGTTTGTTCAGCTAACTATAACTTGCGCGCCCGCAATGCACTGCTGATGACATCACATATTACATCACTCATGACATGGTCAGCGACATCACTCATGACATCACTGATGACATCTCAAATGACATCACTGATGACATCATCCTTGTGATAGAGTGGCAGACCTCCTCTCCCCCTAATATAACCTTTGATACACAAATTAAAAAATAGAAACTAAAATTTTCAAAACAATGGACATACCAATACCAGTTACAACAACCTATTCAGTAATTCTAAGATCCACATACACATCCATTCATTCACCAACAGTCCTATACAGTCACTCATACATGTACTCACTCATCATATGTACTCATGCACCTATACATCCTGTTACACAATGCCACTCATTCATAGAGTTACTCACACACATAGTCACTCATGCTAATAAAGAATCAAACATCCTTTTACTTGCATATACAGTTATACACACACCACCACACTTACTTCTACAGACACTTACACATACTTAGTTTTTAAACAATCACTCATAGAAACACATACTTATTCATACAGGAACTCTTTCAATCTCTAAATCTCACATATACTCACTTATATACACCAATAGTCACATATACTAGTTTAAAACATATGTAGTTACTCATAAATACACTATTGAGACAGTCATTCACTCACTAACACACCCATGCACACACTCATCCACCCATACAGTCCTGCACACATGCTGTCTTCAACACATACAAACAGTGAGTCACTCATTCATGCACCTATGCACTACGTAATACCCCCACCAAACCATACAGACACTCAGACACTCATACTGATACTCAAAAAACCAACAAATAACCTATATAGACACTCGTGTAGCTACTCACCAACCCATGCAGCCACTTATACACAAAGTGAGAGACTGATACAGATATTTACATATTTAAACATTACTCACTAAGCCATGTATTCACTAAGATACACTTAATCAGTCAGTTATACAATCAATTTTTAAAAAACAAATCATCCATTTAGGCACTTATATACCCATTTATTCTTCCATCGACCTTGAGATATATATATATATAAAACATATGTAATTTTCAGAAAAACACACATTCACTGGATGATGTCATCAGTGATGTCATTTGAGATGTCATGAGTGATGTCATGAGTGATGTCACTAACCATGTTATGAGTGATGTAATATGTGATGTCATCAGCAGTGCATTGAGGGCGCGCGAGTTATAGTTAGCTGAACTAACTATAACGGGGTAATTTCAATGGTTTTGTACGAGTGAAAAGTCCAGCTAACTATAACTCCCCTGAAACCTATGGTTTTTTCAGTGAAATTCTAAGGTTTTTTAAATGCTAATTCCTAACTATAACATGCCTGAAACCTATGGTTTTTTCAGTGAATATATATATATTTACACCCACCCACATATATATATACACACCCACACATATTATCTACTGGCGGTCGCCAGTAGATAGTTATAGTTACAACCTAGTTTCCATAGGAAATCTCAAAATTCTATTTTGAATAACTTTGGCGCCGGTTGACGAATCCTCGCGAAATTTTCAAAACTAATGGGGCGCTCCGTTCATCTCCTACCCTGAAAGTCTCGGGGTGATTCGTCAAGCGGGGGCCGAGAAAAAGGGGGGGTCCCAAAACGCATTGTCCCCATGCATTTTTCCTTAGGACCTTTAGTCGCAGCTACAGCCCGAACGGCTGAACAGAATTCCGTGAAATTTGGCAGAGAGGTAGCCATAAGGTCAAGGAAATGCCTTTTGCAGGTCTGGTGCAAATCTGTTCAGTATTTCCTGAGAAAATAGCATTTAAAAGCATATCAATATCTATACGCGTGCACCGTGCGTGCACTGTGCGCGCACCCTGCCGTGCGCGAGCGCAATTCTGATTGGTTGTTAGATGTCGGTAAACATTCGAATCAGTCGAAACCAGGAAGTGTCAGCCGCCATTTTGTCTCTCCCAGTCTGAGGGGGTGGAAAAAAAAGGTGGAGAACGTGAAAAGGGGGCAGAGTGGACAGTTCCTGACCCCCTAGCCTTGGTCAGGGGGTCACAGAGGGACCCCCAAGGGCGAAAAAAACAATTTTTGTTTCTTTTAAAAATCACAAGGTGCGCGCACGTTGCGATGACGGCGAACCGTGGGTGCTCGGTGTGCGAAGCGGACCGAGCACCCACAGTGCGCGCACGGTGAAAAACCTGAACAAAAAAATAATTAATAAATACATAACTTAGCATTTAAAAAAACGTACAATTTCACTGACAAAAACCATAGGTTTCACACACGTTATTGTTACGAATTAGCATTTAAAAAACCTTGCAAATTCACTTAAAAATCCATAAGTTTCACACATGTTATAGTTAGCTGGACATTTCACTCGTAAAAAACCAATGAAATTCCCCCGTTATAGTTAGTGCAGGCATCTATAACTCACGCGACCGCAATCCTCTGCTGATGACGTCAGATATTACATCACTGATGACATATGTGTCTTTATGAAAAATAAATATTTGTAATATATGTATAGATAAAGATTAATGGAAGAAGACATGGGTAAATAAGTGTCTAAATACAGTGATGTAATATCTGACGTCATCAGCAGCGGATTGCGGTCGCGTGAGTTATAGTTGCCTGCACTAACTATAACGGGGGAATTTCATTGTTTTTTTACGAGTGAAATGTCCAGCTAACTATAACATGTGTGAAACCTATGGTTTTTTAAGTGAATATATATATATATATACACCCACACACACATATGTATATATACACACCCACACATATATATATATATAAACACACCCACATACATTACCTACTGGCGGTCGCCAGTAGGTAGTTATAGTTAGGACCCTGTTTCCATAGGAAATCCGCAACATTCTATTTGGAATAACTTTGGCGCCGGTCGACGAATCCTCGCGAATTTCTCAAAATAGGTGGGGCGCTATGCTCCGCTCCTACCCTGAAAGTCTCGGGGGGATTCGTCAAGCGGGGGCTGAGATAAAAGGGGGGTCCCAAAACGCGTTTTTCCCATGCATTTTTCCATAGGACCTTTAGACAGGGCTACAGCCCGAACGGCTGAACAGAATTACTAGAAATTTGGCAGAGAGGTAGTCCTCAGGTCAAGGAAGTGCCTTTTGTAGGTTTGGTGTAAATCTGTTCAGTAGATTCTGAGAAAATAGCCTTTAAATCAATATATATATCTGAGCCAGCTTACGGTACGCTTACCGTAAGCTTACCGTACGCGTACGGTGGCGTGCGCGAGCGCGATTCTGATTGGCTGTTAGATTTTAGTAAACATTCGAATCGGCCGAAACCAGGAAGCGGCGGCCGCCATTTTGTGTATTTCACTCCGGTAAAAAAGAGTGATATCTTGAAAAGGGGGCAAGGGAGAGAGTTACAGACCCCCTAACATTTGTAAGGGGGTCAAAGAAGGACAGAAAAGTACAAAGGAAACATTTATTGATTTTAAAAAAAATCACGGGGTACGCGTACGGTAAGCTTACGGTAAGCGTACGGTAAAAAAAAAAACCAAAAAAAAAATGAAATTCAGATTTAAGTGTTTAGATATTAGGGGGCTCTAAAAAGAGCCGTTGTGTTTATTAAGTGATTTTTTTGTGGTACCTACAAGTAAGTACCGATGCAGAGTCTAAGGTTCAAGAGGAAGACTCTGTTCCCTTCATCATTGAAGTGCACACCATCTCCTCTATAAATGTCTTGCATGTCGTAACGCAAGTTGTTGTGGTAAATGGAACCCATACCATAGTCACGGAGGAAAGCAGAAACAGATTTGTTGACGTGCTTTCTTGCTTTGTCAATCTGCGGACAGAAATGATTGGACCAGTTCCATTTTTGCCTTTAGCATATGTTAGAAAACACAAAGGCAGTTTTAGGGAAAAGTGAAAACAGTTGTGCAAAGGTGTCCTTCATAAGCATTTCCAGACCTACCCCAGTCAAAGTGCCTAGGTCATTGCCACCACAGTGCACTATTATGAGGTCAGGGTGTTGGATTTGCATGAAGGATTTCACCAATGGCATCAATTGGTGCCACTTTAACCCTCTCTGACCAATCCATTTAATGTCTACATTTGGCAAAGCAAGGTCTCTCACCATACCTGTTTTCTCTGCAAACTTTTCACTCCAGAAGACATAGCTGTGCCCTACAATCCTCACTGTGAACATCTTCAAAGGAGAACTGGATGCACTCAGGAGGTGTCTTTCAGTAGAATGGCAATATGAAAAGAAAGACAGTTTGGAAATGGAGGCATACATATTTTTTTCAAAACAAAAAGAACTGATTGGCTGTTTCATACCATTCTAGAATAAAAACTAGGCTGTATGTGTAAATTAATAGAAGCATGTTTTGTATTGGTACAAAAAAATGTGTTACCAAAGAACAGTACTATGGATTTGCTGTTAGGTTTGAAAAGTCAAGCACTCTTGCTCTGTGGAATTGAAACATTGTGTTGCGAACTTCTGACCTAACTCCACACAGCAGTGTTCCATGAGCTGTTGCTATGGTAGCAGGCAGAAGTCAAGTTGGGGGAAGGGTACTAGGCAGAAGTCAAGTTGGGGGCAGGGTACTTTTGGAAAAGGGTTGGTTTTCAACCAATAGAAATGTGTGATTACATTTGAAAAAAAGGGGGAAGCACTGAGATTTGAAACTTACATGTATATGTGTGGAAAAATAGAGGGAAAGTTTGCCATTATCTGGTTCTGCTGAGAGGAGAGAGGTGTAGAGAACAGAGATCCTGGCTCTGATACTCTGCTGTTTGAGTGCCACATTTCTTTCACAACTAACTAATTTAAAAGGTGAGGTTAGAGTTTGAGAGGGGATGTATATGGTAAATTAAGAAATGAAAAATAGAAATGTAATTCTTTTTGTTGAAGTTGTGTTTATTATTTTCTGTTTTGGGAGAAATTTAAATGTGAGGAACATGTAAAATAATATGGACTATGTTTTCACGATAAATTAAGGTGTATTGGTATAAAAAATGAATAGTTTAAGGGTTTGAGGTTGGACTCAGTAATGCAAATACATTCAGCATCACTAAGGCTGGTTGCCCTTGGTGGAATGTAGGCAGTCACCCAGGTTACACATGTTGGGAAATATAGGCAGAGATTTATTGTGTACAACTCTGGTAATTTTATATTTGCATTAGTAGGAAAAAGGGGGAGCGATTTTTTGGTGCACAAGCAGACTCTTAGCACACACCCAGCTCCTTTCCATGTATAATCATGCACAGTATTTACAAGCGAGTGGGTTTTGAGGTTTCAGTCTGTAATGCAAATACATTCAGCATCACTAAGGCTGGTTGCCCTTGCTGGTATGTAGGCAGTCACCCAGGATACACATGGTGGTGGTCTGAAAAAGCAGTCTGGACATGGGCTTTTTAAAAAAATCTGAAAAGTGGATTCATAATGTGTCAGTCTGTAAAAGTGATTATCACTTGCCAAAAAAAAAGAGCAGTAAGTGTGCATTCAAATTGGCAAAGAAATTTCGTTTTGTGACTAATGTGAAAACATGACTCTGTGTGCAAATAGGAATTACAGGCAGAGATTTATTGCGTTTTGCTCTGGTGATTTCACAGTTGCATTAGTAGGAAAAAGGGGGAGCGATTTTTTGGTGCAGAAGCAGACTCTTAGCACACACCCAGTTCCTTTCCATGTATAATCATGCACAGTATTTACAAGCGAGTGGGTTTTGAGGTTTCAGTCTGTAATGCAAATACATTCAGCATCACTAAGGCTGGTTGCCCTTGCTGGAGTGTAGGCAGTCACCCAGGATACACATGGTGGTGGTCTGAAAAAGCAGTCTGGACATGGGCTTTTTAAAAAAATCTGAAAAGTGGATTCATAATGTGTCAGTCTGTAAAAGTGATTATCACTTGCCAAAAAAAAGAGCAGTAAGTGTGCATTCAAATTGGCAAAGAAATTTCGTTTTGTGACTAATGTGAAAACATGACTCTGTGTGCAAATAGGAATTACAGGCAGAGATTTATTGCGTTTTGCTCTGGTGATTTCACAGTTGCATTAGTAGGAAAAAGGGGGAGCGATTTTTTGGTGCAGAAGCAGACTCTTAGCACACACCCAGCTCCTTTCCATGTATAATCATGCACAGTATTTACAAGCGAGTGGGTGTTGAGGTTTCAGTCTGTAATGCAAAGACATTCAGCATCACTAAGGCTGGTTGCCCTTGCTGGAGTGTAGGCAGTCACCCAGGATACACATGGTGGTGGTCTGAAAAAGCAGTCTGGACATGGGCTTTTTTAAAAATCTGAAAAGTGGATTCATAATGTGTCAGTCTGTAAAAGTGATTATCACTTGCCAAAAAAAAAGAGCAGTAAGTGTGCATTCAAATTGGCAAAGAAATTTCGTTTTGTGACTAATGTGAAAACATGACTCTGTGTGCAAATAGGAATTACAGGCAGAGATTTATTGCGTTTTGCTCTGGTGATTTCACAGTTGCATTAGTAGGAAAAAGGGGGAGCGATTTTTTGGTGCAGAAGCAGACTCTTAGCACACACCCAGCTCCTTTCCATGTATAATCATGCACAGTATTTACAAGCGAGTGGGTTTTGAGGTTTCAGTCTGTAATGCAAAGACATTCAGCATCACTAAGGCTGGTTGCCCTTGCTGGAGTGTAGGCAGTCACCCAGGATACACATGGTGGTGGTCTGAAAAAGCAGTCTGGACATGGGCTTTTTTAAAAATCTGAAAAGTGGATTCATAATGTGTCAGTCTGTAAAAGTGATTATCACTTGCCAAAAAAAAAGAGCAGTAAGTGTGCATTCAAATTGGCAAAAAAATTTCGTTTTGTGACTAATGTGAAAACATGACTCTGTGTGCAAATAGGAATTACAGGCAGAGATTTATTGCGTTTTGCTCTGGTGATTTCACAGTTGCATTAGTAGGAAAAAGGGGAAGCGATTTTTTGGTGCAGAAGCAGACTCTTAGCACACACCCAGCTCCTTTCCATGTATAATCATGCACAGTATTTACAAGCGAGTGGGTTTTGAGGTTTCAGTCTGTAATGCAAAGACATTCAGCATCACTAAGGCTGTTTGCCCTTGCTGGAGTGTAGGCAGTCACCCAGGATACTCATGGTGGTGGTCTGAAAAAGCAGTCTGGACATGGGCTTTTTAAAAAATCTGAAAAGTGGATTCATAATGTGTCAGTCTGTAAAAGTGATTATCACTTGCCAAAAAAAAAGAGCAGTAAGTGTGCATTCAAATTGGCAAAGAAATTTCGTTTTGTGACTAATGTGAAAACATGACTCTGTGTGCAAATAGGAATTACAGGCAGAGATTTATTGCGTTTTGCTCTGGTGATTTCACAGTTGCATTAGTAGGAAAAAGGGGGAGCGATTTTTTGGTGCAGAAGCAGACTCTTAGCACACACCCAGCTCCTTTCCATGTATAATCATGCACAGTATTTACAAGCGAGTGGGTTTTGAGGTTTCAGTCTGTAATGCAAAGACATTCAGCATCACTAAGGCTGGTTGCCCTTGCTGGAGTGTAGGCAGTCACCCAGGATACACATGGTGGTGGTCTGAAAAAGCAGTCTGGACATGGGCTTTTTAAAAAAATCTGAAAAGTGGATTCATAATGTGTCAGTCTGTAAAAGTGATTATCACTTGCCAAAAAAAAAGAGCAGTAAGTGTGCATTCAAATTGGCAAAGAAATTTCGTTTTGTGACTAATGTGAAAACATGACTCTGTGTGCAAATAGGAATTACAGGCAGAGATTTATTGCGTTTTGCTCTGGTGATTTCACAGTTGCATTAGTAGGAAAAAGGGGGAGCGATTTTTTGGTGCAGAAGCAGACTCTTAGCACACACCCAGCTCCTTTCCATGTATAATCATGCACAGTATTTACAAGCGAGTGGGTTTTGAGGTTTCAGTCTGTAATGCAAAGACATTCAGCATCACTAAGGCTGGTTGCCCTTGCTGGAGTGTAGGCAGTCACCCAGGATACACATGGTGGTGGTCTGAAAAAGCAGTCTGGACATGTGCATTTAAAAAGATCTGAAAAGTGGATTCATAATGTGTCAGTCTGTAAAAGTGATTATCACTTGCCAAAAAAAAAAGAGCAGTAAGTGCGCATTCAAATTGGCAAAGAAATTTCGTTTTGTGACTAATGTGAAAACATGACTCTGTGTGCAAATAGGAATTACAGGCAGAGATTTATTGCGTTTTGCTCTGGTGATTTCACAGTTGCATTAGTAGGAAAAAGGGGGAGCGATTTTTTGGTGCAGAAGCAGACTCTTAGCACACACCCAGCTCCTTTCCATGTATAATCATGCACAGTATTTACAAGCGAGTGGGTTTTGAGGTTTCAGTCTGTAATGCAAAGACATTCAGCATCACTAAGGCTGGTTGCCCTTGCTGGAGTGTAGGCAGTCACCCAGGATACACATGGTGGTGGTCTGAAAAAGCAGTTTGGACATGTGCATTTAAAAAAATCTGACAAGTGGATTCATAATGTGTCAGTCTGTAAAAGTGATTATCACTTGCCAAAAAAAAAGAGCAGTAAGTGTGCATTCAAATCGGCAAAGAAATTTCGTTTTGTGACTAATGTGAAAACATGACTCTGTGTGCAAATAGGAATTACAGGCAGAGATTTATTGCGTTTTGCTCTGGTGATTTCACAGTTGCATTAGTAGGAAAAAGGAGGAGCGATTTTTTGGTGCAGAAGCAGACTCTTAGCACACACCCAGCTCCTTTCCATGTATAATCATGCACAGTATTTACAAGCGAGTGGGTTTTGAGGTTTCAGTCTGTAATGCAAAGACATTCAGCATCACTAAGGCTGGTTGCCCTTGCTGGAGTGTAGGCAGTCACCCAGGATACACATGGTGGTGGTCTGAAAAAGCAGTTTGGACATGTGCATTTAAAAAAATCTGACAAGTGGATTCATAATGTGTCAGTCTGTAAAAGTGATTATCACTTGCCAGAAAAAAAGAGCAGTAAGTGTGCATTCAAATTGGCAAAGAAATTTCGTTTTGTGACTATTGTGAAAAGAAATGTAGTAATATATTTAAATAAAATAAAGGAATTTTTTTTTAGTTTTTTTCAGGTATTGCTGAAGAGCAGTGAACAAAATTTAAGATGCCTACAAAATCCAGAGTTCAAAAAACTCACAAAAAAAACCTATATTTGAAGACAACTGGAGGACCAAAGTTAGTAGAAGATGCTCATGTTGGGAAAAAGAAAAAATCTTCTGGTAAGCAGAAAAAACAATTTCTAAAAAATATATTCAAAAAAAGGAAAAATGTACAAAATGTCTGTACTGGAAAGAATGATTTCAATCGAAAAGGACAGGAAAAAATTGAGAATTTAGTTAATGCAAATATACCTTCTGCAACTGAAAAGATTTACATAAATAGAAAAACAGCGTTTAAAGAGATACGTAGAAAAATGTTTCAGAGAAGAGTTATGTCCAATTTGATAAAGGATGTGAAGAAATATAAGCAAAAGAGTAAGTTTTATAAAAGAAAAAAAGAAATTGAAGGCATTGCAGCAAAGGCATTAGAATTAAAAAGGAAACTATTCATTTTAATTTTGAATAGGATGCGTACATTAGACAAAATGGTTAATGTACTGAAATCACATAGCAAAAGGAAAAGAGTAGTGAACAGAACAAACTTTTGTAAAGTGTTTTTAGGAAAGTGGATGCATAGTTCAAGTAGTGAACCTTTTTTTAATGAAGAGAGCTATTTTCAAAGTAATAGTTTGCTGCATGCAGTTGACACCAGAGGTCGTGCTTACGAAGTAAAAAATGGTTGCATAATGGAGAAGGAGATAATGGTTCCAAGAGATGAGGTACAAGTGATGGCGGATGAGGCTATGGGGAGACGTCCTAAAGCCCCAGTGTACACTTGGAATTGTAGTAGTATTTGTACTGTGCGTCAGGAATCTATTGACAAATTTCGTGAGTTTCTAAGAGAATTTAGTAAAAAAAGTATAAAACAGAAGATTAAGGTGCTTCAAAGTCTAGATCCGTGCAGAGTGAGAGAGAATACTGGTTTGCAGGGTCATTCTCTGGCTTGTCTATCTAGGAAAGTGTGTAATAGTGTTTTCCATCATTTTAGGATGTTGGCTGTTCATCATACTGAAATGAGAAAGTTTGTGAGACGGTTGTATTTTGCTAAAAGTCCAGCAATAAAGTTAGATGAATTGAATAGGGCTCTGTTCCGTGGAACGGTATCAGATGTAGAGAAGGTTGTTGATGAAATTCAGTTTTGTTACTTTGGTCCTGAACAAAACAGTGCAGAGAAGGACACAGTAAATGAGGAAGAAGTGGAAGAGAATGTAGAACCCTCTGTAAGTAAGACATTTAATGATCACATAACAAAATTTGCAATAATCTCTAATGAAAGACCAAATATTACTTGTATTTGTTGCCGCAGAACTCATTATAGAAAACAAACCAGGTATGTGGATCTCTACAGAAAGAGTGAAAATGAAGATAATTATAAGTGGAAGGATTTTGCCACATATATATTTCTTGAAAATTGTTTTGAATTGGGTGAAGTACAGCGTATTTGTAAATACTGTTACAACAAGTTAGAGGAAAATAGAATGCCGACCAGAGCAGTACATAATAATTTAGAATTGGATGCTATTCCTGCTGAACTTTCTGAATTAAATACATATGAGTCTATACTCATTCAATGTGTTCATCCGTTCCAGACCATAGTACGTATGGAGCCCAAAACTGGTAAATTACCTCCTTCTGATTTACTGAGAGGTTTAAAAGGTAGAGTGGTGTATTTGCCCTTGGATTTGAAAAAAAATATGGAAACTATTGATGCGGATACTTTGGAAACTGAACCATTAATTATTCTGGTTAATGGTGTACCTACAAAGAATAAGAAGATTTGGCAGGAGCTGGTAGATGTACGGAAAGTACAAAGAGCAAATTTGTATTTGAAAAGGAATAACAAATGGTATGAATCAATTTATATAGAAGAAGAAGAAGAAGAAGATTTACAAGAAGACACAGAAACACCAACTGGACAAATTGAAAAAGTGGACAAGTCAAAGGAAGAAGAAATTTATGAACATTTTAGCATACATCCTCTTCATTCAAAAGAAGTTATGGGAGACAATATTGATCTCTTTCAGATGAAGAAAGCAAAAGGAAGTCCCGTGAGTGTATGGGAGGAGAGCTTGGAAGCTCGATGTTTTCCCCAGCTGTTTCCTAAAGGAAAAGGAGGACGATACGATGAACGTCCGGAACAGATTCCAGCTTCTGAGTATCGGACTACAAGACTATATGCTGAAGATCCCAGATTTCGACAAAGTATTCCTTATTTGTTCCATCTTTTATTTGAAAGCGACTTGTCTGCACTGTCTTATGCAGTAAATCACATTTTAAAAAGTGGAGTACATTTACAAAATGTGTCTGCTAAGGATTTTATGGAGAAAGTGCAGCACCGAGATGATCATTTGGAAACACAACTGATCAATCTGATGGCTTGTCAGCGTGGGACAAATGAATATTGGTACCGACGCCATGGTGAATTAAAATGCATGTTACGGAATTTAGGAACACCAACATGGTTCGTTACCCTAAGCTGTGCGGAGTACGCTTGGGATGATTTACTGGATTTTCTACGAGAGGCAAATTCAAACATTAAAAACATCGAATACAAGACAGCAGGAGAACTATGCTCATTGGATCCGGTTAATGTTTGCAGATATTTCAATCATAGATTTGAGGCTATGATGTCCTTCATCTGCAATAAAAAAAATCCACCTCTTGGAGAAGTAGTAGATTTCTTTTGGAGAAAAGAGTACCAGGCAAGAGGTGCTCCTCATATTCATATGCTGTTGTGGATCAAGGATGCCCCAAAGTTTGGAACAGATACTGATGAAGCAGTGTTATCTTACATTGAAGAATATGCAACATGTGCTATACCAAAAAGCACAGAAGAGAAAAAGTTAAAGGAGCAAGTTTTACGTTTCCAAAGTCATCGGTGTGGAAAATACTGTCGACGGAAATACAAGAGCAAAGATAAATACTACACTAAATGTCGATTTGGATTTCCTAGACCTGTTCTTTCAAATGGAAGAGTAAACAGTTTTATGTCAGCTGTGAGACATACTATCACAAGAAAATCACCTAAGAATACCTACAACCTTAAAAGAAAAGAAGAATCAAAAAATATAAATGATTCCGACCCAGTCATTTTATCCATGTGGAACGCTAACATGGATATACAGTATGTAGCTGACAATTCCATTGCTGTTGCTCGATATGTAACATCTTACATTACAAAATCAGAAAAAACAGAATTGATGGAAATGTGGGAAGAGATTTCTCACGAGAAGACTGTCAGTAAGAAGCTGTACAGTTTCAGTTTGAAGATGTTATCGCATCGAGAAATTGGATCCTACGAATGTTCAGATAGGTTATCTTCTGCAAGTCTCTACTCGAAGTCAAGAAGAATAATTTGGGCAAGTTTAGGCCTTGCAGCAATGAGAAATCGGGTACTAAAATCTGTTGGAGAAATTGAATATTTGGCCGAGAATGACCCAGAAAGTACAGATATTTTGAAATCAAACATGTTGGACACATATTATCCCAAGAGAAATCAACATCTGGAGAACATGTGTCTCTATGAAGTGCTGCAGAACTACATTTATTCACGGAAAGCCGCAGAAGACATCAACAATGGAAAATATAAAGTCATTGGTGAGGAAGGATGTTTGGTGAAGCAAACAAAAGGAAGTTTGATAAATCACAGGAAGCTGAGTTGCGACACTACTGACAAGAAGGAATTTTACTACTTGGCTCTTTTACAGTTGTTTAAACCATGGCGTACAGAGGATGAACTACTGGGAGAATTTCAAAGCTATGAAGATTCTTTTAATGCTTGCAAAGACAGCATACAATGCAGTACATTCTCAAGTTATCTGCAAATGTTAAATGAAGAAATTGAACAGGAAACTACAATTGCAGCAGAAATAGCTAGAGACAGTTCTCAGGACAGCCAAAGTTCAGAAACACTCAGTCAAGATCCCCTAGGACAACCAATCGTTGAAAATGAAGCATCAATAGCCATGAATGAAGTGGAAACGCCTATGAATCAAGCTCAAGAAGAATTTATAGACTTACAAAATTTGGAAAGACAACTGAACGAAGAGCAGCAACAAATTTATGAAGAGATCAGAAACAAAATTGATCACGGATTTCTACATGAAAAAAAAGAGTGCTCATGCACATCATTTCATCCAATCAGGATGTATGTAAGCGGACAAGCTGGAACTGGAAAAAGTTTCCTAATTAAAGTCATCAGAAGCTACCTACAGCAAAAAACGGATTCTACTTTGTCTTGTGTGGTTACTGCTCCAACTGGGTTAGCAGCATATAACATAAAAGGAATCACTTTACATCGTTTGCTAATGTTACCAGTGGAGCATGAGAACAAAATACAATACAACAAGCTAACTGGAGAAGCATCCTTGGAAGTTTCAAGAGTCTTGAAGAAGATGCAAGTTCTCATTATTGATGATATGAGCATGGTTTCAAACTTAATGCTTGCCTTTGTGCATTTAAGAATGCAGCAAATTCTGAAGACAGACTATGACATGTTATTTGGTGGAAAACACGTCATAGTTTTTGGAGATCTTTTGCAACTTACTCCAGTTAAAGGACAACCAGTGTTTAATACTGTGACACATGAAGACACAAAGAAGTCATTGGGAAGCATCGGAAATACAAATATTTGGTCCTTCTTTGAGTACAAGGAACTTACTACTAACATGAGGCAAGCAAGCGATGAAGAATATGGAAGTATTCTGAAAGATATCAGAATTGGACTACTCACAGAAGTTGGCAAAAAAGCATTACAGAGTCGGCTGCTACATAATTTATTTCCAAAGGAAGAAATAGTTGCAGAGAAGATATACAAGAACATTGCAGAAAAGAAAAGTATCATCTGCTTAATGCCAACTCTACGTGAATGCTCAATATTCAATGAGGAGCTTTTGAAATTGGAAAAGGAAGAGATCAGGAAATTAGAAGCAGTGGACAAAATAGAGGATGGAAGAATTACTGTCACAGTAACAGGCACACTGAAAAATAAATTGGATTCACTAGAGAAGAACATTTCCAAAACAGCTGGATTAGAAAAAAATCTATATGTTTGCATGAACTGTAGCGTATTTTTAAGGAGAAATTTGGATGTTGAAAAAGGTTTAGTTAATGGAGCTATGGGAAGAGTTGTGGGTTTTATTAATTATCAGAAAAAAGATGGAATTGAATGTTTAAAAATAAAATTTGATCAGATAGAAGAAGTTAAAGACATTTGTCGTTGTTCAGTTCGTTTCATGCTTGTGAAAGACTTATATGTACGTAGGAAGCAGTTTCCGTTTTCGCTAGCATATGCTGTAACTATACACAAGTCTCAAGGATTGACTGTAGATTGTGCATTTGTGAACATTGGTTCAACTGTGTTCAAAGAAGGTATGGCATATGTTGCTTTGTCACGAGTGAAAACATTATCAGGTTTATTCATGATAGACTTTGATGACTCAAAAGTTAGTGCTGATACAAATTGTGTAAAGGAGTATAATAGATTAAGAAGAAGCTATGCTCCTCATTTAGGTCAGTATCCTGTGTTGGAGAAACGTGTAGTTTCTCGTAAAAGGAGAAATGAGAATATCTGTGATGAAGATGTACAGAGGAGGAAAAAAAAGAGGAGTGATGTAATTGCAAGCAAAAAGAGTAAGGAAAAAGAAGAACAGGTTGTAGGATGTCATTTTGAAAATAGCTCTGGTGTCAACTGCTACGCAAATGTAGTGCTGAATGTTGCATTTTATCTGGAAAGTTTGCAAGAGCAGATAATAGTAAATCAGGGAAAAAGATTCTGTTCAGAGCTGAGTCTCCTTTTTCAAAAGCTGAGTAATGATAAAACTCAAATAGAAAGTGCTACTGAAATTAGTTTTCTCAAAATGAACAGCAAGATGCACACGAATTTTTGATGTTTTTTCTTCAGGTACTGGAAGAAGAAGAAGTTGCAATTGATAATTTATTTGGTCTCTCTTATAAATGGGAACATAGTTGTGAAAACTGTTATAATATATGTGGCTCTAATGTTGATAATGAAAGGTTTATTTTTTTGACATTGCCAGAGACTAAAACAGTCACTTTTGCTAAATTAGTTAAAGATGCTAATCATAGCATGCAATGCAGTGAGTGTCAATCTGACATGTTTTCAACATTAATTTTAAAGGAATACGGACAGTATGTAATTTTAATGATGCAACGATGTAGAGCTGATGGTTCAAAATTGGATACTTTAATAAAGAAGTTTACAGGACAGCAATTATCAATTTCAGGAAAAACTTTTGTAACTGTTGCAATAATTTTCCATGAAGGACCTACTGTTACTTCTGGACATTACACAGTTTATCTTAAATGTGAAAAAGGCTGGACACTGTGTAATGATTCCCAATTGGTTTTTAAGCAACGTTTGCCTTTTGATTTAGCAAATTCCTATCTAATCTTCCTGAAACCTAAATTTTAGAGAGACTTGGCAAGATCTGGACAAAACAATTTTACCATTTGATTGGATTACCATTGGAATTTTCAAAAATAAAGATTTTATAAATTATCATTTGGCCTAATGGAAAGATAACCAATTGTAATGTGGACTTTTTAAATTTTTAATGAAACTTTGGAAAACCAAAAATTTAGAGAAAATCGGTGACATCTGCACAATTTAAATTTTGGAATGTTATTGGAGTGCCATTGGAAATTTATTCAAAAAAGATTTTTTAAATTACTATTTGGCCATGTGGAAAGGTAACCAATTCTATTGTGGACTTAATAAATTATTAATAAATCTTTCGGGAACCAATATGTTACAGAGAATCGGTGAGATCTGTACAAATAAAACTTTAGAATTTTATTGGATTACCATTGGAAATTTAATCAAAAAAGAATTTTAAAATTACTATTTGGCCTAAAGGAAATGGAACCAGATGTAATGTGGAGTTATTTGAGATATAATATTGTGATTATACTTCTGAAACAAACATATCAGACGGTATTTTAAAGAAATAAGTATTGGTATTAGATGATATTTTTTTAGAATATTATGCATTTCTATAATGTTAAGTTTAAGTAAAAAGAGATTCTGGGCTTTTTTAATACAATCTTTGAGATTGTTATTTTTTTTTGCCCGCTGTAAAATGATGAATGCAATTGCTTTCACAATTTATAGTGAAATGCAATATATTCTGAAAACAGCAAAAATAAGGCAAAAATATTTTTTGATAAATATGTAAATATGTGTACTGTATTATAAAATGTTTTAAAAATATTAATACTTTTTTCTTTTTTTTCAGATTGATATAGAACATTTTCGAAAACTAGAACCATTTTTAAAGCAATTTTTTTTAAAAACAAATGAATAAATATTTTTTTGAGTGGGTATGGTAAGTCAATAATAATAATTGTAGTCTCTCAAGGACCTTGTAATGTGATAATTGATTTTTAGTGTTTTAAAAAAAAAAAAATTACGCGCACCGTTTTTAAAAACATATATAAAAAAAAGATGAAAGATAAGGTTGGCTCTTAAAAGAGCCGTTGTGTTCATGCAGGGACAGAGGAAAGAAAGAGTGGGAATATTAGTCTCTGCGACAAGTGTGCTGATCTATTTTGTGGTTCACTAGGGAAACACTGGTCTCCCTATGACAAATTAGATCATGACAAGAGGCGCATCGAATATCAACCCTCAGAAATCGAGGGTTAATTTCCTGAGGGTCAGCAAAAGGAGATGCTCCCCCCACAGATGAAGGGCTCACCTGACCTGCAGAAGAAGGACTCAGCCCTGCAGATGATGGTCCAGGCTGAGCTGCTGTGGATGTGCTTGGTTGACTTAATGAAGGGTTACCTCCAAAAAGTCGAGCATGTGTCCTTTTGTGTACATCCTTGAGGTGCCTCATCATGGTATGATTCCCAAAGGAATACTTCCTGTCAGGATTACCTCTTGAAAGTACACGCTGACACAGCTTGCAAGTCACTAAGGGTGCATTTACCTTTAGCTGGCCTTCAGGAAAAGTAAAATAATACCATACATAAGAGGTCTTTTGTTTCCTCGCTCTCTGCCTCAAGGTAGTGCTGCTAGTGCTAGCCTCACTCTCAGAAGAGCTCTGCTGTTCTGCCATCGTATCACAAAGACAACCCAGCTCCTTCTCCTAAGGGATCACAAGCAGAAATGAGGGGAATGGGTGTGGTGTAGGAGAGTTCTAGAACTGAAAGTAGTTTCATCCAATCAAAAGTTGTGTTTCATGATCACATGACCTACCGTACGCTTACGGTACGCTTACGGTGCGCTTACGGCAAAAGTACGCATGCGCGTAAAAAAGACACGCGCTTGCGCGCATGCGCATAACAGTCACTACCCGACACTTCCGCGTAACGTGCGCGTGTAGCGTACACGCGTACGCGTCCCACGCGGAGTACGCGCGGCTACGCAAATTGCGTAACTATACGCAAACAGCGTAGAAAAATTACAGACGTTGCGTAAACCGTACGCTTACCGTAAGCTTACGGTACGCGTACTAAAAAAAAATTTAAAAAAAAGGAAAAAATGTATTGCTAATAAATTTTACATGTTTAATTTATAAAATATATACAAAAAAACAGATTATAGAATTTTAAAAATTTAACCATAGTCTTTAAAAAAGGATAGAAAATTAAAATAAAAATATGTAAAAAAAAAAAAAAAGAAAGAAAAAAAAATTAGCATTTAAAAAGCTTGCAAATTCACTGAAAAAACCATGGGTTAAACACACGTTATAGTTAGGAATTAGCATTTAAAAAACCTTGCAAATTCACTGAAAAAACCATGGGTTTCACACACGTTATAGTTAGGAATTAGCATTTAAAAAACCTTAGAAATTCAATGAAAAAACCAAAGGTTTCACACAGTTATAGTTAGCTGAACTAACTATAACGGGGGAATTTCATTGGTTTTTTACGAGTGAAATGTCCAGCTAACTATAACATGTGTGAAACCTTTGGTTTTTTCATTGAATATATATATATATACACATCCACACATATATATATATATATATACACACCCACACATATATAAATATATACAACCACACACACATATATATATATACACCCACACACATATATATATATATATACACACCCACATACATATATATATACACCCACAAAAAAAAAAAATATATATAAATATGTAAACATGAAGCATTCATCGACATCCAGTGCATAGCGTGTGGCCGAAATGAATGCACAAACTCCTCTTTGTCGGTAAATAAATTAATATTTTATTTACTCCCTTCTGTCTGCCATGACGCGTTTCGGCCGGTAAAACGGCCTTGATCACATGAGGCTGGCTTTACAAGAAGTGATTTTTAAAGTGATAGCGTGCATGTCACATGTTAAATATATATAGAAAACATACTTCACTGATACTGGTTGCTTTCCTGTAAAAAAGAAAGACCAAATCACATGTGCAGAGATCAAACTATAAAATAACATGATGTTTTGCAAGTCAATGTATAAATACAGTGTTAAACACATATCCTATAAATTGTTTTAGACATAATATCAAAGAATCAAAAGTGCCGTTAATCCAGTGCCTTGTTTAAAATAAAGCATGATAGAGGACCGGGTTGATGAGAAGATAGCTGCATAAATGCCATTTGTCTTGGAAAGACCGATCAACTATCAAATGCATAAATGTGTTGTTGATGTTAATAGCTGAATAAACGGCTGATTCATTCCCAAATATAAATATAGGATAGATAAAAGTTGCAGGTAAAAGCATTATTTGTTATTCCATATTGAACCATTTAGTAGACATTGTCACACAGGATTGGTCCCAAATGAGAGAAAGTGCGTATGTTTAAGAGTGCAAATTTGGCTGTAAATTGCTGAGTGCGAAAAATGTGCAAAATATTATTAGAATTATATATATATATAATCCAAATATCTCCTTCTGAAGTTCAAGCCCTACGAGGGGTGGCGCGAAACCGGTGGAGAGAACCGGCAAAAAATATACAATAGAAATGGAGTCCCAGTCGCGCACTCGGACCGAAGACACACCAGGAAGTCACAGGAGTATAACAACAAAAGGGGGTTTATTCACATCATAAACCCGCCGTGGCGCGTTTCACCCAGAAACGGGCTTGTTCACACAGCGATACTGCAAACAATAAAGCATTACATACTCTTCCGTGTTTTAGCCATAAACAGTGTAAAAGGACTAACACATCGTATTATAATTGAATATCCATTTTCTTGGGAGCCATTTTGTAGTGTGGTACTGTGTCTGATAATCACATAGTATTACTCATAGTTCATCACATGCAACTCCTGCCATTAGTCCATTCCATGTTGACACATCAAATCAATTCACATTAATTAACAGTCTGTATCATCGCATTATAATTGCCAAAATGTGTGTAACTTAGTAACCCCTTGTGGGATACTGCAACAAAACAGACTTACATTAACAAATGTGTTTGTTAATAAGAGATGTGAGCATAAATGGAATGTATCCAATCTTTCCCAAATAGTTATCGTATATTTTGTTTTTGCCCGCAAAGTATCCTGGTACGGGTAGTACATCATAATAATAACAACACTTTCGTATGTGTGATTAAGTTTCACTCAACCCAAATAGTGGGAAGGTTTTTTATGTGCCCAACCCGGAGATACCAATTAGAGTATATGTGAATGTGAATAGAATTCCTGGATAGTGGGATGTCTCACTAAGATGCCTGGTATGTAGTACCTGATAAGACACAGTATGGCTCCATAAAATGAAAGTTACTGTAACTTTAAAACTAGGGACATATCCTTCAAATTATGGAAGAGACCTCTTAACTAGCTTAATGTCTTGCTCACCCCCTGTGTATCATCCTAAATACTCCTTCAAATACAACAACCAAAGTGAAGAAAAAAATCATGAAATCAAAGTGAAAAAGTCTTATATGTATCTTGAAAAGTAGCTGGAAAATGTGCGAAGAAAAGGGTAGGGATCCCGTTGCCACTGGCTTGAGACATGATCCCTTCCTTTCCTCCTGTGAGAGAGAGATATAAAAAGTATAAGTTATTGAATGTAACTTAACAGTAAAAAGAAAGAAACCAGATGTTATAGATGGTATTCTAAAAACAGCATTCTAAAATCATGTAGTTAAGAAATAGAATATAGCAATTAATGTGATTGCAGGTGGATTGCCATTTCCTCATCCAGATTATGTCCATTGGGGAATCTAGTACACATACCAATAATATGCCCAGATTCTCGTTGCCTAAGTCTCAAAATCCGGTTTCCTCCTCTTTTGTTAGGTAAAACCTGTTCTATAACATAGTAGGGGAGTTTGGTACAATCTCAAAAAATTGTATCTCTCAAAATGTCGGGCAATGGGATATTGTTTGTCTAAATTCGTGATTGCCCTCATGTGTTACATAATGCGTTTTTTTGCCATATGTGTTGTGCTGCACACGTATCTTAACTTGCATAGGCATTCTAGCACATAGATGACGAATGTGCTATTACATGTTAAAAACTGCTTTATGCTGACCATGGTGTTGGTACTGGTATTCCAAAATTCTTTGACCATCCGGCTATTGCCACAGGCCTTACAATGGCCGCATGGGAAGAAACCCTGCAGGTCAATGCCCCTGTTACTCACATTTGCTGTCACATCACTGTGTATAAGGAGGTCTCTTAGATTGCATCCTCTCCTGTAGGTTATGCTCGGTCTATCTGGCAAACTCTCTCCTATTACAGGATCAATGTTCAATATATTCCAATTTTGTATGATGGCCTTCCGTATTTGATTGGAATTACGATTCTATGTGAGAATCATGCGTGTTTCATTTAATTCTTCGTCATTAACATTGGGCATCTTTAAAGTATCTCCCAACATCTTGCCTCTGTCAGTGTTAGTTACTTTCTCGATTGCTCATTTAAGGACCCAGGATGGGTACCCTCTTTCTTTGAGTTCTTTTGATCATCACTTTCTCTTCATTCTGAAAATCATTTGTGGTACTGCATTTCCTTTTGGCTCTGAGCAGCTCCCCGTATGGTATACTCCATTTCAAGTTATCCGGGTGGCTGCTCAGAACATGAAGCAAAGTATTGCCTGCTGTACTTTTACGGTACAGAATGGTCCGAATTTTGTTGTCCACAATTTGTACCCTTGTATCCAAGTATTCTACCTTCCTTCTGCTGATTGTGCTAGTTAATGTGAGGTTTCTCTCATTTTTGTTTAAGGCGTCGATGAAATTACGTAGATTGCCTTCTTCTCCCTGCCAAATGACAAAAATGTCATCAATATACCTAAGCCACAACTTGACCTTGGTAAAGGCATTGTGAAAGTGAATATTGATTCTGTTGTCCTCTTCCCACGCTCCCATGAAAAGATTGGCAAAACTGGGCACTAAGCATGTACCCATTGCAGTCCCGTGTGTTTGTTTGTACATGTCATCATTGAATATAAAAAAATTATTGCAAAGGCAAAATCTGATCATGTCCAAAATCATGTTTGTGTGTCCCAGAAATCTGATATTCCTACGTTTTAAAAAACGTGCACATGCCTGTATTCCCTGTTCATGGTCTATCACCGTGTATAGCGAATTGACGTCTAGGGTCAATAGTATATAATCAACCCTCCACTCAAAACTGTCAATTTTGCTATGGAAGTCCTTGGTATCTCTTACATATGAAGGTAAGGTGGAAACAAAATCTCTCAAGAAATGATCAATGTAGCGGGAGATATTTTCTAGAACGCCACCTCTCGAAGCGATTATGGGTCTTCCCGGTGGGTTCTCTCTGTTCTTGTGTATTTTGGGAAGAAGGTACACAACAGGAAGAATTGGGTAATCTTTATTAAGGAAACAAAACTCTTCCCATTCTATCAGCCCTTTGTCTTTCCATTCATTCAATTTCTCCCAAATGTTTGTAATGCTATTATTGTATTCTATTCGAGTTGAATGTATATATGTGGTGTTGTCATTTAGTTGGCGTATGGCCTCAGCTATATACATTTCTTTCGTTAAAATAACAATATTTCCCCCTTTATCAGCAGGTCTCACCACTATATTTTCATCTGCTGCTAATTCATTCATAGCTATTCTTTGGGCATTTGTCTGGTTATGCTAAAATTTCTCATTTTTTTAACCAATTTTTTTGTCTAAACTTTAGCCAATTTTTTTGTCTAAACTTTAGAAAATCATTGCCAACAAGTTCTTGAAGAGTGTCAATGTTGTCATGGTTAATTTTTGGCAGGATAGTAGACTTAGGTTTAAATTTACTACATGCTGCTTTGTCATGCCTTATCTCCATTTCATCAAGAATGAGAAGGGAGTCTAAGCTCAATAATGTCCCATCTGGATTATTCTGAAGTTCATGGAGAGTGACCATGGCATCAATATCACCAATAGTTAGATCTTCTTTCTAGGTAGAACGTTCCAAATGTTGATATTCTCTACTTTTTACTGGTTTAAATTTATGACATTTCTTCAGTTTTAATTTTGTACAGAACTTAAAGACATCAATCTTACTGTCCACGTGGTTCATTGGAACTGCTGGACAGAAAGAGTGTCCCAGGCATAAAGTTTGTTTATCTTTATTGCTCAAATTTTTAGTTGTCAAATTGACAATTGTTTGGTTTACCATTTCATCTTCCATCAATAGTTCTTCTTGAAGCGTGTCAGTCTTTTTCCCATATACTCCGCAGCGTTCTCTTTCTTGTTTCCTTTGTCTATTCCTCTTCCGCCTCTTCCTCTGGTACCCCTTCCTCTTCCTCTCCCTCTTTCTGCTGCTGCTGCTGTAAAATCTTTATTTCGGCATAATAGCCATAAAACAGAACATATATAAAATAAACCCTAAAACTAGTTATAATATTAAAAACAGTTAAAAATGTGGAAAAGAAACTGTACATCCAGTTTAACGATTTATGCAGTTTTCAGTAGTACTCGTCGCTTAAACCACATAGCAGCCAGGAATTTTGAAACAGCGAATACAGTAGATCTCGTCACATCTGATTTGAGTATTCGGAATGCATACATGCAAGGAGCGAACCCCAGATTTTTACACAAAGGTACGAGCCAATACCTTCTAGGCCGGGCAAAAAAATAAAACATGAAGTTCATTTTCATTATCACAATTGCAACCGGGACAATTAATTGGAGGAGAGGTAGACCACCTAGTCGTAAAGGCTCTAAGCGGTAGGGTTCCATATCTCCATTGCAGATACAGTTTCCTGGTTAAAATGGGCTAGATATCATCTAAAAAAAGTTCAAGATTATAGACATGTTTAATCTTTAAAAAAGATTCTGTGAGAGTGCCCACCTCTTGATTATGGAGGAGAGAATCCAACTTACTATCATAAAGCAATCTAGAGAGATGTTTGCGTGAGATCGCGTTACAACTATTCAAAGGGTCGTCCCATAAAGCAGGTATTACCAACCTACCACATTCGCTCTTGACATACATAAGCCAGGGTATTTTCCATATCTTGGGCATACATAGTATTTCTGCCAATTCCAGCCTGTAATTTAATAACTCAGGAGTTGCCCAGAGCCTACGCCAAAACCTTAGGGGTTTGACGCCAAGCTCATGGGCGATCGGTACCCAGATCTAACCTCAATGGGAGGAGTGGAGTGCTGGATGGTAGGGTCAATAGTTTTCTTAGGAATTTATTTTCAGTCATGCTAATGTCAGACTTACAAACATGACCCCATAGTTCACCCCATACATCACCGCGCCCCTGGCTTGTGTTTTATAAATCTCTAATGGTGGTCCTATTGGCTTTATGGTCGACTTGTTAGCAAGCTTTAGAATGCCCCCTGCCAGCTGTGCCAATTTCAGTTGGGACTTGGTTTGCTGGGGGGGCCACGTCATACTCTCATTGATAGTTACCCCTAAGTAATCAAATATCTGGACCCTCTCCTGTCTTGTAGTACCTATTTTTGGACTGGAGCAACTAGTCGCTGGTGGATTGAAAATCATAAATTTAGTTTTTAGTGCATTGATCTCCAATCCCCGCTCAAGGCAAAAGGACTCAAATCCGTCCAGTATGCGTTGAATCCCCATTGGGGATTTTGAGAGCAGGAGGGTGTCCTCTGCAAACATAATTGCAAACATTTTTGCAGGCACCCAATTTCCCGCCATCTTTGGGGCATCAGTGTTTTGAACCGTATTCAAATGAGTGATCACTCCGTTGACATAGAGGCAGAACAGGGTCGGTGCCAGAACGCACCCCTGCCTGTCAACGGAGAATCGTGTTGTCAAGGCTCCATCCTTCCCGCACCTTACCCGGGCAAAATTTGCTTCATGGAGCCTCATCAAAATGTGCAAAATATGATGCGGTATATCCAACTCATAGAGCACAGACCACAATTTCTGGCGTGGGACCCTCTTTCCCTCGGTATCGGGGAATCCTCTCTCAGATTTGTTCTGGATGTTGACCTCGTTGTCTGTCGGCTCTTTTTCATGAGCCGATATTCGTCTAAAAAAGTCGTTTTGGGATGTGTCCTACCTGTGAAGAGGAAGGGGTACCAGAGGAAGAGGCGGAAGAGGAATAGACAAAGGAAACAAGAAAGAGACCGCTGCGGAGTATATGGGAAAAAGACAGACACGCCCCAAGAAGAACTATTGATGGAAGATGAAATGGTAAACCAAACAATTGTCAATTTGACAACTAAAACTTTGAACAATAAAGATAAACAAACTTTATGCCTGGAACTCTCTTTCTGTCCAGCAGTTCCAATGAACTAAGTGGACAGCAAGATTGATGTCTTTAAGTTCTGCAGAAAATTAAAACTGAAGAAGTGGCATAAATTTAAACCAGTAAAAAGTAGAGAATATCAACATTTGGAACGTTCTACCTATGAAGAAGATCTAACAATTGGTGATATTGATGCCATGGTCACTCTCCATGAACTTCAAAATAATCCATATGGGACATAAATGAGCGTAGACTCCCTTCTCATTCTTGTTGAAATGGAGATAAGGCATGACAAAGCAGCATGTAGTAAATTTTAACCTAAGTCTACTTTCCTGCCAAAAATGAACCATGACAACATTGACACTTTTCAAGAACTTGTTGGCAATGATTTTCTAAAGGTTAGGATAAAAAATTGGCTCAAAAAAATTAGAAATTTTAAGCATAACCTCAAAAATGCCCAAAGAATAGCTATGAATGCATTAGCAGCAGATGAAAATATAGTGGTGAGACCTGCTGATAAAGGGGGAAATATTGTTTTTTTAACAAAAGATATGTATATAGCTGAGGCCATACGCCAACTAAATGACGACACCACATATATACATTCAACTCGAAAAGAATACAATAATAGCATTACAAACATTTGGGAGATATTGAATGAATGGAAAGACAAAGGGCTGATAGAATGGGAAGAGTTTTATTTCCTTAAAAAAGATTACCCAATTCTTCCTGTTATGTACCTTCTTCCCAAAATACACACGAACAGAGAGAACCCACTGGGAAGACCCATAATCTCTTCGAGAGGTGGTGTTCTTGAAAATATCTCCCGCTACGTTGATCATTTCTTGAGAGATTTTGTTTCCACCGTACCAAACTCTCCTACTATGTTATAGAACAGGTTTTACCTAACAAAAGATGGGGAAACCGGATTTTGAGACTTAGGCACGAGAATCTAGGCATATTATTGGTATGTGTACTAGATTCCCCAATGGACATAATCTGGATGAGGAAATGGCAATCCACCTGCAATCACATTAATTGCTATATTCTGTTTCTTAACTGCATGATTCTAGAATACTGTTTTTAGAATACCATCAATAACATCTGGTTTCTTTCTTTTTACTGTTAAGTTACATTCAATAACTTATACTTTTTATATATCTCTCTCACAGGAGGAGAAGAAGGGATAATGTCTCAAGCCAGTGGCAACAGGATCCCTACCCTTTTCTTCGCACATCTTCCAGCTACTTTCCAAGATACAGATAAGACTTTTTCACTTTGATTTTATGATTTTTTTTTCACTTTGGTTGTTGTATTTGAACGAGTATTTAGCATGATAAACACGGGGTGAGCAAGACATTAAGCTAGTTAAGAGGTCTCTTCCATAATTTGAAGATTATGTCTCTAGTTTTAAAGTTACAGTAACTTTCATTTTATGGAGCCATAATACACACCAGGCATCTTAGTGAGACATCACACTATCCGGGAATTCTATTCATATTCACATATACTCTGATTGGTATCTCTGGGTTGGGCACATAAAAAACCTTCCCACTATTTGGGTTAGGTGAAACTTAATCACGCATACGAAAGCGTTGTTATTATTATGATGTACTACCCGTACCAGGATACTTTGTGGGCAAAATCAAAATATACGATAACTATTTGGGAAAGATTGGATACATTCCATTTATGCTTGCATCTCTTATTAACGAACACATTCGTTAATGTAAGTCTGTTTTGTTGCAGTATACCACAACGGGTTACTAAGGTACATACGTTTTGGCAAGTATAACGCGATGATACAGACTGTTCATTAATGTGAATTGATTTTATGTGTCAACATGGAATGGATTAATGTCAGGAGTTGCATGTGATGAACTATGAGTAATACTATGTGATTATCAGACACAGTACCACACTACAAAATGGCTCCCAAGAAAATGGACATTCAATTATAATACGATGTGTTAGTCCTTTTACACTGTTTATGGCTAAAACACGGAAGAGTATGTAATGCTTTATTGTTTGCAGTATCACTGTGTGAACAAGCCCGTTTTCTGGGTGAAACGCGTCACGGCGGGTTTATGATGTGAATAAACACCCTTTTGTTGTTATACTCCTGTGGCTTCCTGGTGTGTCTTCGGTCCGAGTGCGCGACTGGGACTCCATTTCTATTGGATATATATATATGTATACCCCCGCACATATATATACATATATATAAACACCCACACATATATATACATATATATATTCATTGAAAAAAACCATAGGTTTCAGGGGTGTTATAGTTAGCTGGACGTTTCACTTGTACAAAACCTACCTGCAGCTGTGTTGCAGCCTCAAGCGTTGGGGCAATTTTGGTAATACAAATATGCGGCTGCTCCAAGCCGTAGAGGGATCGCGCAACCCGAGAGCAATTGAAGGGTCCAACCGAGGGGAACTCACCCGTCGTGTAGGCGCTGCAGGAGCTCGCATTGTAAGCAGGAAAAGTCCCATCCGGGGCTCAATGGAGGGCCGAGAACTGTCCTGAAAAGATGCCGATACCGGAACCCATTGGAGGGCTTCAAAGACATCATAATTAACTGCATCTCCCAGCATGCACGTAAAATGAAAAAATACCGGAGCACACCGGAGGCCAATCAAGGCGATTTGTTTAAAACATGCAGGGGAGTGGCAGCGGATGAAATGAACTGGTTTTCGACACACTGCCTCTGACGAAGGAGATAGACTCTCTGAAATGCATTAGGCCATGGACATACAAAGGGATGCGAAGTTACCTGTTTAATGGCTTAAATAAAGGTTTTGTTGACCTACCTGCAGCTGTGTTGCGGCCTCAAGCGTTGGGGCAATTTTGGTAATAAATATATATATATATATATATATATATATATATATATATATATATATATATATATATATATATATATATATATATATATATATTCACAGAAAAAAACATAGGTTTCAGGCACGTTATAGTTAGGAATTAGCATTAAAAAAAACGCAGAAATTCACTGAAAAAACCATAGGTTTCAGGGGTGTTGTAGTTAGCTGGACTTTTCACTTGTACAAAACCATTGAAATTCCCCCGTTATAGTTAGTTCAGCTAACTATAACTCGCGCGCCCGCAATGCACTGCTGATGACGTCACATATTACATCACTCATGACATGGTCAGTGACATCACTCATGACATCACTGATGACATCTCCAATGACATCACTTATGACATCACTGATGACATCATCCTTGTGATAGAGTGGCAGACCTCCTCTCACCCTAATATAACCTTTGATACACACATTCAAAAATAGAGACTAAAATTTTCAAAACAATGGACATACCAATACCAGTTACAAAAACATCTTCAGTAATTCTAAGACACCCCTGAAACCTATGGTTTTTTCAATGAATTTCTGAGGATTTTTAAATGCTAATTCCTAACTATAACGTGCCTGAAACCTATGGTTTTTTCTGTGAATTTCAAAGGTTTTTTAAATGCTAATTTCTAACTATGCCTACAGAGATAGGACATGTGAAGAAAGAAGAAAAAATGCACAGAAAGAAAAAAAAGAAGTGCAGAAAGAAGCAACAGAAGTCCTCAAAGACGAAGAAAAGTGCAGGAAGAAGGATAACGTGCAGAAAGAACAAAAAGAAAAGCAGAAAGAAGCCTTGTTGCAAAATCATCCTGTACCCTCAACTTTTTAAGACGGATACTGGTGGTAACTGAGTCTGACTAACCAGTCCTAGAGCCAGTGCTATGTTAAAAGACACTTAGAATACAGTGAAAACACCTACATACACTAGGGAACATTATGCGTTGGGGTCCCCCTGTGATTAGCATGACCTCCTCTGTAAGCCCCTAGTATATAATAGGGCAGGGGGATTAAAACTACCTCTTAAAAAAGGCCACAGGGCGTTTTTGCACACGTTAACTCAGGCCCCGTCCCCTCCCTTCACCACTGTGTAAACACGCCCTGAGTCCGTTTTTAGTTGGGAGATTAAGTTCATTTGAATCTTGAGGGTCCCTAGGGTCCAACTAGCCCACTAGGTACCTCCAGTAAGTGCCACAGAGCTGCGTTGCAGAGAGGTGTAAAAAGTGGCACGGCCTGGACCACCTCTCTGCAATGCAGCTCAGTGGCGCTTACTGGAAGCACTTGGTGGGCTAGTTAGCCCCCAGGGGCCCTCAGTATTGAAGTGAAATGATATCCCCAATTTAAAACGTGCCATAGTGCGTGTTTGCACACGTCACCTCAGGCCCCGTCCCCTCCCTTCACCACTTTGTAAACGCGCCCTGTGGCTGTTCTAAGTTGAGAGATTAAGTCCCCTTGAATCCTAAGGGTCCCTAGGCTCAAACTAGACCACTAGGTACCTCCAGTAAGCACCACAGAGTTGCGTTGCAGAGAGGTGTAAAAAGGGGCTTGGCCTCAGAACACCTGTCTGCAGCGCAGCTCCCTGGCGCATACTGGAGATGCCTGTTGGGCTAGTTGGCCCTCAGGGACCCTCAGTATTGAAGAGGAATTAATTCTCCAACTTACAATTCGCCAGGGGGCGTGTTTGCAGAGTGCTGCAAGGAGGGGGCGCGGCCTCCGGCACGATGCCAGTCTTTTATTTATTTTAATTTTTTAAGAAGGGGGGCTGTGTGGTTTCTCTTCTTATTCTAATTTATTGGCCCTGATGACCCCATCCCCCAGGGCCTGTCTCCTAATTATATTTTATTGACCCCAATCCCCAGGGCCGGCCACTGTTTTTTATTATTTTTTAAAAATATATATTTATAGACACACCTAGGACATGCTGGACAAACCGTACGTACCTATCACCATGACGATTTGCGTGATATTCATTAAAAGGCGACTATGCATACAATGAATCCACGTGGAATGTATTTACACCACTAGTGAAGCTATGACATGTCTGATGCCCTACCGTGCCTAATCCCGGTAGACACCCTTGTCGTTTATTTATACAAACATGGGTAGTTATTGATGGGCACATTTAATACACATGCACACCAAGCCATTCAAAGGGGATTCGACAAAAATTCGACCAAAACTATGCAAGAAACCCCCCTCACGGTTAATAAAACACACATCCACTGCCGGATGTGTAATACTTTTTATTTTACTCTCTGGAAAGGGGACGAACATCACTTGAGAGTCACAGCGCGCTCCTTGCATAGCCCAATGCTGTGTTACACCCACCATTGCCTGCTGAGTGTCACACACCTCTGTGTTGTATTCCACTAGCTAGTGCATATGCTATGACACTCTCTAGCCCATGTGCACTGTAACACCACCCCGTGAATATGTCATGCCACACTTGTCTTCGCACGGGTTATATTGCCCCATCTAACGTGCCTTTCTCGATGCCTATGTTATAACGCACAGTGCTATGCCATACATATTACAATCTGGGATCCATATCTTTGTCACAGTGCATATGCAACGTTACACTTCACAGCACATATTTTATATTACAACTTTAGAGACTAGTTATTTTACACAACACTGCCCTGTGCATATTACACTCCAAGGCGCATATCGCATAGCACGCGCTAGGGCCTGTGCTATATCGCGCTCTCCAATGAATCTGTAATTGCGCACAATGTATTGCATATTATATTTCACGCCGGTTTATCTTATATCACACTTTTTGGTGCATAGTTTATATCCATACACTATATCTAGTTTTCATGTTCAATCGTGCTCTCAGGACTATGTTCTATATAACACTGTGTTCACCTACCCTTTTCACGGGCATTACATTTTGCGATAGGGGGTGGAGGGTCAGGGGGTGTTTCTGCCAAGTGAACCCGGAGTCACAGTCACAAACGTCCTCTGCTTCCTGAATAAAAGTGAGATTATGCTGCATACTTGTTCATATTTTAAGTAGTTCGCACAGACACACGTTTTAAAAACCATAAAGTTCCTAATACCCGAATTCTCTGAACAGTTAGCTTGCTGCCCCATCCCCCTCCTCCCTATCCTCTGTTGTGTGAATCCATGGACTAGCCTCCTCCCTCCTGCCATGCATGGTCTGATGTGCCGCCACTGCCCTCAATTTAGTATGATGTACCAGTCCACTCCTCCTGCCCTCCATTGCCCAATTCTATGCCCCATAATTGACCCCCTGCTTAAACTCTGTGCTCAGCTTGCTGCCCCTATTCTCCTTCCCCCTGCCCTCCGATGTCTTTGTGCATGCCCCTGCTCCATCCTTTTTGCCCACCATGTTCCATGGACCTGCCACTCCTATCTACTCTGAGTGTTCTGTTGAGCTGCCACTCCCCTCCCACCTGCCTAGCATTGTCAGATGACTGTAACCTGTACCTGCCACCTCCACCCTGCCCGTCCACATGCCATGCCCCTATCCTCTTCCTCCAGTCCTACATGGTCCATTGTACTGCCACACCCTTCTGCACTCCCTGGTCTGTTGTGCTGCAACTGCTCCTCCTGCCTGCCCCGTGCAGTCTGTTAGGAGGCCCCTTCCCCTGAACTTTCTTGTCTGTGCACAGGTCCTGACCCTCCCTTCTATCCTCCATCGTCCTTTGTGCATGCCCCTGCACCCTCCTTCTTGCCCATCATAGCCATTGTGCTGCCACTAACCCTCCCACTTGCCATGCATGGTCTTCTGTGCTGCCATGGCCCCTCCCACCTTCCCTGTGTGGTCAGTTAGCTGCCCCTGACCCCCTCCCACCTTCCCTCCATGGTCTGTGTGTATGCCATCACAGTTTCAGTGTTGCTCTTCATGGTGTGTCTTGCTTCTAGTGCCCATCCTGCCTGGCCTCCATGGCTATCTTGCTGCTCCTGCCCTGCCCCCTTGCCCCCAGCCATCTGTTTACATGTGCAGACCCCTATTCCCTCCCTCCTGGCTTGTCTGTTCCATTGTAATGCCCCTGATCCGTCCCTCCTGCCCTTTATGGTCTGTTATGCTGCAGCTTTCTCTCCTGTCTGTCCATTATAGTCAGCTAGCTACCATTGCATCTTGCCCCTCTGTTCTCTGTTGTCCATGTGCATGGTCCTGTCCCCTCCCTCTTGCTTTCTATGGATTGTTGTGCTGCACTCCCGTCCCGCATGCCCTGTGTGGTGTATTGTGCTGCTGCAAACCCTGATGCCTGCCCTGCAGGGTCAGTTTGGTGCACCTCTCCACGTCCCTCCTGTCCTCTGTTATCCAAGTCCATGTCCCTACCCCATTTCCTTCCATGATCCAATGTACCATACTTGCGAACATTTTGAACTTGGTAAGAGGGAGATTTTGAAAAAAAACTGGGGTATTGATTTTCCCCTTTGAGTTACAATGAAAAAGAGGAGATTGTAGACAGGACACAGATCAAATAAAGCCCATTTGAGCTTAAAAACATTGGACGTTTCCTGGCTGAATCGGGTCTGTTGGCATGTATGGTTGTACTACCATTGCCTCTTCCTTCTGCCCACAATGGTCTATTACATTGCCACAGCCTCTCTTGCAAGTCCTGTATTGTTGGTTTGTTGCCCCTGCCCCCCTTTCCACTGCCCTCCATAGTCTGTTGTGCTGCCACGGCCCTTCCTGCCTGCACAGTGTGGGTAAATTGTTGCCTTTGCACCCTCCTACCTGCCTTCAATTTTCAGAGTCCGTGCCCCTGGCCTCTGCCTCTCAACAGTATCCTAATGAACAACTAGATTGCTAACATTCTATATTTATTACAAAAGTGTGGAACGCCTGACGTCATCTTGATGTAATCAAAACTGTAATACCTAGAGCATTTCCTTTAGAAATTACATATATGAGAGTGTCTTATTGGCATCAAAATTATGGTTAGTGCTCTAAAAGACTAAAATAAGGACATATTTTCTGAGTTTTCAAATAGCGACAAAGCACTTTTAAATTATTTGTTATCTTTATGTTTTTTAATCCAGTTGACCACTTGATTAAATGTGCACTTAGGGGAGAGGATATGGGGTTACTTCCAGAACTGCAGACTTTGCAACTGGGGAATGAGGTTGGAGTTTCTGCTTCAGCTCGACATTCTGTGATTCTGGTCAAATCACTTAGTCTCCCCATGTCTACAACCAAAATGAATTTGTTCTTGTGTGATGTAACCAATGCTCATGTAAAGCACTCCAATACCTGACAAGTCTGCACTATATAACACTGCAAAAACACAAAATAATAAGTGTTTTGCACACTTGTGTCATTGGGCTATATTTGGGCTACATCTGGGTGATTTTGGGCTACATTTGGGCTCCTTTGTCTCCGGTGGGCATCTTGGGAGATTTATTTGTTTTGAAGTTTCTTAATTTCCTCATGTACTGCAGTCTCCTCAGTAGGAAATGCTTTCAGTTTTTTACTTTGATTCCATCATGAAGGTATTCAGATATGTCACACATTTGCCATAAATTCTGAATGTTAGCACTGTAGTTGCTCATTAGATCACTGTAGTAAAACTACTGTTCACCATGGAAGTCTGCTCCTGGTATTAAAAGTGCATGTTTCAGTCTGCATATCAGAATTTTTTAATGAAATAGAAGAGGATTTGAGAAGTCACTCAAAATGTGCCCTCATTTTCTTTCTTCAGCATTAATCATAATTTATATGGCAAAATGAACCCCCTCATTGTGTTCCTTTTTAAATTAAATGTTTTAAGTGTTACCAGTTTATTCCAATCAAGATGGCTTCAGGTGTGCCATACTTTTGTCATAATGAAGACAGTAAGCGCTCTAGTTGTTTTTAAGAACGCTCTGGGACATTCTGTCATTGGGCTATACTTGGGCTACATCTGGGTGATATTTGGGCTACATTTGGGCTCTTTTGTCTCTGGTGGCCATCTTGGCAGACTTATTTGTTATGAAGTTTCCTAATTTCCTCATTTACTGCAGTCTCCTCAGTAGGAAATACTTTCAGTTTTTTACTTTGATTCCATCAAGAAGGCATTCAGATATGTCACACATTTGCCATAAATTCGGAATGTTAGCACTATTTTTGCTCATTAGATCACTGTAGTAAAGCTACTGCTCACCAGGGAAAACTGCTGCTGGTATTGAAAGTGCATGTTTCAGTCTGCATGTCAGAATTTTTTAATGAAATAGAAGAGGATTTGAGAAGTCACTCAAAATGTGCCCTAATTTTTCTTTCTGCAGCACTAATCATACTTTTTATAGAAAAATGAACCCCCTCATTTTGTTCCTTTTTAAATTAAATGTTTTAAGAGTTACCACTTTAATCCAAGCAAGATGGCTTCAGGTGTGCCATATGTTTATCATAAGTAGGACTGTTAGCGCTCTAGTTGTTCTTTGGAACACTCTGGGAAGCTGCAGTAGAACACAAAGGAATCAACTGACAGTCTCTGCCCTTGTTGGATGTACATGTTTTACTGAGAATGTCAGACTTCATTCTCACATGACTGAGAAAGATAATGTGAATTTACAGAAAATAATCTCTCAGTTTAGCTCATAGATCACCTTCCAAACCTCTATGGGAAAAGCATGAGAAAATATTTTTCTCTCAATCATGATATCCCAGCAGAAGGCTTTTTCACATGGTGAAATCACCTTAGAACATACCACAATTCCTAAAATGAGTATGGTACCATCAACAAATGATTTATAATGTAACTAAAGTCTTAAAACCTTCTATTAACTGCAATGCTTTTTAATGAGGTGCTATCATGTATATTGGTCCCAAGATGGCTGCCAACACTTCTTGGATGAAGTGCTGACAGCCAATCAGATCTCAGGAGGAGATGTGTGGTTAGGCTCCGCCCACATATATATATGATTTTACTTTTGATTTTCTCAGGAACTACTGAACAGATTGACACCAGACCTGCAAAAGGCACTTCCCTGACCTGAGGACTTCCTCTATGCCACATTTCAAGTAATTCTGTTCAGCCGTTCGGGCTGTACCTTGGACTAAAGGTCCCTATGGAAAATTGCATGGGGAAAATGCATTTTGGGAGCCCCCTTTTTTCTCAGCCCCCGCTTCACGAATCCCCCTGAGACTTTCAGGGTAGGAGCGGAGCGGAGCGCCCCACCTATTTTGAAAATTTCGTGAGGATTCGTCAACCGGCGCCAAAGTTATTCCAATTAGAATGTTGCGGATTTCCTATGGAAACACGGTCCTAACTATAACTATCTACTGGTGACCGCCAGTAGATAATATATATACACCCACACACATATATATACACACCCACCACAGATATATATATTCACTGAAAAAACCATAGGTTTCACACACGTTATAGTTAGGAATTAGCATTTAAAAAACCTTAGAAATTTAGTGAAAAAACCATAGGTTTCACACATGTTATAGTTAGCTGGACATTTTACTCGTAAAAAACCAATGAAATTGCCCCGTTATAGTTAGTTCAGCTAACTATAACTCGCGCGCCCGCAATGCACTGCTGATGACGTCACATATTACATCACTCATGACATGGTCAGTGACATCACTCATGACATCACTGATGACATCTCAAATGACATCACTGATGACCTCACTGATGACATCATCCAGTGAATGTGTGTTTTTCTGAAAATTAAATATGTTTTATATATGTATATCTCAAGGTTGATGGAAGAATAAATGGGTATATTACTGTCTAAATGGATGATTTGTTTTTGAAAAATTGATTGTGTAACTGACTGATTAAGTGTATCATAGTGAATACATGGCTTAGTGAGTAATGTTTAAATATGTAAATATCTGTATCAGTCTCTCACTTTGTGTATAAGTGGCTGCATGGGTTGGTGAGTAGCTACATGGGTGTCTATATAGGTTATTAGTTGTTTTTTTGAGTATCAGTCTGAGTGTCTGCATGGTTCGGTGGGGGGTATTACGTAGTGCATCGGTGCATGAATGAGTGACTCACTGTTTGTATGTGTTGAACAGAGCATGTGTGCAGGACTGCATGGGTGGATGAGTGTGTGTATGGGTGTGTTAGTGAGTGAATGACTGTCTCAATAGTGTCTTTATGAGTGACTACATATGTTTTAAACTAGTATATGTGACTATTGGTGTATATATGTGAGTATATGTGAGAGTGAGAGATTGAAAGAGTTCCTGTATGAATAAGTATGTGTTTCTATAAGTGATTGTTTAAAAGACTAAGTATGTGTAAGTTTCCGTAGAAGTAAGTGTGGTGGTGTGTGTATAACTGTATATGCAAGTAAATGTATGTTTGATTCTTTATTAGCATGAGTGACTATGTGTGTGAGTAACTCTATGGATGAGTGGCATTGTGTAACAGGATGTATAGATGTATGAGTACATATGATGAGTGAGTACATGTATGAGTGACTGTATAGGACTGTTGGTGAATGAGTGGATGTGTATGTGGATCTTAGAATTACTGAAGAGGTTGTTGTAACTGGTATTGGTATGTCCATTGTTTTGAAATTTTTAGTCTCTATTTTTGAATGTGTGTATCAAAGCTTATATTAAGGTGAGAGGAGGTCTGCCACTCTATCACAAGGATGATGTCATCAGTGAGGTCATCAGTGATGTCATTTGAGATGTCATCAGTGATGTCATGAGTGATGTCACTGACCATGTCATGAGTGATGTAATATGTGACGTCATCAGCAGTGCATTGCGGGCGCGCGAGTTATAGTTAGCTGAACTAACTATAACGGGGCAATTTCATTGGTTTTTTACGAGTAAAATGTCCAGCTAACTATAACATGTGTGAAACCTATGGTTTTTTCACTAAATTTCTAAGGTTTTTTAAATGCTAATTCCTAACTATAACGTGTGTGAAACCTATGGTTTTTTCAGTGAATTTCTAAGGTTTTTTAAATGCTAATTCCTAACTATAACGTGTGTGAAACCCATGGTTTTTTCAGTGAATTTGCAAGGTTTTTTAAATGCTAATTCCTAACTATAACGTGTGTGAAACCCATGGTTTTTTCAGTGAATTTGCAAGGTTTTTTAAATGCTTTTTTTTTTTTATATTCTTCATTTTTTTCAAACATATTTTTATTTTAATTTTCTTATCTTTTATAAAGACTATGCTTTAATTTTTAAAATCCTTAAATATTTTTTTTATATATATTTTTTAAAATAAACATGTAAAATTTATTTCCAGATTTTTTTTTTTTTTTTTTTTTTTTTTTTTATAGTACGCGTACCGTAAGCTCACGGTAAGCGTACGGTTTACGCAACGTCCGTAATCTATCTACGCTGCTTGCGTATAGTTACGCACTTTGCGTAGCCGCGCGTACTGCGCGTGGGACGCGTGCGCGCTTACGCAACACGCGCACGTTACGCGGAAGTGCCGGGAAATGACTGTTATGCGCATGTGCGCAAGCGCGTGTCTTTTTTACGCGCACGCGTACTTTTTGCCGTAAGCGCACCGTAAGCGTACCGTAAGCGTACGGTAGGTCATGTGATCTTGAAACACAACTTTTGATTGGTTGAAACTACTTTCAGTTCTAGAACTCTCCTACACCACACCCATTCCCCTCATTTCTGCTTGTGATCCCTTAGGAGAAGGAGCTGGTTTGTCTTTGGGATACGATGGCAGAACAGCAGAGCCCTTCTGAGAGTGAGGCTAGCACCAGCAGCACTGTCTTGAGGCAGAGAGCGAGGAAAGTAAAGCCTTCTTATGTTTGGGATTTTTTTACTTTTCCAGAAGGCCAGCAAAAGGTGAATGCACCCTTAGTTACTTGCATTCTGTGTAAGCGTGTACTTTCTAGAGGTAATCCTGACAGGAAGTATTCCTTTGGGAATCACACCATGATGAGGCACCTCAAAGAAGTACACAGAAGGACACATGGTCATCTTTTTGGAGGTAACTCTTCAGAAAGACGAGCCAGTACATCCACAGCAGCTCAGCCTGGACCATCATCTGCAGGGCAGACTCCTTCTTCTGCAGGTCAGGTGAGCCCTTCATCTGTGGGGGGAGAATCTCCTTTTGCTGGCCCTCTGGAAATTAACCCTCGGTTTGCGAGGGTTGAAGTACGGTGCGCCACTTGTCACGATCTAATTACTTATAGGGAGACCAGTGTTTCCCTGGTGAACAGTAAAATAGATCAGCACACTTGTCGTACCGTCTAATATTCCCAATCTTTCTTTCCTCTGTCCCTGCATGAACACAACGGTTCTTTTAAGAGCCAACCTTATCTTTCATCTTTTTTTTTCTTTTTTTTTAAAAACTTTTTTTTTTTTTTTTTACCGTACGCGTACGGTAAGCGTACCTTTTTTTTTATTTTTTAAAAAAAACACTAAAAATCATTTTTCACATTACAAGGTCCTTGAAAGACTACAATTATTACTATTGACTTACCATACTCACTGAAAAAAATATTTATTCATTTGTTTTTTTAAAAAATAGTTTTTAAAATGGTTGTAGTTTACGAAAATTTTCTATATCGATCTGAAAAAAAAGAAAAAAGTATTAATATTTTTAAAACATTTTATAATACAGTACACATATTTACATTTTTTTCCAAAAAATATTTTTGCCTTATTTTTGCTGTTTTCAGAATATATTGCATTTCACTATAAATTGTGAAAGCAATTGCATTCATCATTTTACAGCGGGCAAAAAAAAATAACAATCTCAAAGATTGTATTAAAAAAGCCCAGAATCTCTTCTCACTTAAACTTATCATTACAGAAATGCATATTATTCTTAAAAAATGTCATCTAAAAACAATACTTTTTTCTTTAAAATACCGTCTGATATTTTTGTTTCAGAAGTACATTCACAATAATATATCTCAAATAACTCCAAAATACATCTGATTTTATTTCCTTTAGGCCAAATAGTATTTTTTATTCTTTCCCTGGAATAAATTTCCAAGGGAAAACCATTAAAATTCTAAAGTTTAATCTGTCCAGATCTCACCGATTCTCTGTAACATTTTGGTTCACGAAAATTTTTCGAATAATTTATTTAGTCCACAATAGAATTGCTTACTTTTCCACATGGCCAAATAGTAATTTTTGAAATCATTTTTGAAAAAATTTCCAGTGGCAGTCCAATAACATTCCAAAATTTAAAATGTGCAGAAGTTACCGATAATCTCTAAATTATTGGTTTTTCAAAATTGCATTAAAAATTTAAAAAGTCCACATTACAATTGGTTATCTTTCCTTTAGGCCAAATGATAATTTTAAAAATCTTTTTTCTACAAAATTGCAATGGTAATCCTGTAAAATGGTAAAATTATTTTGTCCAGATCTTGCCAAGTCTCTCTAAAATTTAGGTTTCAGGAAGATTAGATAGGAATTTGCTAAATCAAAAGGCAAACGTTGTTTGAAAATCAATTGGGAATCATTACACAGTGTCCATCCTTTTTCACATTTTAGATAAACTGTGTAATGTCCAGAAGTAACAGTAGGTCCATCATGGAAAATTATTGCAACAGTTACAAAAGTTTTTCCTGAAATTGATAATTGCTGTCCTGTAAACTTCTTTATTAAAGTATCCAATTTTGATCCATCAGCTCTACATCGTTGCATCATTAAAATTACATACTGTCCGTATTCCCTTAAAATTAATGTTGATAACATGTCAGAATTACACTCACCACATTTCATGCTATGATTAGCATCTTTAACTAAGTTTGCAAAAGTGACTGTTTTACTCTCTGGCAATGTCAAATAAATAAACCTTTCATTATCAACAATAGAACCACTTATATTATAACAATTATCACAACTATGTTCCCATTTATAAGAGAGACCAAAAAAAATGTCAATGGGAACTCCTTCTTCTTCCACTACCTGAAGAAAATACATCAAAAATTCGTGAGCATCTTGCTGTTCATTTTGAGAAAACTGTGTTCGTCCTGAACATACATCTAAAAGTTTTCTAATATCAGTAGCACTTTCTATTTGAGTTTTATCTTTACTCAGCTTTTGAAAAAGGAGACTGAGCTCTGAACAGAATCTTTTTCCCTGATTTATTATTATCTGCTCTTGCAAACTTTCCAGATAAAAAGCAACATTCAGCACTACATTTGCGTAGCAGTTGACACCAGAGCTATTTTCAAAATGACATCCTACAACCTGTTCTTCATTTTCCTTATTCTTTTTGCTTGCAATTACATCACTCCTCTTTTTTTTCCTCTTCTCTACATCTTCATTACAGATATTCTCATTTCTCCTTTTACGAGAAACTACACGTTTCTCCAACACAGGATACTGACCTAAATGAGGAGCATAGCTTCTTCTTAATCTATTATACTCCTTTACACAGTTTGTATCAGCACTAACTTTTGAGTCATCGAAGTCTATCATGAATAAACCTGATAATGTTTTGACTCGTGACAAAGCAACATATGCCATACCTTCTTTGAACACACTAGATCCAATGTTCACAAATGCACAATCTACAGTCAATCCTTGAGACTTGTGAATAGTTACAGCATATGCTAGAGAAAACGGAAACTGCTTCCTACGTACATATAAGTCTTTCACAAGCATGAAACGAACTGAACAACGACAAATGTCTTTAACTTCCTCTATCTGATCAAATTTTATTTTTAACCATTCAATTCCATCTTTTTTCTGATAATTAATAAAACCCACAACTCTTCCCATCGCTCCATTTACTAAGCCTTTTTCAACATCCAAATTTCTCCTTAAAAACACTCTACAGTTCATGCAAACATATAGATTTTTTTCTAATCCTCCTGTTTTGGAGATGTTCTTCTCTAGTGAGTCCAATTTATTTTTCAGTTTGCCTGTTACTGTGACAGTAATTCTTCCATCCTCAATTTTGTCCACTGCTTCCAATTTCCTGATCTCTTCCTTTTCCAATTTCAAAAGCTCCTCATTGAATATTGAGCATTCACGTAGAGTTGGCATTAAGCAGATGACACTTTTGTTTTCTGCAATGTTCTTGTATATCTTCTCTGCAACTATTTCTTCCTTTGGAAATAAATTATGTAGCAGCCGAGTCTGTAATGCTTTTTTGCCAGCTTCTGTGAGTAGTCCAATCCTGATATCTTTCAGAATACTTCCATATTCTTCATCGTTTGCTTGCCTCATATTAGTTGTAAGTTCCTTGTACTCAAAGAAGGACCAAATATTTGTATTACCGATGCTTCCCAATGACTTCTTCGTGTCTTCATGTGTCACAGTATTAAACACTGGTTGTCCTTTAACCGGAGTAAGTTGCAAAAGATCCCCAAAAACTATGACGTGTTTTCCACCAAATAACACGTCATAGTCTGTCTTCAAAATTTGCTGCATTCTTAAATGCACAAAGGCAAGCATTAAGTTTGATACCATGCTCACCTCATCAATAATGAGAACTTGCATCTTCTTCAATACTCTTGAAACTTCCAAGCATGCTTCTCCAGTTAGCTTGTTGAATTGTATTTTGTTCTCATGCTCCACTGGTAACATTAGCAAACGATGTAAGGTGATTCCTTTTATGTTATATGCTGCTAACCCAGTTGGAGCAGTAACCACACAAGACAAAGTAGAATCTGTTTTTTGCTTTAGGTAGCTTCTGATGACTTTAATTAGGAAACTTTTTCCAGTGCCAGCTTGTCCGCTTACATACATCCTGATTGGATGAAATGATGTGCATGAGCACTCTTTTTTTTCATGTAGAAATCCGTGATCAATTTTGTTTTTGATCTCTTCATAAATTTGTTGCTGCTCTTGATTCAGTTGTCTTTCCAAATTTTCTAAGTCTATAAATTCTTCTTGAGCTTGATTCATAGCCGTTTCCACTTCATTCATGGCTATTGATGCTTCATTTTCAACGATTGGTTGTCCTAGGGGATCTTGACTGTATGTTCCTGAACTTTGGCTGTCCTGAGAACTGTCTCTAGCAATTTCTGCTGCAATTGTAGTTTCCTGTTCAATTTCTTCATTTAACATTTGCAGATAAGTTGAGAATGTACTGCATTGTATGCTGTCTTTGCAAGCATTAAAAGAATCTTCATAGCTCTGGAATTCTCCCAGTAGTTCATCCTCTGAACGCCATGGTTTAAACAACTGTAAAAGAGCCAAGTAGTAAAATTCTTTCTTGTCGGTAGTGTCGCAACTCAGCTTCCGGTGATTTATCAAACTTCCTTTGGTTTGCTTCACCAAACATCCTTCTTCACCAACGACTTTATATTTTCCATTATTGATGTCTTCTGCAGCTTTCCGTGAATAAATGTAGTTCTGCAGCACTTCATAGAGACACATGTTCTCCAGATGATGACTTCTCTTGGGATAATATGTGTCCAACATGTTTGTTTTCAATATATCTGTACTTTCAGGTTCGAACTGTGCCAAATATTCAATTTTTCCAACAGATTTCAGTACCCGATTTCTCATTGCTGCAAGGCCTAAACTTGCCCAAATTATTCTTCTTGACTTCGAGTAGAGACTTGCAGAAGATAATCTATCTGAACATTCGTAGGATCCAATTTCTCGATGCGATAACATCTTCAAACTGAAACTGTACAGCTTCTTACTGACAGTCTTCTCGTGAGAAATCTCTTCCCACATTTCCTTCAATTCTGTTTTTTCTGATTTCGTAATGTAAGACGTTACATATCGAGCAACAGCAATGGAATTGTCAGCAACATACTGTATATCCATGTTAGCGTTCCACATGGATAAAATGACTGGGTTGTAGTCATTTATATTTTTTGATTCTTCTTTTCTTTTAAGGTTGTAGGTATTCTTAGGTGATTTTCTTGTGATAGTATGTCTCACAGCTGACATAAAACTGTTGACTCTTCCATTTGTAAGAACAGGTCTAGGAAATCCAAATCGACATTTAGTGTAGTATTTTTCTTTGCTCTTGTATTTCCGTCGACAGTATTTTCCACACCGATGACTTTGGAAACGTAGAACTTGCTCCTTTAACTTGTACTCTTCTGTGCTTTTAGGTATAGCACATGTTGCATATTCTTCAATGTAAGATAACACTGCTTCATCAGTATCTGTTCCAAACTTTGGGGCATCCTTGATCCACAGCAGCATATGAATATGAGGAGCACCTCTTGCCTGGTACTCTTTTCTCCAAAAGAAATCCACTACTTCTCCAAGGGGTGGATTTTTTTTATTGCAGATGAAGGACATCATAGCCTCAAATCTATGATTGAAATATCTGCAAACATTAACCGGATCCAATGAGCACAGTTCTCCTGCTGTCTTGTATTCGATGTTTTCAATGTTTGAATTGGCCTCTCGTAGAAAATCCAGTAAATCATCCCAAGCGTACTCGGCGCAGCTTAGGGTAAGGAACCATGTTGGTGTTCCTAAATTGCGTAACATGCATTTTAGTTCACCATGGCGTCGGTACCAATATTCATTTGTCCCACGCTGACAAGCCATCAGATTGATCAGTTGTGTTTCCAAATGATCATCTCGGTGCTGCACTTTCTCCATAAAATCCTTAGCAGACACATTTTGTAAATGTACTCCACTTTTTAAAATGTGATTTACTGCATAAGACAGTGCAGACAAGTCGCTTTCAAATAAAAGATGGAACAAATAAGGGATACTTTGTCGAAATCTGGGATCTTCAGCATATAGTCTTGTAGTCCGATACTCAGAAGCTGGAATCTGTTCCGGACGTTCATCGTATCGTCCTCCTTTTCCTTTAGGAAACAGCTGAGGAAAACATCGAGCTTCCAAGCTCTCCTCCCATACACTCACGGGATTTCCTTTTGCTTTCTTCATCTGAAAGAGATCAATATTGTCTCCCATAACTTCTTTCGAATGGAGAGGATGTATGCTAAAATGTTCATAAATTTCTTCTTCCTTTGACTTGTCCACTTTTTCAATTTGTCCACTTGGTGTTTCTGTATCTCCTTGTAAATCTTCTTCTTCTTCTTCTTCTACTATATAAATTGATTCATACCATTTGTTATTTTTTTTCAAATACAAATTTGCTCTTTGTACTTTCCGCACATCTACCAGCTCCTGCCAAATCTTCTTATTCTTTGTAGGTACACCATTAACCAGAATAATTAATGGTTCAGTTTCCAAAGTATCCGCATCAATAGTTTCCATATTTTTTTTCAAATCCAAGGGCAAATACACCACTCTACCTTTTAAACCTCTCAGTAAATCTGAAGGAGGTAATTTACCAGTTTTGGGCTCCATACGTACTATGGTCTGGAACGGATGAACACATTGAATGAGTATAGACTCATATGTATTTAATTCAGAAAGTTCAGCAGGAATAGCATCCAATTCTAAATTATTATGTACAGCTCTGGTCGGCATTCTATTTTCCTCTAACTTGTTGTAGCAGTATTTACAAATACGCTGATCTTCACCCAATTCAAAACAATTTTCAAGAAATATATATGTTGCAAAATCCATCCACTTATAATTATCTTCATTTTCACTCTTTCTGTAGAGATCAACATTCCTAGTTTGTTTTCTATAATGAGTTCTGCGGCAACAAATACAAGTAACATTTGGTCTTTCATTAGAGACTATTGCAAATTTTGTTATGTGATCATTAAATGTCTTACTTACACAAGGTTCTACATTCTCTTCCACTTCTGCCTCATTTACTGTGTCCTTCTCTGCACTGTTTTGTTCAGGACCAAAGTAACAAAACTGAATTTCATCAACAACCTTCTCTACATCTGATACCGTTCCTCGGAACAGAGCCCTATTCAATTCATTTAACTTTATTGCTGGACTTTTGGCAAAATACAACCGTCTCACAAACTTTCTCATTTCAGTATGATGAACAGCCAGCATCCTAAAATGATGGAAAACACTATTGCACACTTTTCTAGATAGACAAGCAAGAGAATGACCCTGCAAACCAGTATTCTCTCTCACTCTGCATGGATCCAGACTTTGAAGCACCTTAATCTTTTGTTTTACACTTTTTTTACTATATTCTCTTAGAAACTCTCGAAATCTGTCAATAGATTCCTGACGCACAGTGCAAATACTACTACAATTCCAAGTGTACACTGGGGCTTTAGGACGTCTCCCCATTGCCTCATCTGCCATCACTTGTACCTCATCTCTTGGAACCATTATCTCCTTCTCCATTATGCAACCATTTTTTACTTCGTATGAACGACCTCTGGTGTCAACTGCATGCAGCAAACTATTACTTTGAAAATAGCTCTCTTCATTAAAAAAAGGTTCACTACTTGAGCTATGCATCCACTTTCCTAAAAACACTTTACAAAAATTTGTTCTGTTCACTACTCTTTTGCTTTTGCTTTGTGATTTCAGTACATTAACCATTTTATCTAATGTACGCATCCTATTCAAAATTAATATGAATAGTTTCCTTTTTAATTCTAATGCCTTTGCTGCAATGGCTTCAATTTCTTTTTTTCTCTTATAATATTTAGCCTTTTGCTTATATTTCTTTATATCCTTTATCAAATTGGACATAACTCTTCTCTGAAACATTTTTCTACGTATCTCTTTAAATGCTGTTTTTCTGTTTATGTTAAACTTTTCAATTGCAGAAGGTATATTTGCATTAACTAAATCCTCAATTTTTTGCTGTTCTGTAGGTTTTGTTACATTTTTCCGAGAACAGACATTTTGTACATTTTTGTTTGTTTTCAATATTTTGTTTAGGAATTGTCTTTTTTGCTTACCAGAAGATTTTTTCTTTTTCCCAACATCAGCATCTTCTACTAACTTTGGTCCTCCAGTTGTCCTCAAATATAGTTTTTTTTTTAGCGTTTTTTGAACTCGAGATGTTGTAGGCATCTTAAATTTTGTTCACTGTTCTTCAGCAATACCTGCAAAAAAACTAAAAAAAAAATTCTTTATTGTATTTAAATATATTACTACATTTCTTTTCACAATAGTCACAAAACGAAATTTCTTTGCCAATTTGAATGCACACAAACTCCTCTTTTTTTTTGGGCAAGTGAAAATCTGTATAACAAACTGTCACATTATGAAACCAAGCTGTTTTTTTTTCAGACCACCACCGTGTGTATTCTCTGTGACTGCCTACACTCCAGCAGGGGCAACCAGCCTTAGTGATGCTGAATGTATTTGCATTACAGACTTAAACCTGAAAACCCCACTCGCTTCTAATTACTGTGCATGACTATACATGGCAAGCACATGGGTGTGTGCTAAACCTCTGCTTCTTCCCCCAAAAATTCGCTCCTCTTTTCCATCTACTGCAACTGTGAAATCACCAGAGCAAGACGCAATACATTTCTGCCTATAATTCTTCTATGCACACAGAGTCATGTTTTCACATTAGTGCCAAAACGAAATTTCTTTGCCAATTTGAAAGCACACTTACTGCTCTTTTTTTTTCGGGGGCAAGTGTATATCTCTTTTTTCAATTTGAAATCACTTTTACAGACTGACACATTCTGAAACCTTTTTTTTAAATTTATTTAAATGCACATGTCCAAGCAGTTTTTTTTTCAGACCACCACCGTGTGTATTCTCTGTGACTGCCTACACTCCAGCAGGGGCAACCAGCCTTAGTGATGCTGAATGTATTTGCATTACAGACTTAAACCTGAAAACCCCACTCGCTTCTAATTACTGTGCATGACTATACATGGCAAGCACATGGGTGTGTGCTAAACCTCTGCTTCTTCCCCCAAAAATTCGCTCCTCTTTTCCATCTACTGCAACTGTGAAATCACCAGAGCAAGACGCAATACATTTCTGCCTATAATTCTTCTATGCACACAGAGTCATGTTTTCACATTAGTGCCAAAACGAAATTTCTTTGCCAATTTGAAAGCACACTTACTGCTCTTTTTTTTTCGGGCCAAGTGAAAATCTCTTTTTACACTTTGAAATCACTTTTACAGACTGACACATTCTGAAACCTTTTTTTTTAAATTTATTTAAATGCACATGTCCAAGCTGTTTTTTTTTCAGACCACCACCGTGTGTATTCTCTGTGACTGCCTACACTCCAGCAGGGGCAACCAGCCTTAGTGATGCTGAATGTTTTTGCATTACAGACTTAAACCTGAAAACCCCACTCGCTTCTAATTACTGTGCATGACTATACATGGCAAGCACATGGGTGTGTGCTAAACCTCTGCTTCTTCCCCCAAAAATTCGCTCCTCTTTTCCATCTACTGCAACTGTGAAATCACCAGAGCAAGACGCAATACATTTCTGCCTATAATTCTTCTATGCACACAGAGTCATGTTTTCACATTAGTGCCAAAACGAAATTTCTTTGCCAATTTGAAAGCACACTTACTGCTCTTTTTTTTTCGGGCCAAGTGAAAATCTCTTTTTACACTTTGAAATCACTTTTACAGACTGACACATTCTGAAACCTTTTTTTTAAAATTTATTTAAATGCACATGTCCAAGCTGTTTTTTTTTCAGACCACCACCGTGTGTATTCTCTGTGACTGCCTACACTCCAGCAGGGGCAACCAGCCTTAGTGATGCTGAATGTATTTGCATTACAGACTTAAACCTGAAAACCCCACTCGCTTCTAATTACTGTGCATGACTATACATGGCAAGCACATGGGTGTGTGCTAAACCTCTGCTTCTTCCCCCAAAAATTCGCTCCTCTTTTCCATCTACTGCAACTGTGAAATCACCAGAGCAAGACGCAATACATTTCTGCCTATAATTCTTCTATGCACACAGAGTCATGTTTTCACATTAGTGCCAAAACGAAATTTCTTTGCCAATTTGAAAGCACACTTACTGCTCTTTTTTTTTCGGGCCAAGTGAAAATCTCTTTTTACACTTTGAAATCACTTTTACAGACTGACACATTCTGAAACCTTTTTTTTTAAATTTATTTAAATGCACATGTCCAAGCTGTTTTTTTTTCAGACCACCACCGTGTGTATTCTCTGTGACTGCCTACACTCCAGCAGGGGCAACCAGCCTTAGTGATGCTGAATGTATTTGCATTACAGACTTAAACCTGAAAACCCCACTCGCTTCTAATTACTGTGCATGACTATACATGGCAAGCACATGGGTGTGTGCTAAACCTCTGCTTCTTCCCCCAAAAATTCGCTCCTCTTTTCCATCTACTGCAACTGTGAAATCACCAGAGCAAGACGCAATACATTTCTGCCTATAATTCTTCTATGCACACAGAGTCATGTTTTCACATTAGTGCCAAAACGAAATTTCTTTGCCAATTTGAAAGCACACTTACTGCTCTTTTTTTTTCGGGGCCAAGTGAAAATCTCTTTTTACACTTTGAAATCACTTTTACAGACTGACACATTCTGAAACCTTTTTTTTTAAATTTATTTAAATGCACATGTCCAAGCTGTTTTTTTTTCAGACCACCACCGTGTGTATTCTCTGTGACTGCCTACACTCCAGCAGGGGCAACCAGCCTTAGTGATGCTGAATGTTTTTGCATTACAGACTTAAACCTGAAAACCCCACTCGCTTCTAATTACTGTGCATGACTATACATGGCAAGCACATGGGTGTGTGCTAAACCTCTGCTTCTTCCCCCAAAAATTCGCTCCTCTTTTCCATCTACTGCAACTGTGAAATCACCAGAGCAAGACGCAATACATTTCTGCCTATAATTCTTCTATGCACACAGAGTCATGTTTTCACATTAGTGCCAAAACGAAATTTCTTTGCCAATTTGAAAGCACACTTACTGCTCTTTTTTTTTCGGGCCAAGTGAAAATCTCTTTTTACACTTTGAAATCACTTTTACAGACTGACACATTCTGAAACCTTTTTTTTTTAATTTATTTAAATGCACATGTCCAAGCTGTTTTTTTTTCAGACCACCACCGTGTGTATTCTCTGTGACTGCCTACACTCCAGCAGGGGCAACCAGCCTTAGTGATGCTGAATGTTTTTGCATTACAGACTTAAACCTGAAAACCCCACTCGCTTCTAATTACTGTGCATGACTATACATGGCAAGCACATGGGTGTGTGCTAAACCTCTGCTTCTTCCCCCAAAAATTCGCTCCTCTTTTCCATCTACTGCAACTGTGAAATCACCAGAGCAAGACGCAATACATTTCTGCCTATAATTCTTCTATGCACACACAGTCATGTTTTCACATTAGTGCCAAAACGAAATTTCTTTGCCAATTTGAAAGCACACTTACTGCTCTTTTTTTTTCGGGCCAAGTGAAAATCTCTTTTTACACTTTGAAATCACTTTTACAGACTGACACATTCTGAAACCTTTTTTTTTAAATTTATTTAAATGCACATGTCCAAGCTGTTTTTTTTTCAGACCACCACCGTGTGTATTCTCTGTGACTGCCTACACTCCAGCAGGGGCAACCAGCCTTAGTGATGCTGAATGTTTTTGCATTACAGACTTAAACCTGAAAACCCCACTCGCTTCTAATTACTGTGCATGACTATACATGGCAAGCACATGGGTGTGTGCTAAACCTCTGCTTCATCCCCCAAAAATTCGCTCCTCTTTTCCATCTACTGCAACTGTGAAATCCCCAGAGCAAGACGCAATACATTTCTGCCTATAATTCTTCTATGCACACAGAGTCATGTTTTCACATTAGTGCCAAAACGAAATTTCTTTGCCAATTTGAAAGCACACTTACTGCTCTTTTTTTTTCGGGGGCAAGTGTATATCTCTTTTTTCAATTTGAAATCACTTTTACAGACTGACACATTCTGAAACCTTTTTTTTAAATTTATTTAAATGCACATGTCCAAGCAGTTTTTTTTTCAGACCACCACCGTGTGTATTCTCTGTGACTGCCTACACTCCAGCAGGGGCAACCAGCCTTAGTGATGCTGAATGTATTTGCATTACAGACTTAAACCTGAAAACCCCACTCGCTTCTAATTACTGTGCATGACTATACATGGCAAGCACATGGGTGTGTGCTAAACCTCTGCTTCTTCCCCCAAAAATTTGCTCCTCTTTTCCATCTACTGCAACTGTGAAATCACCAGAGCAAGACGCAATACATTTCTGCCTATAATTCTTCTATGCACACACAGTCATGTTTTCACATTAGTGCCAAAACGAAATTTCTTTGCCAATTTGAAAGCACACTTACTGCTCTTTTTTTTTCGGGCCAAGTGAAAATCTCTTTTACAGACTGACACATTATGAATCCACCATGTGTAACTACAACAAAAACAATTCCCATTTCTATTATTCATTTCTTAAGTTACCACATACATCCCCTCTCAAACTGTAAACTCACCTTTAGAATTAGTTAGTTGTGAAAGAAATGTGTCACTCAAACAGCAGATTATCAGAGCCAGGATCTCTGTTCTGTACACCTCTCTCCTCTCAGCAGAACCAGATAATGGCAAACTTTCCCTCTATTTTTCCACACATATACATGTAAGTTTCAAATCTCAGTGCTTCCCCCTTTTTTTCAAATGTAATGACACATTTCTATTGGTTGAAAACCAACCCTTTTCCAAAAGTACCCTGCCCCCAACTTGACTTCTGCCTAGTACCCTTCCCCCAACTTGACTTCTGCCTGCTACCATAGCAACAGCTCATGGAACACTGCTGTGTGCAGTTAGGTCAGAAGTTCGACACACAATGTTTCAATTCCACAGAGCAAGAGTGCTTGACTTTTCAAACCTAACTGCAAATCCATAGTACTGTTCTTTGGTTACACATTTTTTTGTACCAATACAAAACATGCTTCTATTAATTTTCACATACAGCCTAGTTTTTTTTCTAGAATGGTATGAAACAGCCAATCAGTTCTTTTTGTTTTGTAAAAAATATGTATGCCTCCATTTCCAAACTGTCTTTCTTTTCATATTGCCATTCTACTGAAAGACACCTCCTGAGTGCATCCAGTTCTCCTTTGAAGATGTTCACAGTGTGGATTGTAGGGCACAGCTATGTCTTCTGGAGTGAAAAGTTTGCAGAGAAAACAGATATGGTGAGAGACCTTGCTTTGCCAAATGTAGACATTAAATGGATTGGTCAGAGAGGGTTAAAGTGGCACCAATTGATGCCATTGGTGAAATCCTTCATGCAAATCCAACACCCTGACCTCATAATAGTGCACTGTGGTGGCAATGACCTAGGCACTTTGACTGGGGTAGGTCTGGAAATGCTTATGAAGGACACCTTTGCACAACTGTTTACACTTTTCCCTAAAACTGCCTTTGTGTTTTCCAACATATGCCAAAGGCAAAAATGGAACTGGTCCAATCATTTCTGTCCACAGATTGACAAAGCAAGAAAGCACGTCAACAAATCTGTTTCTGCTTTCCTCCGTGACTATGGTATGGGTGCCATTTACCACAACAACTTGCGTTACGACATGCAAGACATTTATAGAGGAGATGGTGTGCACTTCAATGATGAAGGGAACAGAGTCTTCCTCTTGAACCTTAGACTCTGCATCGGTACTTACTTGTAGGTACCACTAAAAAAATGACTCCATAAACACAACAGCTCTTTTTAGAGCTCCCTAATTTCTAAACTCTTAAATCTGATTTTCATTTATTTATTTTTTTTTTTTTTACCGTACGCTTACCGTGAGCTTACCGTACGCGTACCCCGTGATTTTTTTTAAAATCAATAAATGTTTTTTTTGTACTTTTCTGTCCTTCTTTGACCCCCTTACAATTGTTAGGGGGTCTGTAACTCTCCTCATTGCCCCCTTTCCTTGTTTTCACTCTTTTTTTTCAGAGTGAAATACACAAAATGGCGGCCGCCGCTTCCTGGTTTCGGCCGATTCGAATGTTTACTAAGATCTAAGAGCCAATCAGAATCGCGCTCGCGCACGCCACCGTACGCTTACCGTAAGCGTACGGTAAGCGTACCGTAAGCTGGCTCAGATATATATATTGATTTAAAGGCTATTTTCTCAAAATCTACTGAACTGATTTACACCAAACCTACAAAAGGCACTTCCTTGACCTACGGACTACCTCTCTGCCAAATTTCTAGTAATTCTGTTCAGCCGTTCGGGCTGTAGGTCGTTCTAAAGGTCCTATGGAAAAATGCATGGGAAAAACGCGTTTTGGGACCCCCCTTTTATCTCAGCCCCCGCTTGACGGATCCCCCCGAGACTTTCAGGGTAGGAGCGGAGCGTAGCGCCCCACCTATTTTGAGAAATTCGCGAGGATTCGTCGACCGGCGCCAAAGTTATTCAAAATAGAATGTTGAGGTTTTCCTATGGAAACGTGGTCCTAACTATAACTACCTACTGGCGACCGCCAGTAGGTAATATATATATATATATGTATACAACCACACATATATATATATATATATATATATATATATACATATACACCCACACACATATATATACACACCCACCACAGATATATATTACCTACTGGCGGTCGCCAGTAGGTAGTTATAGTTAGGACCCTGTTTCCATAGGAAAACCGCAACATTCTATTTTGAATAACTTTGGCGCCGGTCGACGAATCCTCGCAAAATTTTCAAAATAGGTGGGGCGCTGCCCTCCGCTCCTACCCTGAAAGTTTCGGGGTGATTCGTCAAGCGGGGGCTGAGATAAAAGGGGGGTCCCAAAACGCGTTTTTCCCATGCATTTTTCCATAGGACCTTTAGACACAGCTACAGCCCGAACGGCTGAACAGAATTCCTTGAAATTTGACAGAGAGGTAGCCATAAGGTCAAGGAAGTGCCTTTTGCAGGTCTGGTGTAAATCTGTTCAGTATTTCCTGAGAAAATAGCATTTAAAAGCATATATATATGTGGGCGGAGCCTAACCACACATCTCGTCCTGAGATCTGATTGGCTGTCAGCACTTCATCCAAGAAGTGTTGGCAGCCATCTTGGGACCAATATACATGATAGCACCTCATTAAAAAGCATTGCAGTTAATAGAAGGTTTTAAGACTTTAGTTACATTATAAATCATTTGTTGATGGTACCATACTCATTTTAGGAATTGTGGTATGTTGTAAGGTGATTTCACCATGTGAAAAAGCCTTCTGCTGGGATATCATGATTGAGAGAAAAATATTTACTCATGCTTTTACCACAGAGGTTTGGAAGGTGATCTATAAGCTAAACTGAGAGCTTATTTTCTGTAAATTCACATTATCTTTCTCAGCCATGTGAGAATGAAGTCTGACATTCTCAGTAAAACATGTACATCCAACAAGGGCAGAGACTGTCAGTTGATTCCTTTGTGTTCTACTGCAGCTTCCCAGAGTGTTCCAAAGAACTACTAGAGCGCTAACAGCCCTACTTATGATAAACGTATGGCACACCTGAAGCCATCTTGCTTGGATTAAAGTGGTAACTCTTAAAACATTTAATTTAAAAAGGAACAAAATGAGGGGGTTCATTTTTCCATAAAAAGTATGATTAGTGCTGCAGAAAGAAAAATTAGGGCACATTTTGAGTGACTTCTCAAATCCTCTTCTATTTCATTAAAAAATTCTGACATGCAGACTGAAACATGCATTTTCAATACCAGCAGCAGTTTTCCCTGGTGAGCAGTAGCTTTACTACAGTGATCTAATGAGCAAAAAGAGTGCTAACATTCTGAATTTATGGCAAATGTGTGACACATCTGAATGCCTTCTTGATGGAATCAAAGTAAAAAACTGAAAGTATTTCCTACTGAGGAGACTGCAGTAAATGAGGAAATTAGGAAACTTCATAACAAAGAAGTCTCCCAAGATGGCCACCAGAGACAAAAGAGCCCAAATGTAGCCCAAATATCACCCAGATGTAGCCCAAGTATAGCCCAATGACAGAATGTCCCAGAATGTTCTTAAAAACAACTAGAGCGCTTACTGTCTTCATTATGACAAAAGTATGGCACACCTGAAGCCATCTTGATTGGAATAAACTGGTAACACTTAAAACATTTAATTTAAAAAGGAACACAATGAGGAGGTTCATTTTGCCATAGAAATTATGATTAATGCTGAAGAAAGAAAATGAGGGCACATTTTGAGTGACTTCTCAAATCCTCTTCTATTTCATTAAAAAATTCTGACATGCAGACTGAAACATGCACATTTAATACCAGGAGCAGTCTTCCATGGTGAACAGTAGTTTTACTACAGTGATCTAATGAGCAACTAGAGTGCTAACATTCAGAATGTATGGCAAATGTGTGACATATCTGAATACCTTCATGATGGAATCAAAGTAAAAAACTGAAAGCATTTCCTACTGAGGAGACTGCAGTACATGAGGAAATTAGGAAACTTCATAACAAATAAATCTCCCAAGATGGCCACCGGAGACAAAAGAGCCCAAATGTAGCCCAAAATCACCCAGATGTAGCCCAAATATAGCCCAATGACAGAAGTGTGCAAAACACTTATTATTTTGTGTTTTTGCAGTGTTATATAGTGCAGACTTGTCAGGTATTGGAGTGCTTTACATGAGCATTGGTTACATCACACAAGAACAAATTCATTTTGGTTGTAGACATGGGGAAACTAAGTGATTTGACCAGAATCACAGAATGTCGAGCTGAAGCAGAAACATCAACCTGGTTCCCCAGTTGCAAAGTCTGCAGTTCTGGAAGTAACACCACATCCTCTCCCCTAAGTGCAACATTTAATCAAGTGGTCAACTGGATAAAAAAACATAAAGATAACAAATAATTTAAAAGTGCTTTGTCGCTATTTGAAAACTCAGAAAATATGTCCTTATTTTAGTCTTTTAGAGCACTAACCATAATTTTGATGCCAATAAGACCTTCTCATATATGTAATTTCTAAAGGAAATGCTCTAGGTATTACAGTTTTGATTACATCAAGATGATGTCAGGCGTTCCACACTTTTGTAATAAATATAGAATGTTAGCAATCCAGTTGTGCATTGGGATACTGTTGAGAGGCAGAGGCCAGGGGCACGGACTCTGAAAATTGAAGGCAGGTAGGAGGGTGCAAAGGCAACAATTTAACCACACTGAGCAGGCAGGAAGGGCCGTGGAAGCACAACAGACTATGGAGGGCAGTGGAAAGGGGGGCAGGGGCAACAAACCAACAATACAGGACTTGCAAGAGAGGCTGTTGGAGGGAAGATCTATTACGGGTCAAGGAAGCTAGGGGCGGTCCCCAGAGCCCCGGGAGCCACCACAGAACTGAGCAGGAGAGTGAGTCAGGGACAAAAGGGGCACCTTAATTTGAGCCGGGGTGCCTAGGAACGCTTGCTCCAAAAATGAAGAAAACAGACATATGAGACATGGAATTGGAGGCAGAATACAATGGCAGTTTAATGAGAAGATGCAACTTCAAAGAAACCGCAGAATAGAGACATAAAGTACAAAATACAGAATCCAGATAATCATACAGCTGTCATGATATTCTCTGTATCTCAATGAATGTACTGACAGAGAGAGAGAGAAAACACATCTATAAATGCATCATGAGAAACAAGTTACACCAAGGAAAATGTTACCTAGGAACACTCACGTTTACTCTTAGAGCAAGCATTCCTGCAATTACAATACAAAATCTTTTAAATGCAAAAGTAAAGAGAACAATGGTTAAACATAACATGACATTTCATATAGGTAAAATAGAATAAGATACTTCAAGCAAAGCAGAGCAAGACATTTTAAGCAGAGGAAGACAAGAGCTCCCAGCTCTTGGGGAAAACCTGCACAGCCTGTTAACCTACATACAGACGGCGAGGTAGTCCCTCGATATCTGTGGGTGCTCCCTTTTTATATCATTTTGTGGGCTCCTTTGCACGCTACATCTACCTACGTATGCTACCCAAAAGCTTCGTCTGCAGATTTTACCAGACATTTCGTCATTTACCCACTTAATGCTGACAATGGACTGGGTGAAAAGGTCAGTCTCTCAGGCCAATCGCTTATCGTAAGTTCCATAGAGCAAGCAGAAAATAATGGGTATTGTACGGGAATTCAATATATTCATGTATAAAATCTTCTCAGTTCTCCTAACTTGACGCTCTGCGGTTGCCACTTCCTTAAAAGCGGGAAACCTGCCCAGGAAGCAAGTACCAGTCCAGGATGCAGCCTACTGTATATCGACAGCTTCAGGGGGATGTTGAACTTTGATACCGAGCACGGAGCACTCGGGTAGGGTGGGGGCTACTAGTTTGGAGCAGAAGGCCTCGCAGACCTGCCTTCAGACTGCTATACACTAAAATTGCAGAGCTATGGTCAATTTAACAAAGAGGCCTACATATTGAACAAAAGGGCCTACACAGGGGTTTTATGCTGGCTGAGTGGTAAGGATGTCTCAGGATAATTATATAGCAACACAGGACCCGCTGGTCAATTTAATACGGCCTACAAATGCGGCTGGCAGGGCAAGGACAAGGGTCTCATACTTCAGGTGTGGACAGAACGGGCCAGGGGCCCCCTGTGATACAAAATCTACCCTCCTTCAAGGCTGTGGCAATGTAATAGACCATTGTGGGCAGAAGGAAGAGGCAATGGTAGTACAACCATACATGCCAACAGACCCGATTCAGCCAGGAAACGTCCAATGTTTTTAAGCTCAAATGGGCTTTATTTGACTGTCTCCTGTCTACAATATCCTCTTTTTCAATGTAACTCAAAGGGGAAAATCAATACCCCAGTTTTTTTTCAAAATCTCCCTCTTACCAAGTTCAAAATGTTTGCAAGTATGGTACATTGGATCATGGAAGGAAATGGGATAGGGACATGGACTTGGATAACAGAGGACAGGAGGGACATGGAGAGGTGCACCAAACTGATCCTGCAGGGCAGGCATCAGGGTTTGCAGCAGCACAATACACCACACAGGGCATGCAGGACGGGAGTGCAGCACAACAATCCATAGAAAGCAAGAGGGAGGGGACAGGACCATGCACATGGACAACAGAGAACAGAGGGGCAAGAGGCAATGGTAGCTAGCTGACCATAATGGACAGACAGGAGAGAAAGCTGCAGCATAACAGAACACAAAGGGCAGGAGGGACGGATCAGGAGCATTACAATGGAACAGACAAGCCAGGAGGGAGGGAGTAGGGGTCTGCACATGTAAACAGAGGGCTGGGGGCAAGGGGGCAGGGCAGGAGCAGCAAGATAGCCATGGAGGTCAGGCAGGATGGGCACTAGAAGCAAGACACACCATGAAGAGCAACAGTGAGACTGTGATGGCATTCACACAGACCATAGAGGGAAGGTGGGAGGGGGTCAGGGGCAGCTAACTGACCACACAGGGAAGGTGGGAGGGGCCATGGCAGCACAGAAGACCATGCATGGCAAGTGGGAGGGTTAGTGGCAGCACAATGGCTATGATGGGCAAGAAGGAGGGTGCAGGGGCATGCACAAAGGACGATGGAGGATAGAAGGGAGGGTCAGGACCTGTGCACAGACAAGAAAGTTCAGGGGAAGGGACCTCACAACAGACCACACGGGGCAGGCAGGAGGAGCAGTTGCAGCACAACAGACCAGGGAGGGCAGAAGGGTGTGGCAGTGCAATGGACCATGTAGGACAGGAGGAAGAGGATAGGGGCATGGCATGTGGACAGGCAGGGTGGAGGTGGCAGGGACAGGTTACAGTCATCTGACAATGCTAGGCAGGTGGGAGGGGAGTGGCAGCTCAACAGAAGACTCAGAGTAGATAGGAGTGGCAGGTCCATGGAACATGGTGGGCAAAAAGGATGGAGCAGGGGCATGCACAAAGACATCGGAGGGCAGGGGAAAGGAGAATAGGGGCAGCAAGCTAAGCACAGAGTTTAAGCAGGAGGTCAATGATGGGGCATAGAATTGGGCAATGGAGGGCAGGAGGAGTGGACTGGTACATCATACTAAATTGAGGGCAGTGGCAGCACATTAGACCATGCATGGCAGGAGGGAGGAGGCTAGTTCATGGATTCACACAACAGAGGATAGGGAGGAGGGGGATGGGGCAGCAAGCTAACTGTTCAGAGAAGGCAGGTATTAGGAACTTTATTGGTTTTAAAACATTGTGTCTGTGCGAACTACTTAAAATATGAACAAGTATGCAGCATAATCTCACTTTTATTCAGGAAGAAGAGGACGTTTGTGACTGTGACTCCGGGCTCACGTGGCAGAAACACCCCCTGACCCTCCACCCCCTATCGCAAAATGTAATGCCCGTGAAAAGGGTAGGTGAACACAGTGTTATATAGAACATTGTCCTGAGAGCACGATTGAAAATGAAAACTAGATATAGTGTATGGTATAAACTATGCACCAAAAAGTGTGATATAAGATGAACCGGGCGTGAAATATAATATGCAATACATTGTGCGCAATGACAGATTCATTGGAGAGCGCGAGATAGCACAGGCACTAGCGCGTGCTATGAGATATGCGCCTTGGAGTGTAATATGCACAGGGCAGTGTTGTGTAACCTAACTAGTCTCTAAAGTTGTAATATAAAATATGTGCTGGGGAGTGTAACGTTGCATATGCACTGTGACAAAGATATGGATCCCAGATTGTAATATGTATGACATAGCACTGTGCGTTATAACATAGGCATCGAGGAAGGCACGTTAGATGGGGCAATATAACCCGTGCGAAGACAAGTGTGGCATGACATATTCACGGGGTGGTGTTACAGTGCACATGGGCTAGAGAGTGTCATAGCATATGCACTAGCTAGTGGAATACAACACAGAGGTGTGTGGCACTCGGCAGGCAATGGTGGGTGTAACACAGCATTGGGCTCTGTCAGGAGCGCGCTGTGACTCTCAAGTGATGTTCATCCCCTTTCCAGAGAGTAAAATAAAAAGTATTACACATCCGGCAGTGGATGTGTGTTTTATTAACCGTGAGGGGGGTTTCTTACATAGTTTTGGTCGAATTTTTGTCGAATCCTCTTTGAATGGCTTGGTGTGCATGTGTATTAAATGTGCCCGTCAATAGCTACCCATGTTTGTATAAATAAACGACAAGGGTGTCTACCGGCATTAGGCACGGTAGGGCATCAGACATGTCAGAGCTTTACTAGTGGTGTAAATACATTCCACGTGGATTCATTGCATGCATAGTCGCCTTTTAATGAATATCACGCAAATCGTCATGGTGATAGGTACGTACGGTTTGTCCAGCATGTCCTAGGTGTGTCTATAAATATATATTTTTTAAAAATAATAAAAAACAGTGGCCGGCCCTGGGGATTGGGGTCAAAAAAATATAATTAGGAGACAGGCCCTGGGGGATGGGGTCATCAGGGCCTATAAATTAGAAAAAGAAGGGGAACCACACAGCCCCCTTCTTAAAAAATTAAAATAAATAAAAGACTGGCGTCGTGCCGGAGGCCATACCCCCTCCGTGCAGCACTCTGCAAACGCGCCCCCAATAGGCATCTCCAGTATGCGCCAGGGAGCTGCGCTGCAGACAGGTGTTCTGAAGCCAAGCCCCTATTTACACCTCTCTGCAACGCAGCTCTGTGGCGCTTACTGGAGGTACCTAGTGGTCTAGTTTGACCCTAGGGACCCTTAGGATTCAAGGGGACTTAATCTCTCAACTTAGAACAGCCACAGGGCGCGTTTACACAGTGGTGAAGGGAGGGGACGGGGCCTGAGGTGACGTGTGCAAACACGCACTATGGCACGTTTTTAATTGGGGATATAATTTCCCTTCAATACTGAGGGCCCCTGGGGGCTAACTAGCCCACCAAGTGCTTCCAGTAAGCGCCACTGAGCTGCATTGCAGAGAGGTGGTCCAGGCCGTGCCACTTTTTACACCTCTCTGCAACGCAGCTCTGTGGCGCTTACTGGAGGTACCTAGTGGTCTAGTTTGACCCTAGGGACCCTTAGGATTCAAGGGGACTTAATCTCTCAACTTAGAACAGCCACAGGGCGCGTTTACACAGTGGTGAAGGGAGGGGACGGGGCCTGAGGTGACGTGTGCAAACACGCACTATGGCACGTTTTTAATTGGGGATATAATTTCCCTTCAATACTGAGGGCCCCTGGGGGCTAACTAGCCCACCAAGTGCTTCCAGTAAGCGCCACTGAGCTGCATTGCAGAGAGGTGGTCCAGGCCGTGCCACTTTTTACACCTCTCTGCAACGCAGCTCTGTGGCACTTACTGGAGGTACCTAGTGGGCTAGTTGGACCCTAGGGACCCTCAGGATTCAAATGAACTTAATCTCCCAACTAAAATTGGACACAGGGCGTGTTTACACAGTGGTGAAGGGAGGGGACGGGGCCTGAGTTAACGTGTACAAAAACGCCCTGTGGCCTGTTTTAAGAGGTAGTTTTAATCCCCATGCCCTATTATATACTAGGGGCTTACAGAGGAGGTCATGCTAATCACAGGGGGACCCCAACGCATAATGTTCCCTAGTGTATGTAGGTGTTTTCACTGTATTCTAAGTGTCTTTTAACATAGTACTGGCTCTAGGACTGGTTAGTCAGACTCAGTTACCACCAGTATCCGTCTGAAAAAGTTGAGGGTACAGGATGATTTTGCAACAAGGCTTCTTTCTGCTCTTCTTTTTGTTCTTTCTGCACGTTATCCTTCTTCCTGCACTTATCTTCGTATTTGAGGACTTCTGTTGCTTCTTTCTGCACTTCTTTTGTTTCTTTCTGTGCATTTTTTCTTCTTTCTTCACATGTCCTATCTCTGTAGGCATAGTTAGAAATTAGCATTTAAAAAACCTTTGAAATTCACAGAAAAAACCATAGGTTTCAGGCACGTTATAGTTAGGAATTAGCATTTAAAAAACCTCAGAAATTCACTGAAAAAACCATAGGTTTCAGGGGTGTTATAGTTAGCTGGACTTTTCACTTGTACAAAACCATTGAAATTCCCCCGTTATAGTTAGTTCAGCTAACTATAACTCGCGCGCCCGCAATGCACTGCTGATGACGTCACATATTACATCACTCATGACATGGTCAGTGACATCACTCATGACATCACTGATGACATCTCAAATGACATCACTGATGACATCACTGATGACATCATCCTTGTGATAGAGTGGCAGACCTCCTCTCACCCTAATATAACCTTTGATACACACATTCAAAAATAGAGACTAAAATTTTCAAAACAATGGACATACCAATACCAGTTACAACAACCTCTTCAGTAATTCTAAGATCCACATACACATCCACTCATTCACCAACAGTCCTATACAGTCACTCATACATGTACTCACTCATCATATGTACTCATACACCTATACATCCTGTTACACAATGCCACTCATCCATAGAGTTACTCACACACATAGTCACTCATGCTAATAAAGAATCAAACATACATTTACTTGCATATACAGTTATACACACACCACCACACTTACTTCTACGGAAACTTACACATACTTAGTCTTTTAAACAATCACTTATAGAAACACATACTTATTCATACAGGAACTCTTTCAATCTCTCTCTCACATATACTCACATATATACACCAATAGTCACATATACTAGTTTAAAACATATGTAGTTACTCATAAAGACACTATTGAGACAGTCATTCACTCACTAACACACCCATACACACACTCATCCACCCATACAGTCCTGCACACATGCTGTGTTCAACACATACAAACAGTGAGTCACTCATTCATGCACCTATGCACTACGTAATACCCCCCACCGAACCATGCAGACACTCAGACTGATACTCAAAAAACCAACTAATAACCTATATAGACACCCATGTAGCTACTCACCAACCCATGCAGCCACTTATACACAAAGTGAGAGACTGATACAGATATTTACATATTTAAACATTACTCACTAAGCCATGTATTCACTATGATACACTTAATCAGTCAGTTACACAATCCATTTTTCAAAAACAAATCATCCATTTAGACACTTATATACCCATTTATTCTTCCATCGACCTTGAGATATACATATATAAAACATATTTAATTTTCAGAAAAACACACATTCACTGGATGATGTCATCAGTGATGTCATCAGTGATGTCATTTGAGATGTCATCAGTGATGTCATGAGTGATGTCACTGACCATGTCATGAGTGATGTAATATGTGACGTCATCAGCAGTGCATTGCGGGCGCGCAAGTTATAGTTAGCTGAACTAACTATAACGGGGGAATTTCAATGGTTTTGTACAAGTGAAAAGTCCAGCTAACTATAACACCCCTGAAACCTATGGTTTTTTCAGTGAATTTCTGAGGTTTTTTAAATGCTAATTCCTAACTATAACGTGCCTGAAACCTATGGTTTTTTCTGTGAATATATATATGTATACAACCACACATATATATATTACCTACTGGCGGTCGCCAGTAGGTAGTTATAGTTAGGACCCTGTTTCCATAGGAAATCCGCAACATTCTATTTGGAATAACTTTGGCGCCGGTCGACGAATCCTCGCGAAATTTTCAAAATAGGTGGGGCGCTACGCTCCGCTCCTACCCTGAAAGTCTCGGGGGGATTCGTCAAGCAGGGGCCGAGAAAAAAGGGGGGTCCCAAAACGCGTTTTCCCTATGCATTTTTCCATAGGACCTTTAGACACAGCTACAGCCCGAACGGCTGAACAGAATTACTTGAAATTTGGCAGAGAGGTAGCCATAAGGTCAAGGAAGTGCCTTTTGCAGGTCTGGTGTAAATCTGTTCAGTATTTCCTGAGAAAATAGCATTTAAAAGCATATATATATGTGGGCGGAGCCTAACCACACATCTCATCCTGAGATCTGATTGGCTGTCAGCACTTCATCCAAGAAGTGTTGGCAGCCATCTTGGGACCAATATACATGATAGCACCTCATTAAAAAGCATTGCAGTTAATAGAAGGTTTTAAGACTTTAGTTACATTATAAATCATTTGTTGATGGTACCATACTCATTTTAGGAATTGTGGTATGTTCTAAGGTGATTTCACCATGTGAAAAAGCCTTCTGCTGGGATATCATGATTGAGAGAAAAATATTTTCTCATGCTTTTACCACAGAGGTTTGGAAGGTGATCTATAGGCTAAACTGAGAGCTTATTTTCTGTAAATTCACATTATCTTTCTCAGTCATGTGAGAATGAAGTCTGACATTCTCAGTAAAACATGTACATCCAACAAGGGCAGAGACTGTCAGTTGATTCCTTTGTGTTCTACTGCAGCTTCCCAGAGTGTTCCAAAGAACTACTAGAGCGCTAACAGTCCTACTTATGATAAACGTATGGCACACCTGAAGCCATCTTGCTTGGATTAAAGTGGTAACTCTTAAAACATTTAATTTAAAAAGGAACAAAATGAGGGGGTTCATTTTTCCATAAAAAGTATGATTAGTGCTGCAGAAAGAAAAACTAGGGCACATTTTGAGTGACTTCTCAAATCCTCTTCTATTTCATTAAAAAATTCTGACATGCAGACTGAAACATGCACTTTCAATACCAGCAGCAGTTTTCCCTGGTGAGCAGTAGCTTTACTACAGTGATCTAATGAGCAAAAAGAGTGCTAACATTCTGAATTTATGGCAAATGTGTGACACATCTGAATGCCTTCTTGATGGAATCAAAGTAAAAAACTGAAAGTATTTCCTACTGAGGAGACTGCAGTAAATGAGGAAATTAGGAAACTTCATAACAAATAAGTCTCCCAAGATGGCCACCAGAGACAAAAGAGCCCAAATGTAGCCCAAATATCACCCAGATGTAGCCCAAGTATAGCCCAATGACAGAATGTCCCAGAATGTTCTTAAAAACAACTAGAGCGCTTACTGTCTTCATTATGACAAAAGTATGGCACACCTGAAGCCATCTTGATTGGAATAAACTGGTAACACTTAAAACATTTAATTTAAAAAGGAACACAATGAGGAGGTTCATTTTGCCATAGAAATTATGATTAATGCTGAAGAAAGAAAATGAGGGCACATTTTGAGTGACTTCTCAAATCCTCTTCTATTTCATTAAAAAATTCTGACATGCAGACTGAAACATGCACTTTTAATACCAGGAGCAGACTTCCATGGTGCAGTAGTTTTACTACAGTGATCTAATGAGCAACTAGAGTGCTAACATTCAGAATTTATGGCAAATGTGTGACATATCTGAATACCTTCATGATGGAATCAAAGTAAAAAACTGAAAGCATTTCCTACTGAGGAGACTGCAGTACATGAGGAAATTAGGAAACTTCATAACAAATAAATCTCCCAAGATGGCCACCGGAGACAAAAGAGCCCAAATGTAGCCCAAAATCACCCAGATGTAGCCCAAATATAGCCCAATGACAGAAGTGTGCAAAACACTTATTATTTTGTGTTTTTGCAGTGTTATATAGTGCAGACTTGTCAGGTATTGGAGTGCTTTACATGAGCATTGGTTACATCACACAAGAACAAATTCATTTTGGTTGTAGACATGGGGAGACTAAGTGATTTGACCAGAATCACAGAATGTCGAGCTGAAGCAGAAACTTCAACCTGGTTCCCCAGTTGCAAAGTCTGCAGTTCTGGAAGTAACACCACATCCTCTCCCCTAAGTGCAACATTTAATCAAGTGGTCAACTGGATAAAAAAACATAAAGATAACAAATAATTTAAAAGTGCTTTGTCGCTATTTGAAAACTCAGAAAATATGTCCTTATTTTAGTCTTTTAGAGCACTAACCATAATTTTGATGCCAATAAGACCCTCTCATATATGTAATTTCTAAAGGAAATGCTCTAGGTATTACAGTTTTGATTACATCAAGATGATGTCAGGCGTTCCACACTTTTGTAATAAATATAGAATGTTAGCAATCTAGTTGTTCATTAGGATACTGTTGAGAGGCAGAGGCCAGGGGCACGGACTCTGAAAATTGAAGGCAGGTAGGAGGGTGCAAAGGCAACAATTTAACCACACTGAGCAGGCAGGAAGGGCCGTGGAAGCACAACAGACTATGGAGGGCAGTGGAAAGGGGGGCAGGGGCAACAAACCAACAATACAGGACTTGCAAGAGAGGCTGTTGGAGGGAAGATCTATTACGGGTCAAGGAAGCTAGGGGCGGTCCCCAGATCCCCGGGAGCCACCACAGAACTGAGCAGGAGAGTGAGTCAGGGACAAAAGGGGCACCTTAATTTGAGCCGGGGTGCCTAGGAACGCTTGCTCCAAAAATGAAGAAAACAGACATATGAGACATGGAATTGGAGGCAGAATACAATGGCAGTTTAATGAGAAGATGCAACTTCAAAGAAACCGCAGAATAGAGACATAAAGTACAAAATACAGAATCCAGATAATCATACAGCTGTCATAATATTCTCTGTATCTCAATTAATGTACTGACAGAGAGAGAGAGAAAACACATCTATAAATGCATCATGGGAAACAAGTTACACCAAGGAAAATGTTACCTAGGAACACTCACGTTTACTCTTAGAGCAAGCATTCCTGCAATTACAATACAAAATCTTTTAAATGCAAAAGTAAAGAGAACAATGGTTAAACATAACATGACATTTCATATAGGTAAAATAGAATAAGATACTTCAAGCAAAGCAGAGCAAGACATTTTAAGCAAAGGAAGACAAGAGCTCCCAGCTCTTGGGGAAAACCTGCACTGCCTGTTAACCTACATACAGACGGCGAGGTAGTCCGTCGATATCTGTGGGTGCTCCCTTTTTATATCATTTTGTGGGCTCCTTTGCACGCTACATCTACCTACGTATGCTACCCAAAAGCTTCGTCTGCAGATTTTACCAGACATTTCGTCATTTACCCACTTAATGCTGACAATGGACTGGGTGAAAAGGTCAGTCTCTCAGGCCAATCGCTTATCGTAAGTTCCATAGAGCAAGCAGAAAATAATGGGTATTGTACGGGAATTCAATATATTCATGTATAAAATCTCCTCAGTTCTCCTAACTTGACGGTCTGCGGTTGCCACTTCCTTAAAAGTGGGAAACCTGCCCAGGAAGCAAGTACCAGTCCAGGATGCAGCCTACTGTATGTCGACAGCTTCAGGGGGATGTTGAACTTTGATACCGAGCATGGAGCACTCGGGTAGGGTGGGGGCTACTAGTTTGGATCAGAAGGCCTCTCAGACCTGCCTTCAGACTGCTATACACTAAAATTGCAGAGCTATGGTCAATTTAACAAAGAGGCCTACATATTGAACAGAAGGGCCTACACAGGGGTTTTATGCTGGCTGAGTGGTAAGGATGTCTCAGGATAATTATATAGCAACACAGGACCCGCTGGTCAATTTAATACGGCCTACAAATGCAGCTGGCAGGGCAAGGACAAGGGTCTCATACTTCAGGTGTGGACAGAACGGGCCAGGGGCCCCCTGTGATACAAAATCTACCCTCCTTCAAGGCTGTGGCAATGTAATAGACCATTGTGGGCAGAAGGAAGAGGCAATGGTAGTAAAACCATACATGCCAACAGACCCGATTCAGCCAGGAAACGTCCAATGTTTTTACGCTCAAATGGGCTTTATTTGATCTGTCTCCTGTCTACAATATCCTCTTTTTCAATGTAACTTAAAGGGGAAAATCAATACCCCAGTTTTTTTTCAAAATCTCCCTCTTACCAAGTTCAAAATGTTCGCAAGTATGGTACATTGGATCATGGAAGGAAATGGGATAGGGACATGGACTTGGATAACAGAGGACAGGAGGGACATGGAGAGGTGCACCAAACTGACCCTGCAGGGCAGGCATCAGGGTTTGCAGCAGCACAATACACCACACAGGGCATGCAGGACGGGAGTGCAGCACAACAATCCATAGAAAGCAAGAGGGAGGGGACAGGACCATGCACATGGACAACAGAGAACAGAGGGGCAAGAGGCAATGGTAGCTAGCTGACCATAATGGACAGACAGGAGAGAAAGCTGCAGCATAACAGACCATAAAGGGCAGGAGGGACGGATCAGGGGCATTACAATGGAACAGACAAGCCAGGAGGGAGGGAGTAGGGCTGGGGGCAAGGGGGCAGGGCAGGAGCAGCAAGATAGCCATGGAGGTCAGGCAGGATGGGCACTAGAAGCAAGACACACCATGAAGAGCAACAGTGAGACTGTGATGGCATACACACAGACCATGGAGGGAAGGTGGGAGGGGGTCAGGGGCAGCTAACTGACCACACAGGGAAGGTGGGAGGGGCCATGGCAGCACAGAAGACCATGCATGGCAAGTGGGAGGGTTAGTGGCAGCACAATGGCTTTGATGGGCAAGAAGGAGGGTGGAGGGGCATGCACAAAGGACGATGGAGGATAGAAGGGAGGGTCAGGACCTGTGCACAGACAAGAAAGTTCAGGGGAAGGGACCTCACAACAGACCACACGGGGCAGGCAGGAGGAGCAGTTGCAGCACAACAGACCAGGGAGGGCAGAAGGGTGTGGCAGTACAATGGACCATGTAGGACAGGAGGAAGAGGATAGGGGCATGGCATGTGAACAGGCAGGGTGGAGGTGGCAGGGACAGGTTACAGTCATATGACAATGCTAGGCAGGTGGGAGGGGAGTGGCAGCTCAACAGAACACTCAGAGTAGATAGGAGTGGCAGGTCCATGGGACATGGTGGGCAAAAAGGATGGAGCAGGGGCATGCACAAAGACATCGGAGGGCAGGGGGAAGGAGAATAGGGGCAGCAAGCTAAGCACAAAGTTTCAGCAGGAGGTCAATGATGGGGCATAGAATTGGGCAATGGAGGGCAGGAGGAGTGGACTGGTACATCATACTAAATTGAGGGCAGTGGCAGCACATCAGACCATGCATGGCAGGAGGGAGGAGGCTAGTCCATGGATTCACACAACAGAGGATAGGGAGGAAGGGGATGGGGCAGCAAGCTAACTGTTCAGAGAAGGCGGGTATTAGGAACTTTATTGTTTTTAAAACATTGTGTCTGTGCGAACTACTTAAAATATGAACAAGTATGCAGCATAATCTCACTTTTATTCAGGAAGAAGAGGACGTTTGTGACTGTGACTCCGGGCTCACTTGGCAGAAACACCCCCTGACCCTCCACCCCCTATCGCAAAATGTAATGCCCGTGAAAAGGGTAGGTGAACACAGTGTTATATAGAACATAGTCCTGAGAGCACGATTGAAAATGAAAACTAGATATAGTGTATGGTATAAACTATGCACCAAAAAGTGTGATATAAGATGAACCGGGCGTGAAATATAATATGCAATACATTGTGCGCAATGACAGATTCATTGGAGAGCGCGAGATAGCACAGGCACTAGCGCGTGCTATGCGATATGCGCCTTGGAGTGTAATATGCACAGGGCAGTGTTGTGTAACCTAACTAGTCTCTAAAGTTGTAATATAAAATATGTGCTGGGGAGTGTAACGTTGCATATGCACTGTGACAAAGATATGGATCCCAGATTGTAATATGTATGGCATAGCACTGTGCGTTATAACATAGGCATCGAGAAAGGCACGTTAGATGGGGCAATATAACCCGTGCGAAGACAAGTGTGGCATGACATATTCACGGGGTGGTGTTACAGTGCACATGGGCTAGAGAGTGTCATAGCATATGCACTAGCTAGTGGAATACAACACAGAGGTGTGTGGCACTCGGCAGGCAATGGTGGGTGTAACACAGCATTGGGCTCTGTCAGGAGCACGCTGTGACTCTCAAGTGATGTTCGTCCCCTTTCCAGAGAGTAAAATAAAAAGTATTACACATCCAGCAGTGGATGTGTGTTTTATTAACCGTGAGGGGGGTTTCTTGCATAGTTTTGGTCGAATTTTTGTCGAATCCCCTTTGAATGGCTTGGTGTGCATGTGTATTAAATGTGCCCGTCAATAGCTACCCATGTTTGTATAAATAAACGACAAGGGTGTCTACCAGGATTAGGCACGGTAGGGCATCAGACATGTCAGAGCTTCACTAGTGGTGTAAATACATTCCACGTGGATTCATTGCATGCATAGTCGCCTTTTAATGAATATCACGCAAATCGTCATGGTGATAGGTACGTACGGTTTGTCCAGCATGTCCTAGGTGTGTCTATAAATATATATTTTTTAAAAATAATAAAAAACAGTGGCCGGCCCTGGGGATTGGGGTCAAAAAAATATAATTAGGAGACTGGCCCTGGGGGATGGGGTCATCAGGGCCAATAAATTAGAATAAGAAGGGGAACCAAACAGCCCCCCTTCTTAAAAAACTAAAATAAATAAAAGACTGGCATCGTGCCGGAGGCCATGCCCCCTCCGTGCAGCACTCTGCAAACGCGCCCCCAACAGGCATCTCCAGTATGCGCCAGGGAGCTGCGCTGCAGCCAAGTGTTCTGAGGCCAAGCCCCTTTTTACACCTCTCTGCAACGCAGCTCTGTGGCGCTTACTGGAGGTACCTAGTGGTCTAGTTTGACCCTAGGGACCCTTAGGATTCAAGGGGACTTAATCTCTCAACTTAGAACAGCCACAGGGCGCGTTTACACAGTGGTGAAGGGAGGGGACGGGGCCTGAGGTGACGTGTGCAAACACGCACTATGGCACGTTTTAAATTGGGGATATAATTTCCCTTCAATACTGAGGGCCCCTGGGGGCTAACTAGCCCACCAAGTGCTTCCAGTAAGCGCCAGGGAGCTGCATTGCAGAGAGGTGGTCCAGGCCGTGCCACTTTTTACACCTCTCTGCAACGCAGCTCTGTGGCACTTACTGGAGGTACCTAGTGGGCTAGTTGGACCCTAGGGACCCTCAGGATTCAAATAAACTTAATCTCCCAACTAAAAATGGACACAGGGCGTGTTTACACAGTGGTGAATGGAGGGGACGGGGCATGAGTTAACGTGTGCAAAAACGCCCTGTGGCCTGTTTTAAGAGGTAGTTTTAATCTCCATGCCCTATTATATACTAGGGGCTTACAGAGGAGGTCATGCTAATCACAGGGGGACCCCAACGCATAATGTTCCCTAGTGTATGTAGGTGTTTTCACTGAATTCTAAGTGTCTTTTAACATAGCACTGGCTCTAGGACTGGTTAGTCAGACTCAGTTACCACCAGTATCTGTCTGAAAAAGTTGAGGGTACAGGATGATTTTGCAACAAGGCTTCTTTCTGCTCTTCTTTTTGTTCTTTCTGCACGTTATCCTTCTTCCTGCACTTATCTTCGTATTTGAGGACTTCTGTTGCTTCTTTCTGCACTTCTTTTGTTTCTTTCTGTGCATTTTTTCTTCTTTCTTCACATGTCCTATCTCTGTAGGCATAGTTAGAAATTAGCATTTAAAAAACCTTTGAAATTCACAGAAAAAACCATAGGTTTCAGGCACGTTATAGTTAGGAATTAGCATTTAAAAAACCTCAGAAATTCACTGAAAAAACCATAGGTTTCAGGGGTGTTATAGTTAGCTGGACTTTTCACTTGTACAAAACCATTGAAATTCCCCCGTTATAGTTAGTTCAGCTAACTATAACTCGCGCGCCCGCAATGCACTGCTGATGACGTCACATATTACATCACTCATGACATGGTCAGTGACATCACTCATGACATCACTGATGACATCTCAAATGACATCACTGATGACATCACTGATGACATCATCCTTGTGATAGAGTGGCAGACCTCCTCTCACCCTAATATAACCTTTGATACACACATTCAAAAATAGAGACTAACATTTTCAAAACAATGGACATACCAATACCAGTTACAACAACCTCTTCAGTAATTCTAAGATCCACATACACATCCACTCATTCACCAACAGTCCTATACAGTCACTCATACATGTACTCACTCATCATATGTACTCATACACCTATACATCCTGTTACACAATGCCACTCATCCATAGAGTTACTCACACACATAGTCACTCATGCTAATAAAGAATCAAACATACATTTACTTGCATATACAGTTATACACACACCACCATACTTACTTCTACGGAAACTTACACATACTTATTCTTTTAAACAATCACTTATAGAAACACATACTTATTCATACAGGAACTCTTTCAATCTCTCACTCTCACATATACTCACATATATACACCAATAGTCACATATACTAGTTTAAAACATATGTAGTTACTCATAAAGACACTATTGAGACAGTCATTCACTCACTAACACACCCATACACACACTCATCCACCCATACAGTCCTGCACACATGCTGTGTTCAACACATACAAACAGTGAGTCACTCATTCATGCTCCTATGCACTACGTAATACCCCACACCGAACCATGCAGACACTCAGACTGATACTCAAAAAACCAACTAATAACCTATATAGACACCCATGTAGCTACTCACCAACCCATGCAGCCACTTATACACAAAGTGAGAGACTGATACAGATATTTACATATTTAAACATTACTCACTAAGCCATGTATTCACTATGATACACTTAATCAGTCAGTTACACAATCAATTTTTCAAAAACAAATCATCCATTTAGACACTTATATACCCATTTATTCTTCCATCGACCTTGAGATATACATATATAAAACATATTTAATTTTCAGAAAAACACACATTCACTGGATGATGTCATCAGTGATGTCATCAGTGATGTCATTTGAGATGTCATCAGTGATGTCATGAGTGATGTCACTGACCATGTCATGAGTGATGTAATATGTGACGTCATCAGCAGTGCATTGCGGGCGCGCGAGTTATAGTTAGCTGAACTAACTATAACGGGGGAATTTCAATGGTTTTGTACAAGTGAAAAGTCCAGCTAACTATAACACCCCTGAAACCTATGGTTTTTTCAGTGAATATATATATATATATATATATATATATATATATATATATATATATGCAAAAAGGAAACAGAGAACTCTGGGTAGTTCTCTAGTTTAGGTGGAAAGCAGCTCCTGTATAGAGCACTCTCAACATCAGCGATCCTCTAGTTCTGCTCACCTCAAATGTCTGCTTTTCTATAAAAGTTTTTAAGCATAGGATTAGCACAGTGCCATCCATGCCGAGATAGAAAGGGACAAAGTCTTCTGCCATTTCTACAGCAAAGTCTTTAAGCATAGGACTAGCACAGTGCTGTCCTTGCCGAGCTGTAAAGCCATTTACCACTCCAGGCACAATATTACAGCTTTGAATTGGTATGTATATATATATATATATATATATATATATATATATATATATATATATATATATATATATATATATATATATATATTCACTTAAAAAACCATAGGTTTCACACATGTTATAGTTAGCTGGACATTTCACTCATAAAAAACCAATGAAATTCCCCCGTTATAGTTACTGCAGGCAACTATAACTCACGCGACCGCAATCCTCTGCTGATGACGTCAGATATTACATCACTGTATTTAGACACTTATTTACCCATGTCTTCTTCCATTAATCTTTAGCTATACATATATTACAAATATTTATTTTTCAGAAAGACACATATGTCATCAGTGATGTAATATCTGACGTCATCAGCAGAGGATTGCGGTCGCGTGAGTTATAGTTGCCTGCAGTAACTATAACGGGGGAATTTCATTGGTTTTTTATGAGTGAAATGTCCAGCTAACTATAACATGTGTGAAACCTATGGTTTTTTTAAGTGAATATATATATATATATATATATATATACATATATATATATATTCACTGAAAAAACCATAGGTTTCACACATGTTATAGTTAGCGGAAATTTTACTGATAAAAAACCAATGAAATTGCCCCGTTATAGTTAGTGCTGGCAACTATAACTCACGCGACCGCAATCCTCTGCTGATGCTAATACTGTATTTAGACACTTATTTGCCCATGTCTTGTTCCATACATTTTTAGCTATACATATATTACAAATATTTTTTTTTATAAAGACACATATGTCATCAGCAGAAGATTGCGGTCGCGTGAGTTATAGTTGCCAGCTCTAACTATAACGGGGCAATTTCATTGGTTTTTTATCAGTAAAATTTCCGCTAACTATAACATGTGTGAAACCTATGGTTTTTTCAGTGAATATATATATATATATACACCCACACACATATATATATACACCCACATATATATATATCTCTAAACCCACACACATATATATACATATACATATACACACCCACACCCACACATATATATATAGATATTATCTACTGGCGGTCGCCAGTAGATAGTTATAATTAGGACCGTGTTTCCATAGGAAATCCGCAACATTCTATTTGGAATAACTTTGGCGCCTGTTGACGAATCCTCGCAAAATTTTCAAAATATGTGGGGCGCTCTGCTCCGCTCCTACCCTGAAAGTCTCGGGGGGTTCGTCAAGCGGGGGCTGAGAAAAAAGGGGGTCCCAAAACGCGTTTTCCCCATGCAATTTTCCATAGGGACCTTTAGTCCAAGGTACAGCCCGAACGGCTGAAGAGAATTACTTGAAATTTGGCAGAGAGGTAGTCCTCAGGTCAGGGAAGTGCCTTTTGAAGGTCTGGTGTCAATCTGTTCAGTAGTTCCTGAGAAAATCAAAAGTAAAATCATATACATATGTGGGCGGAGCCTAACCACACATCTCATCCTGAGATCTGATTGGCTGTCAGCACTTCATCCAAGAAGTGTTGGCAGCCATCTTGGGACCAATATACATGATAGCACCTCATTAAAAAGCATTGCAGTTAATAGAAGGTTTTAAGACTTTAGTTACATTATAAATCATTTGTTGATGGTACCATACTCATTTTAGGAATTGTGGTATGTTGTAAGGTGATTTCACCATGTGAAAAAGCCTTCTGCTGGGATATCATGATTGAGAGAAAAATATTTTCTCATGCTTTTCCCACAGAGGTTTGGAAGGTGATCTATAAGCTAAACTGAGAGCTTATTTTCTGTAAATTCACATTATCTTTCTCAGTCATGTGAGAATGAAGTCTGACATTCTCAGTAAAACATGTACATCCAACAAGGGCAGAGACTGTCAGTTGATTCCTTTGTGTTCTACTGCAGCTTCCCAGAGTGTTCCAAAGAACAACTAGAGCGCTAACAGTCCTACTTATGATAAACATATGGCACACCTGAAGCCATCTTGCTTGGATTAAAGTGGTAACACTTAAAACATTTAATTTAAAAAGGAACAAAATGAGGGGGTTCATTTCTCCATAAAAAGTATGATTAGTGCTGCAGAAAGAAAAATTAGGGCACATTTTGAGTGACTTCTCAAATCCTCTTCTATTTCATTAAAAAATTCTGGCATGCAGACTGAAACATGCACTTTCAATACCAGCAGCAGTTTTCCCTGGTGAGCAGTAGCTTTACTACAGTGATCTAATGAGCAAAAAGAGTGCTAACATTCTGAATTTATGGCAAATGTGTGACACATCTGAATGCCTTCTTGATGGAATCAAAGTAAAAAACTGAAAGTATTTCCTACTGAGGAGACTGCAGTAAATGAGGAAATTAGGAAATTTCATAACAAATAAGTCTCCCAAGATGGCCACCAGAGACAAAAGAGCCCAAATGTAGCCCAAATATCACCCAAATGTAGCCCAAGTATAGCCCAATGACAGAATGTCCCAGAGTGTTCTTAAAAACAACTAGAGCGCTTAATGTCTTCATTATGACAAAAGTATGGCACACCTGAAGCCATCTTGATTGGAATAAACTGGTAACACTTAAAACATTTAATTTAAAAAGGAACACAATGAGGGGGTTCATTTTGCCATAGAAATTATGATTAATGCAGAAGAAAGAAAATGAGGGCACATTTTGAGTGACTTCTCAAATCCTGTTCTATTTCATTAAAACATTCTGACATGCAGACTGAAACATGCACTTTTAATACCAGGAGCAGACTTCCATGGTGAACAGTAGTTTTACTACAGTGATCTAATGAGCAACTACAGTGCTAACATTCAGAATTTATGGCAAATGTGTGACATATCTGAATACCTTCATGATGGAATCAAAGTAAAAAACTGAAAGCATTTCCTACTGAGGAGACTGCAATACATGAGGAAATTAGGAAACTTCATAACAAATAAATCTCCCAAGATGGCCACCGGAGACAAAAGAGCCCAAATGTAGCCCAAAATCACCCAGATATAGCCCAAATATAGACCAATGACTGAAGTGTGCAAAACACTTATTATTTTGTGTTTTTGCAGTGTTATATAGTGCAGACTTGTCAGGTATTGGAGTGCTTTACATGAGCATTGGTTACATCACACAAGAACAAATTCATTTTGGTTGTAGACATGGGGAGACTAAGTGATTTGACCAGAATCACAGAATGTCGAGCTGAAGCAGAAACTCCAACCTGGTTCCCCAGTTGCAAAGTCTGCAGTTCTGGAAGTAACACCACATCCTCTCCCCTAAGTGCAACATTTAATCAAGTGGTCAACTGGATAAAAAAACATAAAGATAACAAATAATTTAAAAGTGCTTTGTCGCTATTTGAAAACTCAGAAAATATGTCCTTATTTTAGTCTTTTAGAGCACTAACCATAATTTTGATGCCAATAAGACCCTCTCATATATGTAATTTCTAAAGGAAATGCTCTAGGTATTACAGTTTTGATTACATCAAGATGACGTCAGGCGTTCCACACTTTTGTAATAAATATAGAATGTTAGCAATCTAGTTGTTCATTAGGATACTGTTGAGAGTCAGAGGCCAGGGGCACGGACTCTGAAAATTGAAGGCAGGTAGGAGGGTGCAAAGGCAACAATTTAACCACAGTGAGCAGACAGGAAGGGCCGTGGCAGCACAACAGACTATGGAGGGCAGTGGAAAGGGGGGCAGGGGCAACAAACCAACAATACAGGACTTGCAAGAGAGGCTGTGGCAATGTAATAGACCATTGTGGACAGAAGGAAGAGGCAATGGTAGTACAACCATACATGCCAGCAGACCCGATTCAGCCAGGAAACATCCAATGTTTTTAAGCTCAAAAGGGCTTTATTTGAACTGTCTCCTGTCTACAATCTCCTCTTTTTCAATGTAACTCAAAGGGGAAAATCAATACCCCAGTTTATTTTTCAAAATCTCCCTCTTACCAAGTTCAAAATGTTCGCAAGTATGGTACATTGGATCATGGAAGGAAATGGGGTAGGGACATGGACTTGGATAACAGAGGACAGGAGGGACATGGAGAGGTGCACCAAACTGACCCTGCAGGGCATCAGGGTTTGCAGCAGCACAATACACCACACAGGGCATGCGGGACGGGAGTGCAGCACAACAATCCATAGAAAGCAAGAGGGAGGGGACAGGACCATGCCCATGGACAACAGAGAACAGAGGGGCAAGAGGCAATGGTAGCTAGCTGACCATAATGGACAGACAGGAGAGAAAGCTGCAGCATAACAGACCATAAAGGGCAGGAGGGACGGATCAGGGGCATTACAATGGAACAGACAAGCCAGGAGGGAGGGAATAGGGGTCTGCACATGTAAACAGAGGGCTGGGGGCAAGGGGGCAGGGCAGGAGCAGCAAGATAGCCATGGAGGCCAGGCAGGATGGGCACTAGAAGCAAGACACACCATGAAGAGCAACACTGAGACTGTGATGGCATACACACAGACCATGGAGGGAAGGTGGGAGGGGGTCAGGGGCAGCTAATTGACTACACAGGGAAGGTGGGAGGGGCCATGGCAGCACAGAAGACCATGCATGGCAAGTGGGAGGGTTAGTGGCAGCACAATGGCTATGATGGGCAAGAAGGAGGGTGCAGGGGCATGCACAAAGGACGATGGAGGATAGAAGGGAGGGTCAGGACCTGTGCACAGACAAGAAAGTTCAGGGGAAGGGGCCTCACAACAGACCGCATGGGGCAGGCAGGAGGAGTAGTTGCAGCACAACAGACCAGGGAGGGCAGAAGGGTGTGGCAGTACAATGGACAATGTAGGACAGGAGGAAGAGGATAGGGGCATGGCATGTGGACAGGCAGGGTGGAGGTGGCAGGGACAGGTTACAGTCATCTGACAATGCTAGGCAGGTGGGAGGGGAGTGGCAGCTCCACAGAACAATCAGAGTAGATAGGAGTGGCAGGTCCATGGAACATGGTGGGCAAAAAGGATGGAGCAGGGGCATGCACAAAGACATCGGAGGGCAGGGGGAAGGAGAATAGGGGCAGCAAGCTAAGCACAGAGTTTAAGCAGGAGGTCAATGATGGGGCATAGTATTGGGCAATGGAGGGCAGGAGGAGTGGACTGGTACATCATACTAAATTGAAGGCAGTGGCAGCACATCAGACCATGCATGGCAGGAGGGAGGAGGCTAGTCCATGGATTCACACAACAGAGGATAGGGAGGAGGGGGATGGGGCAGCAAGCTAACTGTTCAGAGATGGCGGGTATTAGGAACTTTATTGTTTTTAAAACGTGTGTCTGTGCGAACTACTCAAAATATGAACAAGTATGCAGCATAATCTCACTTTTATTCAGGAAGAAGAGGACGTTTGTGACTGTGACTCCCGGCTAACTTGGCAGAAACACCCCCTGACCCTCCACCCCCATCGCAAAATGTAATGCCTGTGAAAAGGGTAGGTGAACACAGTGTTATATAGAACATAGTCCTGAGAGCACGATTGAAAATGAAAACTAGATATAGTGTATGGTATAAACTATGCACCGTGAAATATAATATGCAATACATTGTGCGCAATTACAGATTAATTGAAGAGCGCGAGATAGCACAGGCACTAGCGCGTGCTATGCGCCTTGGAGTGTAATATGCACAGGGCAGTGTTGTGTAACCTAACTAGTCTCTAAAGTTGTAATATAAAGTATGTGCTGGGGAGTGTAACGTTGCATATGCACTGTGACACAGATATGGATCCCAGATTGTAATATGTATGGCATAGCACTGTCCGTTATAACATAGGCATCGAGGAAGGCACGTTAGATGGGGCAATATAACCCGTGCGAAGACAAGTGTGGCATGACATATTCACGTCGTGGTGTCACAGTGCACATGGGCTAGAGAGTGTCATAGCATATGCACTAGCTAGTGGAATACAACACAGAGGTGTTTGGCACTCAGCAGGCAATGGTGGGTGTAACACAGCATTGGGCTCTGCCAGGAGCGCGCTGTGACTCAAGTGATGTTCGTCCCCTTTCCAGAGAGTAAAATAAAAAGTATTACACATCCGGCAGTGGATGTGTGTTTTATTAACCGTGAGGGGGGTTTCTTGCATAGTTTTGGTCGAATTTTTGTCGAATTCCCTTTGAATGGCTTGGTGTGCATGTGTATTACATGTGCCCGTCAATAGCTACCCATGTTTGTATAAATAAACGACAAGGGTGTCTACCGGGATTAGGCACAGTAGGGCATCAGACATGTCAGAGCTTCACTAGTGGTGTAAATACATTCCACGTGGATTCATTGTATGCATAGTCGCCTTTTGATGAATATCACGCAAATCGTCATGGTGATAGGTACGTACGGTTTGTCCAGCATGTCCTAGGTGTGTCTATAAATATATATTTTTTAAAAATAATAAAAAACAGTGGCCAGCCCTGGGGATTGGGGTCATAAAAATATAATTAGGAGACAGGCCCTGGGGGATGGGGTCATCAGGGCCAATAAATAAGAATAAGAAGGGGAACCACACAGCCCCCCTTCTTAAAAAACTTAAAATAAATAAAAGACTGGCATCGTGCCGGAGGCCACGCCCCCTCCTTGCAGCACTCTGCAAACCCTCCCCCTGGCGAATTGTAAGTTGGGGAATTAATTCCTCTTCAATACTGAGGGTCCCTGAGGGCCAACTAGCCCAACAGGCATCTCCAGTATGCGCCAGGGAGCTGCGCTGCAGACATGTGTTCTGAGGCCAAGCCCCTTTTTACACCTCTCTGCAACGCAGCTCTGTGGCGCTTACTGGAGGTACCTAGTGGTCTAGTTGGACCCTAGGGACCCTCAGGATTCAAATGAACTTAATCTCCCAACTAAAAACGGACACAGGGCGTGTTTACACAGTGGTGAAGGGAGGGGACGGGGCCTGAGTTAACGTGTGCAAAAACGCCCTGTGGCCTGTTTTAAGAGGTAGTTTTAATCCCCCTATTATATACTAGGGGCTTACAGAGGAGGTCATGCTAATCACAGGGGGACCCCAACGCATAATGTTCCCTAGTGTATGTAGGTGTTTTCACTGTATTCTAAGTGTCTTTTAACATAGCACTGGCTCTAGGACTGGTTAGTCAGACTCAGTTACCACCAGTATCTGTCTGAAAAAATTGAGGGTACAGGATGATTTTGCAACAAGGCTTCTTTCTGCTCTTCTTTTTGTTCTTTCTGCACGTTATCCTTCTTCCTGCACTTTTCTTCGTCTTTGAGGACTTCTGTTGCTTCTTTCTTCACTTCTTTTTTTTTCTTTCTGTGCATTTTTTCTTCTTTCTTCACATGTCCTATCTCTGTAGGCATAGTTAGAAATTAGCATTTAAAAAACCTTTGAAATTCACAGAAAAAACCATAGGTTTCAGGCACGTTATAGTTAGGAATTAGCATTTAAAAAACCTCAGAAATTCACTGAAAAAAACATAGGTTTCAGGGGTGTTATAGTTAGCTGGACTTTTCACTTGTACAAAACCATTGAAATTCCCCCGTTATAGTTAGTTCAGCTAACTATAACTCGCGCGCCCGCAATGCACTGCTGATGACGTCACATAGTACATCACTCATGACATGGTCAGTGACATCACTCATGACATCACTGATGACATCTCAAATGACATCACTGATGAGATCATCCTTGTGATAGAGTGGCAGACCTACTCTCACCTTAATATAACCTTTGATACACACATTCAAAAATAGAGACTAAAATTTTCAAAACAATGGACATACCAATACCAGTTACAACAACCTCTTCAGTAATTCTAAGATCCACATACACATCCACTCATTCACCAACAGTCCTATACAGTCACTCATACATGTACTCACTCATCATATGTACTCATACACCTATACATCCTGTTACACAATGCCACTCATCCATAGAGTTACTCACACACATAGTTACTCATGCTAATAAAGAATCAAACATACATTTACTTGCATATACAGTTATACACACACTACCACACTTACTTCTACGGAAACTTACACATACTTAGTCTTTTAAACAATCACTTATAGAAACACATACTTATTCATACAGGAACTCTTTCAATCTCTCACTCTCACATATACTCACTTGTATACACCAATAGTCACATATACTAGTTTAAAACATATGTAGTTACTAATAAAGACACTATTGAGACAGTCATTCACTCACTAACACACCCATACACACACTCATCCACCCATTCAGTCCTGCACACATGCTGTCTTCAACACATACAAACAGTGAGTCACTCATTCATGCACCTATGCACTACGTAATACCCCCCACCGAACCATGCAGACACTCAGACTGATACTCAAAAAACCAACTAATAACCTATATAGACACCCATGTAGTTACTCACCAACCCATGCAGCCGCTTATACACAAAGTGAGAGACTGATACAGATATTTACATATTTAAACATTACTCACTAAGCCATGTATTCACTATGATACACTTAATCAGTCAGTTACACAATCAATTTTTCAAAAACAAATCATCCATTTAGACACGTATATACCCATTTATTTTTCCATCGACCTTGAGATATACATACATAAACCATATTTAATTTTCAGAAAAACACACATTCACTGGATGATGTCATCAGTGATGTCATTTGAGATGTCATCAGTGATGTCATGAGTGATGTCACTGACCATGTCATGAGTGATGTAATATGTGACGTCATCAGCAGTGCATTGCGGGCGCGCGAGTTATATTTAGCTGAACTAACTATAACGGGGGAATTTCAATGGTTTTGTACAAGTGAAAAGTCCAGCTAACTATAACACCCCTGAAACCTATGGTTTTTTCAGTGAATTTCTGCGGTTTTTTAATGCTAATTCCTAACTATAACGTGCCTGAAACCTATGGTTTTTTCTGTGAAAATATATATATATATATATATATATATATATATATATATATATATATATATATATATTACCAAAATTGCCCCAACGCTTGAGGCCGCAACACAGCTGCAGGTAGGTCAACAAAACCTTTATTTAAGCCATTAAACAGGTAACTTCGCATCCCTTTGTATGTCCATGGCCTAATGCATTTCAGAGAGTCTATCTCCTTCGTCAGAGGCAGTGTGTCGAAAACCAGTTCATTTCATCCGCTGCCACTCCCCTGCATGTTTTAAACAAATCGCCTTGATTGGCCTCCGGTGTGCTCCGGTATTTTTTCATTTTACGTGCATGCTGGGAGATGCAGTTAATTATGATGTCTTTGAAGCCCTCCAATGGGTTCCGGTATCGGCATCTTTTAAGGACAGTTCTCGGCCCTCCATTGAGCCCCGGATGGGACTTTTCCTGCTTACAATGCGAGCTCCTGCAGCGCCTACAAGACGGGTGAGTTCCCCTCGGTTGGACCCTTCAATTGCTCTCGGGTTGCGCGATCCCTCTACGGCTTGGAGCAGCCGCATATTTGTATTACCAAAATTGCCCCAACGCTTGAGGCTGCAACACAGCTGCAGGTAGGTCAACAAAACCTTTATTTAAGCCATTAAACAGGTAACTTCGCATCCCTTTGTATGTCCATGGCCTAATGCATTTCAGAGAGTCTATCTCCTTCGTCAGAGGCAGTGTGTCGAAAACTAGTTCATTTCATCCGCTGCCACTCCCCTGCATGTTTTAAACAAATCGCCTTGATTGGCCTCCGGTGTGCTCCGGTATTTTTTCATTTTACGTGCATGCTGGGAGATGCAGTTAATTATGATGTCTTTGAAGCCCTCCAATGGGTTCCGGTATCGGCATCTTTTCAGGACAGTTCTCGGCCCTCCATTGAGCCCCGGATGGGACTTTTCCTGCTTACAATGCGAGCTCCTGCAGCGCCTACACGACGGGTGAGTTCCCCTCGGTTGGACCCTTCAATTGCTCTCGGGTTGCGCGATCCCTCTACGGCTTGGAGCAGCTGCATATTTGTATTACCAAAATTGCCCCAACGCTTGAGGCCGCAACACAGCTGCAGGTAGGTCAACAAAACCTTTATTTAAGCCATTAAACAGGTAACTTCGCATCCCTTTGTATGTCCATGGCCTAATGCATTTCAGAGAGTCTATCTCCTTCGTCAGAGGCAGTGTGTCGAAAACCAGTTCATTTCATCCGCTGCCACTCCCCTGCATGTTTTAAACAAATCGCCTTGATTGGCCTCCGGTGTGCTCCGGTATTTTTTCATTTTACGTGCATGCTGGGAGATGCAGTTAATTATGATGTCTTTGAAGCCCTCCAATGGGTTCCGGTATCGGCATCTTTTCAGGACAGTTCCCGGCCCTCCATTGAGCCCCGGATGGGACTTTTCCTGCTTACAATGTGAGCTCCTGCAGCGCCTACACGACGGGTGAGTTCCCCTCGGTTGGACCCTTCAATTGCTCTCGGGTTGCGCGATCCCTCTACGGCTTGGAGCAGCCGCATATATATATATATATTCACTGAAAAAACCATAGGTTTCATGCACGTTATAGTTAGGAATTGGCATTTAAAAAACCTTAGAAATTCACTGAAAAAACCATAAGTTTCAGGGGTGTTATAGTTAGCTGGACATTTCCCTCGTACAAACCATTGAAATTCCCCCGTTATAGTAAGTTCAGCTAACTATAATTCGCGCGCCTCCGCAATGCACTGCTGATGACGTCACATATTACATCATTCATGACATGGTCAGTGACATCACTCATGACATCACTGATGACATCTCAAATGACATCACTGATGACATCATCCAGTGAGTCTGTGTTTCTGTAGAGTTTTAATATGTTTAATATATATAGGGAAAGACCTATGGAAGAATGAGTGGGTGTATAAGTGTGTGAATGGATGATTTTCTAGGTGTGTGACTGACTCTATAAGTGAGTCATTAAACGTATCTTACTGCAGACTAGTGACTAAACTGTGTGAATGTCTGTATCTGTCTGTCTGTTGTTGTATAAGTGCCTGCATGGTTTTGTGAATAGCTATATGAGTGTCTATATGAGTTATTGATTGGTTATCTGAGTATCTGTATGGGTGCATGAGTGTTTGTGTGGGTAGGGTGTGTGAGTGGGTGATTCTATGGGTGCATGGTTTTAAGAGTGCATCTGTGATGGACTGTATGGTTGGGTGAGTGTATGTATGAGTGTGTTAGTGATTGAATGTATATCTCAGTGGTACATGTGTGAGTAACTACATATGTGAAAGGCAGGGTATATGTGTGTAAGAGTTTATAACTGGGTATATGTGAGAGTGTGTGATTGTGAGAGTGGCTGTATGGATGAGTGTGTGCTTGTATCAGTAATTGTATAAGAGCGTAAGAATGTGGTAGTATTTTTATGAGTAAATGAACTTGTGTGTGTATAACTGTATAGGTGAGTAAATTGGAGTGTGCTTAATTATTTGCATGATTGACTAGGTGTGTGATTGGCGGTGTCTGAGTGTCTATATAGGTGTATAAATGCATATGATAGTCCTGTACTGAGTGACTGTAAGTATGAGGGACTCTACAGATGAGTGAGCGGAGGTGTGTGTAGACCTAAGAGTCAATGAGTGGGTATGTAGTTATTGTTATTGTAGTATCTATGGTTTTGAGAATGGCCGTCTGAAATTTTGAGTCGGTGCATCAAAGATTATATTAGGGTGTGATAAGATGCACTAATTTATTACATGGATGATGTCATCAGTGATGTCATCAGTGATGTCATTTGAGATGTCATCAGTGATGTCATCAGTGATGTCACTGACCATGTCATGAGTGATGTAATATGTGACGTCATCAGCAGTGCATTGCGGGGGTGCGCGAGTTATAGTTAGCTGAACTAACTATAACGGAGAAATTTCTAGGGTTTTGTACGAGGGAAATGTCCAGCTAACTATAACACCCCTGAAACTTATGGTTTTTTAAGTAAATTTCAAAGGTTTTTTAAATGCTAATTCCTATCTATAATTTATCTCTAAAGCTATGATGTTTAATGATTTTCATTGAATTTCTAAATTTTTCAATTTGTGTGTCAATTCCTTTAATTATGTTTTTTTAAAATACTTTTTTATCACCTTTTTTTACATATTTTTTCAATTAATTCTTTTAAAAATAAAAAATATTATTTGATTTTATTGGGTTTTTAAAAAAAATTGTTAATGTTTTAAAATATATTTTTATATTTTTTTAAATAATTTTTAAACTATATTTTCAAAACTTTATTTTGTATTTTTTTTTCAATTTTTGGGGGATCTGCGCACCCTATGTGCACCGTTCTCGATCCCTACGCGATAGCATCCGCGTACGGTAAGCGTTGGGTACGTGTTTGGTGCACGAATGCAATGCGACCGGTACGCGACTCCAAGCCTCTACGCGACACGTACGATGCACGTTACGCGACGCTTGCACGCTGCCGCGATGCGCCATGTGCGTGCAAGACACGGTGGGTGCGCGAATCCCGCGAAATATTTAACATTTAAAAAAACATATATATATGTATTTCATGTGAATATTAATTGAAGTCAAACTCTAAACTTCTCATAAAAGTAATATATTTTTACATCTAATCCTATATTCCTTTTAAATTCAATTTCGCGGATGCGCGCTGGGTGCGTGCTGCGTAAGCGCACGGTGCGTGGATCCCATGTGACCTGAAAAAAAGGGATTTGATTGGTTCATTACACTTCCTGTTCTAAGTATTGAAAGACCCCACCCATTTCAATCATTCTTCTTTGACCTTCTTTGGAGGAGCATCTCTTTGCAGAGAAGAAGCTTTTTTGACTAAGTTTTCACTTAGCTCACACTTTTTTCTTAAGAAACAATGGCTTCAGGGTAGCAGGCATTTCCTGGATCTCCTCATTCATCTGAGGGTGATTTTTTGGAAGAGCCAGCACGCACACCACGTTTTTCATCTGTGGTGTGGAAAATGTTCACGTATCCTGAGGGGCAAACAAAGACCAATGCGACCTTGGTGACCTGCAAGATCTGCCAGAGAGTGCTGTCCCGTGGGGATCCAAACAAAAAATATTCCTGCGGAACTGCGAGCATGATGAAGCATCTGAGGACCCTTCATCTGGTAAACCTTGCTCGGGAGGAATGCCGCAGAATGAGAGTCGTTCCTGCTCCTTCGGATTCATCGCAGCCAAGCACTTCAAGGGTGGATCCTTCTGCAAAAAATTTGGACATCCGTCCGCAGTTCCAATACTTGAAAGTGCTCTGCATAAAATGCAATGCGATTTTATGCTACGGGGAGCAGTCTATTGATCTAATCTGCTGCAAGCAAGAAAGTCACCATTGCTAGTTTTTTTCCCCCTGAAGTTCATTGTTTTGTTCCTCAGTTTTTTTTTTTCCTTTTTTTTTTCAAGAAAATCCCCCAAAATTTACAAATTGTTCAAAAAATAATCTAAAAGAAAAAAAGAAGAAACAAAAAATTCTTCTAAGAACTAACTTTCCTGGTTTAAAAAAAGAGCTATATTTGTTTGTTGGTGTGTGAAAGTTTAGATGAATGTATGTGTAGAACGTAATTGACTGTATGAATGCATTAATAGCGTATGGTGAATGTATAAGTGCAGAACTATGAGGAAATGCTGCAGCATCACACAATAACCTCTTTAACTGCAGTGTGCTGTAGTACTTCCAAAGCACAGGGATGCAACATATGTACATAAATATGTTGCACATCTATGCTTCTCTCTGCACGGCTGCTTAAATTGCAGCCATGTGGTGACACAGGCACCCTTGCACCATAGTGGAAGGCTATCTGTGTCATGTGCTGTTTGTTTTTGTGCAGAAAGACACACCTTCCTGCACAAAAACAATCAGTAAATGCATTTTTCTCCTTCCATGTATGCTGAACATTTTAGCATGCATTGAGAATTTAAAAATGAGCAGAAAAGAAAACAATTCTTCTTGTTGTGCTTTCGTACACCAATTAGAGAATGGTGCAGCATTCACACACATATCGAGATTTATGATTTCTGATAAATCTGGAGATGTGTCTTGTTCTATGAGTATTCAGTGCAATCATGCACAACAACACTTATAGAACAACCTTTCAATGCAAAGTGGTGTGTATGATGAGGTTGTATTTACATGGAGTAGAAAAAGTACACAGAGCGCCTTTTCCTCTCTTTGTAAATATGAAAGATTGTTTTGTGCAATAACTATGTTACAAAAAGTGACATATTTCTGTTTTAAAATTGCTTCCAAATGATAGAAGGTAAGCACAGAGTTTTGTCTGCAAAGATGCTTAAACAAGAATGATTGAAATGATTGCGGTCCTTCAATAGGTACAATGGGAAATATTATGAACCACTCAAATCTGTTTTTTTTGAGGTCACATAATATCCGATAACAGAGAGATTTCAAAACTACATAGGTATAAACAGAGTGTTTTTAAAAACTTGTTCAATCTTTGTAGGTACTTGCAGATCTACCCATTCTGCTTATTAATACTTAGTTAAACTTACCTTCAAAGTAATAGAAGTAAAAAATGGTATACATTTTTTTCAGATTTTTTTTGCAATGTAAATTGATGTAAACTGCTTATTTTAGAATTAGGATCTGTAAAGAAAAGAAAAAATAGTTATAACATGTAATAATACATTTTTTACAACACAGCATAATTTCAACAAAGTTATTTGTTTGCCTTTTTTGCTGTTCTCAGAATATATTGAATTTCACTAGAAATAGTGATTTCAATCGTACTCATCACTTAACAGCGGGCAAAAAAAAAACAATCATAAAGATTCTTTAAAAAAAACAACATGCTATTCTCAGTAAAATACCACAAGATACAAATCACACAAATATAAAATGCTTATGGCTAACAAAATTTTATAACTTTAGCTTATAAAAACTGTAAATGTTGTCGCTTAAAAATATTCACCGAGTCAATGAGCACAAAAAAGTCCATAATTCAAACATATACCTTTCCTTAGGCCAAATGGTATTTTTGCAGTCCTTTTTATGTAAATTGTCCAATGGTAATCCTATTAAATTATATTAATAAATTCCTCAGAGAATGAATTATCTTCCTAAAACTTTGACTTTAAAAATATTAGGTAGGAATTTGGTAATTCCCTAGGCAAACGTTGTTTGAAAACCAACTGGGAATCATTACAAAGTTTCCAGCCTTTGTCACATTTTAGATAGGCAGTGTAATGTCCATATGTGGTGGAAGGACCATCATGGAAAATTATTGCAATTGCTACAAACGTCCTTCCTGATATTGATGGTTGTGTTGCTACAAACTGCTTTATTAAAGTATCCAATTTTCTTCCATCAGCTGTATAACGTTGCATCATTAAAATTATGTATTGTCCATATTTTGTTAAAAATAATGTGGATAACATTTCTGATTTACATTGGCTACACTCCATGTTCTGATTTGCACCTTTAACTAATTTATTGAAAGACACTGATTTACAGTCTGGTAATGTTAAATACAGAAATCTTTCAGTGTCTACATTAGTGGTACATGTATACATGCAATTTTCACAATGATGTTCAACTTTTGTAAGAAAGGCCAAAAACATTTTCTATTTCTACACCTTCATTTTCAAAAATGGTAAGCATATACATCAAAAATTCCTGAGCATCTTGTTGAATATTTTGTGTAAATTGGTTAGAACCAGACCACACATCCAATAGATTACGAACATCTGAAACAGATTGTATTTTACTTGTATCTGTTGTCAATTTTTCATAAACAGAATGCAACAGAGAACAAAATCTTTTTTGCCGATTCGGCATAATTTGTTCTTGCAAACCTTCAAGATAAAAAACAACATTGACCACTACATTAGCATAGCAGTTGACACCTGAACTATTTTCAAACTGATAACCAACAATCTCTTCAACAGTGTCCAATTTCGTTTTACTTGCAATTACAACATTATCTTATTCTTTTCCCTTCTCGACACCTTCAGAACAGATATTCTCAAACCTTCTTTTTCGACCAACCATACGCTTTTCATATACAGGATATTGACCTAAATTTGGAGCATACACCCTTATTAACCTATTATACTCTTTTACACAGTTTGCATCTGCAGTAACCTTTGTCTCATCAAAATCAATCAAAAACAAACCAGATAATGTTCTGACTCGCGACAAAGCAACATATGCCATACCCTCTTTAAATACAGTAGATCCAATGTTCACCAATGCACTGTCTACACTTAATCCTTGAGATTTATGAATAGTCACTGCATATGCCAGAGAAAATGGAAATTGTTTCCTACGGACATATAAATCTTTAACAAGCAAAAAACGAACTGAACTTTAACTTCTTCAATCTGATCAAATGTAATTTAAAAAAATTAAATTCCTTCTTTTTTCTGATAATTAACAAAATCCACCACTTTACCCATTGCGCCATTAACTAACTCTTTTTCTACATCCAAATTACGCCTTAAAATTACCCGACAGTTTACACACGCATATAGTGTGTTTTCTAAACCAGCTGTTTTAGATATTTTTTTTTCTAAAGAATCCAGTTTTGTTTTCAACTTTCCCTTCAAAATAATAGTGATTCCTTCATGCTCTATTTTATCGATGGCTCCCATTTTTATAATTTTTTCATTTTCCAGTTTCAATAGTTCTTCGTTAAATATGGAACACTTGCGCAGTGTTGGCATTAAACAGATCACTGATTTATTTTCAGCAATTTTCATGTACACTTTTGCAGGAACTACATTTTCATTTGGAAACGCACTGCAAAGTAATCGACTCTCCAAAGCTTGTTTGCCATGTTTTGTAAGAATTCCAATTCTTATATCTTTAAGAATACTTCCATATTCAGCATCATTTGCCTGTCGCATATTTGTTGTCAGTTCTTTGTATTCAAAATTAGTCCAAATGTTCACATTACCAACACTACCAAGAGACTTTCTGGTATCTTCATGTGCAAGTGTTTTAAATACCGGTTGTCCTTTTACCGGAGTCAGTTGCAATAGATCTCCAAAAACGATGACGTATTTTCCTCCAAATAACATGTCATACTCTGTTTTAAGAATTTGCTGCATTCTTAAATGCACAAAGGCAAGCATCAAGTCTGAGACCATGCTCACCTCATCAATAATGAGAAGTTTCATTTTCTTCAGGACTCTTGAAACTTCACAACAAGCTTCTCCAGATAGCTTGTGGTATTCCAATGTTATGTGCTGCCAACAGTTGGAGCAGTGACAACACAAGACAAATGCAACTCAGTTGTTTTCTGCAGATAACTTGTAATTACTTTAATTAAGAAACTTTTTCCTGTTCCAGCTTGACCACTCACAAAGATTCGGATAGGTTGAAATGATGTACATGAGCACCCTATCTTTTCATGAAGTAATCCATGGTCAATCTGCTCTTTCACTTGTTGATATATTTGTTTCTGTTCAACATTTAGTTGTTCTTCCAAGTTTCCTAACTGTATTACATCTTCTTGAGCTTGATACATTGCTGTTTCCACCTCATTCATGACAGTTGCTGCTTCATTTTCAACAATTGGTTGTCCAAGTGGATCTTGACTCAGTGCAGCAGAACTTTGACTGTATTGAGAACTGTCTCTAGCACTCTCAGCTGCAATTGTAGCTGCTTGATCAATTTCATCATTCAACATTTTCACATAATTTGCTAAAGCACTGTATTGTATGCTATCTTTACAAGCATTAAATGAATCTTCACAGCTCTGAAAATCTCCAAGTAATTCCCGTTCTGAACGCCATGGTTTGAACATTTGCAAAAGGGCTAAATAGTAAAATTCCCTTTTGTCAGCAGTGTCGCAACTCAGTTTCCTGTGATTAATTACATTTCCTTTCCTTTGTTTCACCAGACATCCTTCGGAACCAATCACTGCATATTTTTCATCATTGATGTTCTCTGTAGTATTCCGTTTAAAAGTGTAGTTTTGCAGCACTTCATAGAGACACATGTTCTCAAGATGATGACTTCTGTTTGGGTAATATGTGTCCAACATATTCGTTTTCAAAATATCTGTACTTTCTGGTTCTTTTTCTGCTAAATATTCAATTTCTTGAACAGATTTCAGTGCCCGATTTTGCATTCCTGCAAGACCTAGACTCACCCAAATGATTCTTCTATTTTTGGAATATAGAGTTGCAGATGATAACCGATCTGAACATTCATATGCTTGAATTTCATGATGCGATAACATCTTCAAACTGAAACTGTATAATTTCTTACTTAGAGTCTTCTCGTGAGAAATCTCTTCCCACATTTCTTTCAATTCAGTCTTTTCTGATTTAGTAATGTAAGACGTTACATATCGAGCAACAGCAATGGAATTGTCCGCAACATAATGAATATCCATGTTAGCGTTCCACTGGATTGTAGTCATTTATGTATTTTGATTTTTTGCTTCTTCTTAAGTTGTAGGTATTTTTCGGAGACTTTCTTGTATTGGTATTTCACATAGCTGACATAAAACTGTTCACTCTTCCTTTGGATAATACAGGACGTGGAAATCCAAAACGACATTTGGTATAGAACTTATCCTTTGACTTGTGCTTTCGTCAACAGTATTTTCCACATCGATGGCTTTGGAATCGTAAGACTTGTTGTTTTAAGTTTTTATGTTCTCTGCTATTGGGTACAGCACATGTGGCATAATCTTCAATGAAAGACAAAGGTGCCGATCACGATCCTGTAAAAACTGGGTACGAACCGTCGGACGGAGCATATTCTCCGTCCGACGCGTACCCGGTGGTCAAAATATACATACATGGAAGTACGATTCGCACGGAAATACCATTTCCGTACGAATCGTACAAAACCCCGACCGACGAAAATAAACATACAAATGTGATCCGGGAAAGCGCCGACGTGACGTCGGGACGCACGCAGCCTGCCATTCACGAACCAGGCATTACGATTCGCACCGACGTCATCCCGCACGGACAATATTTTCCGGCAGCCAAAAACTGCCGGGAAATCAGGACGACGCGAACAAGGAATACCTGCACGCGACGGACAGACATGGACCCGAACCTACGTGTCATCCCGGCCCTCATAGCAGTCGACCTCCTCTACAGGTTACGACGCAGACGCCGCAGAAGGTCAGAACAACAAAGGGAGGGGGGAAAGGGGGGGGGCAGGACCATGGGCAGGCCACAAAACCCCCACCAAAGTCACACAGCACACATGCCCTGGACATACCTGACCCCCAGGCCTTGGTCACTACGAGGGTGTGGGGGCGTGTCCAGCAAAGCCAGCGTCCGCCACAACGGAAGTGCTTGACGACGCGAACCGGCAACACAACAATACAGGTACGTCCCGTACCCACGCCTTAAGAGCGTGGGTACGAGTCGTACCCCACCCACACCTACGTCACGCCAACAATGGTGGGACGGCTGTACCCACGTGGCAAAGGCCTGGGTACGGCCCGCACAAGCATTCCATAGCGTGGGTACGGATATGTACGGACCGTACCCCCACCCCGTATGCATGGAGCGTATCCCCCACCCCAACAGTGTAAGTCTGACTCGTACCCTCACCCGTGTACGCATGGAGCGTACCCCCCACCCCAACTGTGTATGTACGACCCGTACCCTCACCCGCATATGCATGGAGCGTACCCCCCACCCCAACAGTGTAAGTATGACCCATACCCTCACCCGCGTATGCATGGAGCGTACCCCCACCCCAACCGTGTATGTACGACCCGTACCCTCACCCGCGAATGTATGGAGCGTACCCCCCACCCCAACAGTGTAAGTACGACCCGTACCCTCACCCGCGTACGTATGGAGCGTACCCCCACCCCAACAGTGTAAGTACGACCTGTACCCTCACCCACGTATGCATGGAGCGTACCCCCCATGCCAACAGTGTACGTACGGACCGTAACCCCACCTCGTATGCATGGAGCGGACCCACACCCATGTATGTTCGAAGCGTACATATCGTGAAATAGGAGGGTTGGGTGCAGAGTCCTCCCAGCAGTGCCCAGACACAGGAGGGGTGGGTGCCTAACACTCACAGCAGTGCCCAGTCACAAGAGGGGTGGGTGCAGAGTCCTCCCAGCAGTGCCCAGACACAGGAGGGGAGGGTGCAGAGTCCACCCAGCAGTGCCCAGACACAGGAGGGGTGGGTGCCTAACACTCACAGCAGTGCCCAGTCACAAGAGGGGTGGGTGCAGAGTCCTCCCAGCAGTGCCCATACACAGGAGGGGTGGGTGCAGAGTCCTCCCAGCAGTGCCCAGACACAGGAGGGGTGGGTGCAGAGTCCTCCCAGCAGTGCCCAGACACAGGAGGGGTGTGTGCAGAGTCCTCCCAGCAGTGCCCAGACACAGGAGGGGTGTGTGCAGAGTCCTCCCAGCAGTGCCCAGACACAGGAGGGGTGGGTGCCTAACACTCCCAGCAGTGCCCAGACACAGGAGGGGTGTGTGCAGAGTCCTCCCAGCAGTGCCCAGACACAGGAGGGGTGGGTGCCTAACACTCACAGCAGTGCCCAGTCACAAGAGGGGTGGGTGCAGAGTCCTCCCAGCAGTGCCCAGACACAGGAGGGGTGTGTGCAGAGTCCTCCCAGCAGTGCCCAGACACAGGAGGGGTGGGTGCAGAGTCCTCCCAGCAGTGCCCAGACACAGGAGGGGTGTGTGCAGAGTCCTCCCAGCAGTGCCCAGACACAGGAGGGGTGGGTGCAGAGTTCTCCCAGCAGTGCCCAGACACAGAGGGGTGGGTGCAGAGTCCTCCCAGCAGTGCCCAGACACAGGAGGGGTGGGTGCCTAACACTCACAGCAGTGCCCAGTCACAAGAGGGGTGGGTGCAGAGACCTCCCAGCAGTGCCCAGACACAGGAGGGGTGGGTGCAGAGTCCTCCCAGCAGTGCCCAGACACAGGAGGGGTGTGTGCAGAGTCCTCCCAGCAGTGCCCAGACACAGGAGGGGTGGGTGCAGAGTCCTCCCAGCAGTGCCCAAACACAGTAGGGGTGGGTGCAGAGTCCTCCCAGCAGTGCCCAGACACAGGAGGGGTGTGTGCAGAGTCCTCCCAGCAGTGCCCAGTCACAAGAGGGGTGGGTGCAGAGTCCTCCCAGCAGTGCCCAGACACAGGAGGGGTGTGTGCAGAGTCCTCCCAGCAGTGCCCAGACACAGGAGGGGTGGGTGCAGAGTCCTCCCAGCAGTGCCCAGTCACAGGAGGGGTGTGTGCAGAGTCCTCCCAGCAGTGCCCAGACACAGGAGGGGTGGGTGCCCAACACTCCCAACAGTGCCCCTGCAAAGAAAAGGGTGGAGTACCCACAGATCCAATGCCCACAAATGTCAGTCAGGTGCACAAAGATCCTGCAGTACGGACGCCACGAATGATGCAGGTGGAGACATTGCTCAGCATGCATGGCCCAAGTCTAACGAGTCCGTCACACACCCAGCCAATGTAGACACAGCTCAGCACCACATATTGGAAAGACCCTGCAGGGAAGATGTCAGGTTACACAGAGGAAGGAACACACCTTGGGACGATGTCACCATGCAGTAACTGCTTACATGAACAAAGTTATGTAGCCAACAGCTTGTGATGGCACACACATACCAGGATCCACCCTATGACCAGCTCAAGACTACAATTCCCACACACCCAACACATTATCACCACCCAAAATAATGGGGCAGGTCGACCAACAGCAGTACCAGACAGACAGTAGTGTACTAAGGAAAAATAAATTGCTTTATTCAGCATCCAAAAAGCAGTTTGTCCCTTGAAAGTTCAAAATGTACAATGCCCATAGGGCAATCCAAAGTTCGAATCCAGGTGGGGGACACAGTGGGACGCGTGTCCCCTAGCTTGCCTGCACAGTCAGATTCCTTCGTCTTCCAGAGCGGGGAGGGCATCATGTGGGGGGGAAGGACCAGGCACCGCAGGGACATGAGGGCGAAGGGTAGGCGTCGTGGGTGCAGGGATGGAGGACTCCACCACAGGGGGTGGGGCAGGGCCAAAGGCGGAGGCCAGGATGTCGCTGCACACCTTAGCAAGGTCCTCCAGAGACTCCCCTGCACCCGAAGGAACCACAGGCCCCAAGGGGGGTGCAGAGGGATGGGTCGCAGCACCACTGGGGGAGGGTGTGGACATGGGGGGACTCAACCACCCTGACCGGGGACACCCTTGACCGCTTGCAGGGTGGTGTCACAGTGGGGCTCAGGGACAGAGCGGCCATGAAGGAGTCTTTGCCGGATATGTGGCCAGGAGAGCTGAGGGGAGGGGATTTGGAGGGAGTGGATTGGGTGGAATGCGGACTCCCACTCTGGCTGGTTGGCTTACGTTTGCCCCCCGACCCAGTGGGTGTGCCTACTTCACCCTGTGTGTGCGTGCCAGGAGGTGTGCGTATGACCTTCCCTGCTGGTGTGGTGCCTGTGTCTGTTGTGGGTGCATGCTGACATCTGGGTGTACATGGGACAGGCATGGGAGTGGGAAGTGTGGATGGGTCAGGGGTAGGGGGTTGGACGTAGCACTGCAGGAGACCCACTGCTGCAGTCAGTGTCGAGTCAATGGACCTCAGCAAGTTGCGTTGGTCAGCCTGCGATGAGAAAATGCCCTCCAAGTATGCCTCCATGTTGTTCAGCACTTGGCTGTGGCCATGGAGGACATTAAGCATCGCAGCCTGACCAACCTGCAACTGCCGCTGGATGTCCACAGACTCGGCATTGGCAGCAGCAGTGGAGACAGGGGCAGGGGGTGCGGTGCCTGGCAGGAAGGAGACATGTGGTGACCGGGCACGCTGGGAAGGGACACGAGCAAGTGGGAGGCGGCTGATGGCAATGGAGGGGGCGGGGTGAGATGTTGTGCGGCTGTCAACTGCTGGTGCAGCCTCCGCCCACTCGGAGAGATCATCCTCGGACCCGTCAGCTTCATATTCTGTCGTGCCAGTGGACAGGTCCTCGGCCTCACTTTCCTCCGCCTCAGTTCCACTCAATGTGCCAGCCACGATGTCAATGCTGGCACTGGTGCTCGGTCCCTCCGCTCCGTCTGTGCTCATGTCTCCCTCCGTGTCCCCCGACGATGCTGTGGGCAAGGTGAAGAGACAGCAATTAATCATACACCTGTATACATATGTCACATGAGTCCAATCTACATAGGTTACAGTGCATAGCCTAAAAAGAAAGATCAGTAACATCTACGAAACAAGGTACAGATGTAGGGCTGCAACACACAGTTGGTTGACCCACCATGCCACTGAAAAACCATGGTGAGCATGACACAATAGCAAATGACATGAAATGGAGTTTGACAGAGGAGCCAGGCCCTGGGGACAATCCAGCACTGCATCTGCACCACACAGCGTTGCCGAAAATAGGGATGAGCAGGGACCATATCCATGAACTTGAGGCACATGCTGCATAGGTAATACTGAAAACATGCCCACCATGACTGGCTCACTGCACCTTGAGTTTATGTCCAGACAAACATCACACACTGGCCAGACCTAGCAAGGAGACATCAGGTTTTGACATGTAGGCTTTGCCCGCACCAACCACACCCTACATGAGACAATTTGTTGAGACACAGGAAGCACTTACATCTCTTAGTCTGGGTGAAATACACAGGGGCTGCATAAATGCAAGATTGGACACCAAATACCCAAGGTGCGCCTGTCCAAATAATCATGTACAAATGATGATCATCAGATGATTGTAACAAGACACACAGGCACTGGCCACCGTGAGTATGAAGAAGGAAAATTAGGTCAGGCTGTACAGTGGACACTTGTACTACATATTACGTCAATATACATGGTGCCAGGGGACAATGGCACAGAGCACAACCTATGCTGTAGACACTGAGAGTGTCCACATTTTGTGATGACATGCATGACACCTAGGAAAATATGCCCCAGGGAACAGTAGTGGCCACACAACTCCATGGTCCTGAATGGGAATGACTGCAACACACGCCACCATCCCTGCACTATGCGTATCGCACACTCATGCACATCATGTCTCAGGCCACAACATAGGACATGCGTGCTGTAAGGCTTGACACTTGAGAGACTAACTCCCATGTCTGGACTCAGCATCAGTGCCAACTGACATGGAACCCACAAGTACTGAACTGGACAGGGCACAGGCAAAGTCCCAAAACCTGTTACACACCACCCCCACACATGATGCTACAGGCATAGTTCACGTGGAGAAAGTGCCAGCCTACATAACCTTGTGAAGGAGTGACTACACACAGACCAGGGAACACATTGCAAAGAGGGGAGGGGAGGCAGGAGAGCACCGCTATACTGTGGGTAACAGGATCTGCACAGCACCTTTAAACCCTGGCAGTGTATCCATGCAACTGTGCACTTACAAATGCTGGTGACACACAACAAACACACAGGTACCTACCCCCTTCCTGCTGCTGCTTCTCCTGTAAGACCTGTCCAAGTCTGGAAATACCACCGCCAGCACACGCTTGTGGATGTGGGTCAGACGGCGGCGCCCGCGGTTCTTATGGGTCTAAGGTGAGTCCCCCAGCAGGACCCATGCGATCCTCCGCGTCCAGCACCGGATATCCTGCCAGCGTTTCCTCACCTGGGCCAGGCGCCGCTTGTGACCGTCCGTCCTCCTCACGGCACTGACGGCGTTCATCCATATCTGCTTCTTGGCAGAGGCGCCTACCTGTGAGGATGAACAAGTGACACTACATCAATACACCTGGCACATGTCACAGAGACACATATTAGAACCAATTTGCTGTTTACAACAAGGCATAGTATGCATCCAACGCATTGCACCTTTGTCATAGGGACATGATCCTCTGGGGAAGGGCAAAAGCAGTACGTGCCATTGAAAGTAAACAGGTGGAATGAGGGCAACGACACAATCAATGATCCAGGCACACACTGTGCATCACAAGCTACACCAGGATAATGTGCAGCACCTCTAAGCAGTCACATGCCACAGGCCACTGATGCTACCTCAGCAGAGTACACAGACACACACAGGCACAGGACATTCACCTGCCATTGCCAAATGCAGCGACAAACCTCACTCTGCACATGTGCCACTAGACGGGGGGGCTCACAGGTGTGGGGCTGGCTCTGCACGTCAGACACACAGCACTGCTCCCTGCTCACATCACATGGGCAGGGTATATCCATCCCTCATGCAGCCCGGGTGCCACACTCCACATATGCACCCACCCACATGACAGGGGACTTACACACACACCGATGTCCAGGGTACGAACACATAATGTGGACACTCTCAGCACAGGTACACAGAACTAACACACATCTGTGGGTACAGTCACCTGTCACACTGGGCTGACCACATAATCACATGAGGACTGTAGAGGCTACATTCCCAGGAGGACAAGACAGGCAGAATGTGCACCATGCAGTGATTGTCACAGTAAACACAATGCAAGTGAGGACGGCAGACATGCACCACAGCTGGGAGACATCAGGCATTCCCCCCCCCGGGACCCCCCCTACAGTACATAGCATGTGTGTCACACCTGGACACAATGCCCGAAGTCACAGTCACAAACAAGGGACACAGTTTGTGCTAGTAGACTCTGCACTCACCTGATACCCTGGTCGCCCATACAGCAGAGGGTACTGTGGGAGGATCACATCCAGCAATGCCAGGTTCTCCTCCAGGGTGAAAGGCTGTGACCTCTCCACAGACCTTGACATGGTTCCAGGGAATCAGTAGCAGCAGCTGGGTCGTAGAATCCAAAGGTGTGCAGGCAAGTGCTCCCTCATGGGACCTGGCTGCCTTATATCTGCCTTGCTGGCCTGTTTCATGCACAGGAGTACAGAGTGATTGGTCACTCACAGTTGCATCCTATGTTTCCTCCAATCCCTTCAAACCTAGCACAGTCAGTGTGTTCTGATTGTGTTTTTTTCTTGAGCATGAAGTCAACTCTAGAACCACATTGCAACAAAGCAGATTTATTCAAACTGACTTCTGCTGTTCACCTGCTGAAAAAAATTCAAACTTTAAACTTGGTCTCCATGACAACCAGCATGCATGTAGGCCTTTATACTTGTCCCTCATGTGTCCCCTATGTAATTTGGAGTTTCACACTCATGTACGGTGCGTACCAGGGCCCTAGGGCACCCCAAAAGCATAGCAACAGCCCGTACAGGCGTGTGTACGGTCCATATCACTATGGGTGTGCTCGCGTATGCGTACCCATAGTGATAGTGAGCGTACAGGCGTGTGTACGGTCCGTATCACTATGGGTGTGCTCGCGTATGCGTACCCATAGTGATAGTGAGCGTACAGGCGTGTGTACGGTCCGTACCACTATGGGTACGCATACGCGAGAACACCCATAGTGATAGTGAGCGTACAGGCGTGTGTACGGTCCGTACCACTATGGGTACGCATACGCGAGAACACCCATAGTGATAGTGAGCATACAGGCGTGTGTACGGTCCGTACCACTATGGGTGTGCTCGCGTATGCGTACCCATAGTGATAGTGAGCGTACAGGCGTGTGTACGGTCCGTATCACTATGGGTGTGCTCGCGTATGCGTACCCATAGTGATAGTGAGCGTACAGGCGTGTGTACGGTCCGTATCACTATGGGTGTGCTCGCGTATGCGTACCCATAGTGATAGTGAGCGTACAGGCGTGTGTACGGTCCGTACCACTATGGGTACGCATACGTGAGAACACCCATAGTGATAGTGAGCGTACAGGCGTGTGTACGGTCCGTACCACTATGGGTACGCATACGCGAGAACACCCATAGTGATAGTGAGCGTACAGGCGTGTGTACGGTCCGTACCACTATGGGTACGCATACGCGAGAACACCCATAGTGATAGTGAGCGTACAGGCGTGTGTACGGTCCGTACCACTATGGGTAAGCATACGCGAGAACACCCATAGTGGTACGGACCGTACACACGCCTGTACGCTCACTATCACTATGGGTGTTCTCGCGTATGCGTACCCATAGTGGTACGGACCGTACACACGCCTGTACGCTCACTATCACTATGGGTGTTTTCGCGTATGCGTACCCATAGTGGTACGGACCGTACACATGCCTGTACGCTCACTATCACTATGGGTGTTCTCGCGTATTCGTACCCATAGTGGTACGGACCGTACACACGCCTGTACGCTCACTATCACTATGGGTGTTCTCTCGTATGCGTACCCATAGTGGTACGGACCGTACACACGCCTGTACGCTCACTATCACTATGGGTGTTCTCGCGTATGCGTACCCATAGTGGTACGGACCGTACACACGCCTGTACGCTCACTATCACTATGGGTACGCATACGCGAGCACACCCATAGTGGTACGGACCGTACACGCGTGCGTACGCTCACTATCACTATGGGTACACATACGGCAGCACTCCCATAGTGATAGGGAACATACACAGGCCCTCTGAGCGAATGTACGGTGCCTTTCACACATCACAGTGGTGACAGGCAGCACACAGGAAGGAATAGGGCTGACATACTTGGCCATGGATGGACATCAAGGCATTGTCTGGGCAGTACTACATGTGTGGGGCACAGGTGTGAAAGGCTGTGATGTGGCACATTACTCCTGAGTCGAGAAGGCACCAGATGTATGATGAGATGTGTACAGATGTCATGTGTGAAGATGCAATGTGTGCCAGGCATACCCTTAACTCCTTTGACATGTGTGCATGTCGTACTGCACACTTGGGATGAGCGTCACTGGCATGGCACAGTCAACAACACACGCAAGTGTCCCCTGATGCCCGCTACAGGGGTTACCACACCAGACATGTGACTACACACGGTGCACGATGTGTCTATGTCATGTATGTTTGGGGTGTTCCCATTAGCTTGATGTTGGTGCTCCCTCAAAAGCATCAGCTGTTGCAGCAACCAACATGTGTCTGTGTGTAGATGGACATGGCACACTGTTAGGCACACCAGGCCACATGTGGTATCGGATGTGAGGTGCGTATGTATGCATGGGACACGGAGTAGCGTCACAAGGACATGTCTGCATCCTCTCAATGTATGTGTGGTGAGTCATTACATGTACACCTTATTGGCAAGGTGTGTGGGCTATCCTAGTGTCATGTCATGTGACCTGTGGCTCTAGTGTTCCGCTACCAGTCTCTGAAATCGACATCCTACTTCTGTTGATGTGTTGATGTATGTCACTCCTGTGTTGCGTCTGGCTGTTCACTTACACTGGGACACAGCTAATCCCATGCCATGGCATGTGGAGGTTCACAATCTCCGTGTGTAGCTGGGTCTTGGTAGGAGTGTCACCTGGCAGCCATACGTGTCCAGGGCATGTGGCACATACCTGACTCCGTATGTCGCATATGTGTATTGACAGATTAACATGTGCTCAGTACAAATAAATTGTTGTTGTAGTGCACTCACTCTTCCTTGTCACTTCCAAATTACTGCAGAGCGCCGCCTCTTCCCCGACCAATTCCGGACTTGGCTGACATGGGGGAGAATGACTGTATCCGGTGCTACCGCTTCCCCCAACCGTTGATTGAGGAGTTGACGGCGAGGCTGGCACCACACCTGCAACTGCTGCACAGGTATCCTACGGCACTGACACCCAAGCTGAAGGTAATGGCAGCCCTACATTTTCTTGCCACGGGTACCTTTCAATATACCATAGCTCATGTTGGTGGCATGTCCCAGAGCATGTTCAGCCGTGTGCTGCATGATTTCTTAGAGGCCATGTTGCTTCACATGGATGAGTTCATCCATTTCCCAACTCCTGAAATGTTGACTGGGGTCAAGCGTGGATTCTATGCCCTGGGAGGGATGCCCCATGTCATTGGGTCCATAGATGGGACACATGTGGCTTTGGTACCACCACAGGCACAGGAGGTAGCGTACAGGAATCGCAAGCACTACCACTCCATCAATGCCCTTGTGGTGTGTCTGTCCAACATGGTGATTTCACATGTCTGTGCTCGTTTTCCAGGATCAGCACATGATGCCTACATCATGAGGCGTAGCAGGGTGCCTGAAATGATGACGCAGCTGCGCAACGAACGAGCATGTGTTGTTGGTGGGTACACTCTGTCTGTCCTGTATTTTGCGTAGACTTCCAGCACGACCGCTTCTCCTGTCCTACTTATGTCCATGTGGTTTCCATGTAGGGGACGCTGGCTATCCCAACATGCCATGGCTGATCACACCTCTCCGCAACCCCATCACGCCGGCCCAGCTCCGCTACAACACCGCCCATGGCCGGACAAGGCGAGTGATAGAGAGGACATTTGGCCTCCTGAAGAGCCGATTCAGATGCCTCCACAAGACCGGCGGCGCCCTCCCATATGCCCCGGCGAAGGTCTGCAAAATATTCATGGTCTGCTGCATGCTGCACAACATGGCAGTTGAGAAAGCTGTGCCACTCATCCTGGATCAAGATGATCAGGACCATCCACCCGTGGAGGACGAATGGCTTGGCAATGGGGCTAGTGATGTGGAGGATGTGGTTCTGCAAGAGGACATCCTGAGTCGGCTCATACGCGACTTCTTTGCTTAGCGGTGAGTACCAGTGTCTGTGTGTGCACGCATTGGTCCCCGTGTGGCATGTGTTGCGATGTGTGTGTCCATCTGCATGTATGGCACGTGAGTCAGAGGTGTGTGTGGATGTGTCACTGGAGTGATGGTGCCAGTGATGAGTGTATTTCCCCAGTCATAATTGTGACCTAGCATGTTGTCATCCTTACATTTGTCGAGTACATGCACATGCAAGTGGCTGTGCTTTTTGTGGCTGACTTCTTGTGTGTCTCTAATCCCCAGGTACTTGCGCATGCCGTCTGCTGGTTGCATTGTTGTGGCACTGCTATTCCTCATGGACACGTCATCGTGTGCTGACTCAGCGTTACACGCACGGACAAGTTTGGAAGTCTCCTTAGGGTAAGGGATGCATCAGGGGTGTATTGGGTGTGGCAGTTGTTTACGATGTGTGCACACTGCCCCTGTCGATGTTTGGTTCCTCTGCAGACATGTCACATCACCATGGGACACATGACATGCAGCTGGGTACACCTGAATAGATGGTCAGACTTGTTGACAGTCATCTGTGATGGGATTGTGGATTGTGATGATGGCATCAATGTGTGTTACACTGCCCTCGGACACATACGGTTTGCATTGGCTTGACATGGTGTGGGACTTCCACATCAGAGGATCAATGGTGTATGGCAGCCTCTCCGTGAGCAGCAGGGGGTGTTTAGCTGTTAGCCGACACTTGTGTGCCAGTTCCATGGCTATCACGCATTTGTGCTGCAGAAGGGGGGTTCCAGTGTTGGACCCACATGTTACTCCACATGACCTGTTCATGTGTACTCCGAGTTGCCTCTGCATTCCCGAATGCATGAATAATAAAGGTGTCCCTATGCCTCCAAGGTGCCGCTTCTCAGTCAATGCTGGTGTGTTGCCACGGTGCATCCGGCATGTCTGGCATGGTTTTCCGTGATAGTGGCTATGTGTCTAGCAAGATGCTAGCTGTTTGTGTGGGATTAGACTGTGTATTGTGCATGATGTCCATGACTGTGTGGGTATTGTGACATGTGCCATCCCCATGCAACCAACGTTGGCCAGGCCACCATTCTCTGCATCCACCTGACTCAAGCTTGCAGGACATGGTTCTGCAACCTGTCCACACATACCTGGGTGCCCCACAGGACACTCCACATGATCCCTGACCTCTGCGCATGGCTGTCGCTGTACTCAATATGTCCGTCGGCACGGTTGTGCGGCCACCCCCTCAGCTGGTTGGACCCATCACGGGTGTGTATGGTGCTCCATGTCTGTCTTGCCTAATACAATGTGACCCATGTGTGTCCTGTGCCAGACTCAGGCCCCAGGGTGTGGATGGTTGAAGTCAAATGAGAACTCAGGCATGGTTAGACTTTACAAGACACATGTAATAATGCAAAATGTAGGCATCTTCTCTTTATGGTGTAACTTTTTATTTTGGTTGGGGTACGTGGGGGGGGGGTATGACATGAGGGGCTCTCCGGGTGTGTGGAATCCAAAGTTCACTAGGGGAGTTGGTGTCCTTGCCATTGGAAATCCTCAGAGTCCATGCCACAGTCTTTGTCAACATTGGTCAGACAGTGACCAGCAAGTCCATGTGGCAGAGAATGTCTTTTGCTGCTGTGCTGCTGTTGGTCCAGTGGGCCAGGTACCAGGCCAGGTGTCCTGGGAGATGGTGCTGTTGCACTGACCCTCACGGTCTTTTCCGTGGACGACCCGCCCTCCTGTGGGGACTCTCAGAAGCAGGCCGTGACGATGTTTGGGATGCTCCGTCGGATGTCTCCTCCTCATCCCTCCCTGTGGGTGATGATGTTCTACGCCTGGTGGCACAGGGAGGGTTGCCCATGTTGTCGGCTATCCGACGGAGTGTACTGTGAATTCCCGTGAACACCGTCACGAGCTCAGCCTGTCTGTCCTCCATCCGCCCTTGGTGTCGCAGTAGACAGGCATGTTGCTCCGCATGTTGCTGGGCCTGCTGGGTCTTGATCTCCTCGAGGATGGACACAACCTGGGCCATGCCCGTGGTGTCCTGCCGGTATGTGTCCAGGATGTTTCTGACATGGGAATATACCGGTTCCGCAGCCAACCAATCAGGCTCGCGCCTCCGCCGTCCTCCACTCCCACCACCCCTGCCCACTTGCACCTGGCCTGCCCTTGTGGGCACATCGGGTCTCCGGGACCCCTGAGGGGTGGCATTGGCGTTGTCACCTGCCTCCTCCTGGGTGCCCGGTACACCGTGTCCCTCCTGGCCAGCCTGGCTGCATTGTGGTGGTGGGGCAGGGATCCTGGGTGTCTCCTGGGATGTGGCAGGAGTGGGGGTGGTGGTTGGCCCAGTTGTACCTGACGCAGGTGCTGCAGGTGGTTGGACACCAGAAGGGCCAGGTTGGTCGTGGTCGGGTTCGTCCACAGAGTGGTGAGAGTCGTCGCTGCCGGTGGGTCCGTCATCCCGCTGAGCCGGGTCCTGTGAGTCTTCCCCCCCAGTGTTGGTAGGTGATCCACGACGTTGACCTGTGTGTGAGAGAGACAATGTTAATTTTGTTCCATGCAACATCCATGTTTCATTCGTTTCTAAGTTGGCACATTTCCTCTGGGAATTTGGATATGTCTTGCATTCCACTCACAGTGCACTTGTGCATGGGTATGTCCCTTGGCCACAGCTTTTGCAACTTTACCTATGTGTGGCACAGTCTTACTTGCTGCGTCAATTGTGACTGCAGTCAGCAGTGGAGTGAGCAGGTGTGGCGAGCCATGCATTGGCGCCTTCCGTGTTGCACTGTACGTGGGCACATGGAGTTGTTCCACACACTTAGATAATGCAGGTAGCTGGCATTGTGCTCGTGCACAGGCTGAGACATGGCCCTGTGTTTTGCCATGGAGAAGAGGGGGAGTTCAGGCACTGGCCACCATTGTCTACATGCACGCAGTCCACCTGCTGACGAGCAGACATTCCCACACCCCCCAAGGCTGAATTGGGCTCCCTGTGTGTCCCTTTCTCACTCCCTCTCTGTCCCCCTCTCCCTCCCTCTGTGTGTCAGCCTCCTCCCTTTGTCCGTCTCCCTGTGTCTCCCTCCCACTCTCTGCACTCTCTGCCCCTCTCCCTCCCTCTGTGTCACCCTCTGTCACCTCAGCCCAGCTTCCTAGGCACACACTTTTAGCAGATCTTTGAATGGCCCTTGGCTTGTTGATGTGAGTTTGTTTCTGATCTCCAGGCACCCATTGGGTGTAGTGTCTGTGTCTGCGCTGCTGCTGTGGTGGTGTGTGCTGCCACTCTTTCACAGTGTTGGCTGTTCATTAGCTGCTGTCATGTGCAAAAACGTGCAGTCACCCCCATGTGTTAATGCAAGGCGTCCGGCATTTGCTGGCAAGTCTTTCCTGTGTGGGGACACACTGTTTGTCTGGCTGTGACCTAGGCCATATGGGCAGGGGGCATTGTTGTCTGCTTCTGAGTTGCACTATGTGATTTTTGGGTCCCACACTCCCGCCATCCGGCTTACCGTTGTTATAATCTCACTATACTTGGTATGTTCCAATCCCCCCTACCTGCCCTATTACTTGGTATATCCCCAGGGAGTTCACCTTGGAATGTTCAGGTGAATTCCATCAGTCCTGTGAGAGCGGATGGTCATAATAAAATCTACTCGGACTTACCTCTGTGTGGTACTTCAATTCTTCAATATAACACTGGCGACGAACTGTGTAGGGGACAGCTGACCATCTCCCCTTTGTTTATCCTCTCAACCTACGGCTGCGGATCGAGTCCAGCATCATCTTTGGATATTTCACCCACTCGTGTTTTGTGACCAGCCTCTAGTGTAAGCATCTGCTTTTGACGTTGCTTCGCCTCTGGAGTCCTTGGGGTGAATGGCACTTAGGCTTTTTCCTCCTTGCTGCATTCTGAAGGACGAGATTGTGGTGTTTTCCTCAGCGTGACTGGCCTTTGTATTTGGCTTCCTGTCTCTGTGCTCACACTCTGTATAAGCGTCAGTTTCACCCGGCGCTCCAGCTGGCAGTGAGCCGCGCTGAGACGGAAGCTCTTCGCATTATCTGGGAGCTCCGCCCTGAGGCACCGGCGCATCAGCTACTGCGGGCCTTCCCTGACTGAGCAAGCGTCAGTTTCGTCCGGCGCTCCAGCTGCTTGTGAGCCATCCTTGACGGAAGTCTTCGCGTCGTCTGGGAACTCCTCCCTGAGGCACCGGCGCACCAGCTTCTGAGGGCCTTTCTTCACCGAAGAAGTGTCAGTTTCGTCTGGCGCTTCAGCTGTAAGTTGCCGTCCTTTTCATAGAAGTTCGTGGGATCCTTCCATCTCCTCCTCATCAGGTCTACGGCCTCCTCGTTGTCTTGGCTGTGGTAAACATCCGGACAGTCTTCCCTGAGGTAAATTCATTCCTGGGGGGGGGGGATTTTGCGGGATCCACAACGGAGAGCCAATAGTTATTGGGTTCTTTCGCCACTTATTGGGGTCCAGCAGCAAGGGACTTACCCAAGTAGGACGTAGCGTTTCCCAAACCATCCTCCCTCTCCTCCTTTTCACTCCATTATGGGCACACCAGGCATGAGCCAGCCACCATCTTTCCTAAATGACTGTGGGGATCCAGAAATCCACTGGAAAGACTGGACAAAACTGTTTAAGGGAAATGTGAATCTATTTCTAATTACATTGCAGCTTTAAGGGGGCTTACGCAATTGTGTGAATTTGGAGAGTTAAATGACTCACTTATACGTGACCAGTTAGTCAGGTGCACAAATAATAGCAGGATTCAAGAGAAACTGTTGGCAAAGAATCCAACCTTAAAAGATGCGGTAGCGATTGCCCAGTCTGTGGAACATACCGCTAAGTGTGTGAAAGAAATGAAAGTTAGGGAGGAGGTTGTCGCATCTGTGCAGGTCGAGGAGCAAAGTAAAGAGGTGCTAAAAGTAGCTGAGAAATGGAGCACTAAAGAGGCTCAAATCCCTAGAGTTAACAAAGATGTTCATAATTTAAAATGTTATAGATGTGGGAGCAGTAACCACCTTGCTAATAACCCGGTATGTACAGCCAGAAGTGTCTTGTGCAAAAAATGCAACAGAAGGGGACATCTGGCGAGGGTGTGCAAAGAGGGAATAAGTAACACTGTAAGTGTGGTGAGTAGTGGTGACGAATCTCGTGCAAAATATGTTTTCCAAGTGAAAAGCACGGCAGTGGGAGGGAGACAGAACTATCCCAAATGTATTGTGTTGTTCGATAACAGACCACTAGAAGTGTTTGCAGATTCCTGTTCCCCGTTCACGCTAATTAATGTACAAGATTATGAAGAATTGCTAGGTGGTTCAAGAGGTGTGTTACAAACTCCAGATATCACACCCGAAGGGTACACTAGAGATCCCATTCCTCTGGTAGGCATGCTAAACAGCCACATAGATTTTAATGGGAGAACTACGAAAGGAAATGTGTACATTGTAGAACATGGAGCAAACCTCCTGGGGTGGCAACACCAAAGGGAATTAGGTATTATACTTGATCCCAGCAAAGAGAATCAGGTGATCTTGATTGACAGAGTTAACAAGGAGGTAGATCTACAATCCGTGTTCCCCACATTGTTTAACGAGGAATTGGGTAAACTACGGGATTTCCAACACAAAATTAAACTTAGATCGGGAGCCAAACCAGTAGTCCACAAAACCAGGTCAGTACCTTTTCATTTGAGGGAGACGCTCAAGATGGAGCTTGATAAGCTATGTGAAATAGGTGTCATACAACCTATTGAGGCTACTGAGTGGCTAGCTCCCTTGGTTTTAGCAGCCAGGGGCAATGGGAAGGGCATTCGCCTATGTGTAGACTTACGCTCTTTAAATGAGAACATTTGGGTAGAGAGGTTTCCTCTACCCAACATCAATGAGATGATAAGCACTATGGGCGAGGCTTGTTATTTTTCAGTAATTGATTTATCTAGAGCGTACCACCAAGTTGAGCTGCATCCCGAGTCGAGACCACTGACAGCTTTCACCTCACCTTTTGGGGCGTTCATGTTTGTGAGAATGCCATTTGGCCTCGCCTCGGCAGCCTCTGTTTTCAGAAAATAATGCAGCAGATATTAGAAGGTGTCGAAAACACTCTCTGTTTTCAAGACGACATTTTGATGTATGGGAGAACGGAAGTGGAACATGACACCACCCTCCACACAGTATGTCGCAGACTAGCAGATGCAGGGCTTACAGTACAACTAGACAAGTGCAAAATTAAAGTGACGTCTGTGGACTATTTAGGGCACACCATCACCAAAGAGGGATTCAGACCCAAGCACAGTTTAGTCCAGGCCGTAAGTGATGCCCCACATCCAACGAACAAAGAGGAGCTCAAATCATTCTTGGGGTTGGTGGAGTACATGGCTAAATTTGTAAAAAATTTTGCGGATTTGTGTGTAGGCCTGCGGGAACTCCTAAAGAAGAATTCTGCTTTTGAGTGGAAGCAGGAACACAGCGATATGGTGGAAATAATAAAAGAGCGCATACTAGATTCTCCAGCACTGGGATCTTTTGATCCCAAAAAGAGAACCATTCTAACCACTGATGCTTCTAGCAAAGGATTGGGTGCCATGCTGTCCCAAAAAGGGGAAGGAGGAGAAAGGGTGATAGCGTTTGCATCACGCACGCTGTGTGAGGCGGAACGCAATTACTCTGTCATTGAGAGGGAGGCGTTGGCGTGCTTTTGGGCAGTACACCATTTTAAATTCTTTTTGTGGGGTAGCAAGTTCACCATACACACGGACCATAAGCCTCTTACTTTCATATTTTCATCGAAACAAGCACAGAACATGTCACCTAGAATAAGCAAATGGGTTCTAGGTTTGGAGAATTTTTGTTTCAGGGTTGAATATCTTCCTGGTCCAGTGAATGTGATTGCAGATTGCTTGTCGAGGCTACCGATCAAAGGTGATCTAAGTGAAGAAGTCCTTGATGTACCTATTTGTGCAGTGCATTTACCCTCTCTTACTGATGCGGAATGGGACAAGTGTATGAAGGAAGATAAAACTATGGACATGTTGAAAGATCTCATGGTCAAGGGATGGCCGGAGAAGATTTCTGAAGTCCCTGACAAAGTTAAAGACTTCTGGGAAGTCAGATTTGAACTCTCAGTTATAGCTGGACGCGTACAGAGAGGTGAGAAAATTGTCCCTCCCGAAGGGTTGAGGAAGAGAATCATAAATTTGGCCCATGAAGGGCACTTAGGCAGAAGCCTTACCAAGAACAAATTACGGAGCTGTTTTTGGTTCCCAAGAATGGATTCAGAAGTCGAAATTACAGTGAAAGAGTGTGTAAGTTGTGCGAGGAGTGATAAGAGCAAAAGCATTCATAGAGCTCCTTTGGCCCCTGTTGACGTGCCAAAGGCTCCGTGGACCAAACTGGCCATGGACATCATTGGTCCCATGGACATCCTTGGGCCACAGAAGAGATTCATGTTTGTGTTGGTGGATTACACCTCCCATTGGGTGAATTTCAAATTCACAGCGTCCACCACAACTAATAATCTCATAGCATTTCTAAAAAACATATTTGTCTATGAAGGAATCCCAGCCACTTTGGTAACGGACAATGGAGTGCAGTTCGTCTCAGAATCCATGAGAGAGTTTTTGGAGGAACACAATATAAAACATGAGAGGACTGCTCTCTATTGCCCAAAAGCAAATGGGTTGGTAGAAAGGGCAAACCGCATGATCAAAGAGCACATACAACTTGCTATTATATTAAATCATCCCAAGCATACTCAGCACTTTCAAGCAAAAGATGAAACATATTAGGGATACATTGTCGAAATATTGGATCTTCTGCATATAATCTTGTTGTCCGATATTCAGATGCAGGAATCTGCACAGGACGTTCATCATATCGTCCACCTTTTCCTGTTGGAAACAACTGTGGGAAACAACGAGCTTCCAAGCTCTCCTCCCATACACTCATGGGACTTCCTGTTGCTTTTTTCATTTGGAACAACTCAATTGTATTCCCAATCCCCTCTTTGGAATGAAGTGGATGTACACTGTAATGTTCACAGATTTCTTCACATCTGGACATGTCCACTTTTTCTATATGTCCACTTAATGTTTCAGTATCTTCTGCTAAATCTATTTATTCTTCTCCTACAAACACATTTCTATAGTACTCATTATTTTTTAACAGATACAATGATGCCTTTTGCACTTTTCTAACATCCACTAACTCTTGCCAGATTTTTTTATTCTTAGTAGGAACACCATTAACTAGAATGACTAGTGGCTCATTTTCTGCATGGTCTACACCAATAGTTTCAATATTTTTCCTTAAATCTAACGGTAAATACACAATTCTTCCTTTCAATCCTCTTTGCAACTCTGAAGGAGGTAATTTACCTGTTTTAGGCTCCATACGAGCAATAGCCTGAAACGGGTGAACACATTGAATGAGAATAGACTCATACGTATTTAAATCTATCAGCTCTGGAGGAATAGCTACCAACTCTAGATTATTATGAACATATCTAGCAGGCATTTTATTCTCATCTAATTTGTTATAACAATATTTGCAACTACGCTGCTCAGATCCCAAATCAAAACAATCCTCTACCAACAAATAAGTTGCAAATTCCATCCACTTATCATTTTCTTCTATTTCACTTTTTAAATACAGATTGGCACCCCTAGTCTGATTTTTATAGTGACTTCGCCGAAAACAAATACAAGAAACATTTGGTCTTTCACTTGAAATTACCCTTAAACTTTGTGATTTCATCCTCAACATTTATTGTAATTATGGGTTCTACATTGTCTACAACATTTTGTTCTACTAATGTGTCAGTTTCTGCACTCTCTTGCTGAGGACCAAAGTAACAAAACTCAATATCATCACAAACCTTCTTCACATCTGATACTGAGCCACGCAAAAGAGCACTGTTCAAATCATTTAACTTTAGTGCTGGACTTTTCGCATATTACAATCTTCTCACTAACTTCCGCATTTGAGTATGATGTACTGCCAGGATCCTGAAATGGTGAAAAACACTTTGACAAACTTTCCTAGAAAGACAAGCCAGAGAATGACCTTTCAAACCAGTATTTTTTTCTCACTCTGCAAGGGTCTAGTCCTTGCAACACCTTAATCTTTTGTTTAACACTTTTTTTAGTATATGCTCGTAAAAAACTACATAATTTATCAATAGATTCCTGTCGTACACTACGAATACTACTGCAATCCCAAGTGTACACAGGGTGTTTAGGACGTCTCCCTAGAACTTCATCAGCTATCACTTCTTCTGCATTTCTTTCAACCATTTTCTCTTTCTCAATTGGACAACCATCTCTAACTTCATAACCTCTACCACTAGTGTCAACTGCATACAGTAATTTTTTGCTCTGTAAATAACTCTCTTCAGTAAAGAAAGGCTCTGAACTGGAACTGTGTTTCCATTCTCCCAAAAAAACATCACACATTTTCTTTCTATTAATTACTCTTTTCCTCCTACTTTTGGCCTTCATTAAATGGATTGGTTTATCTAGTGATCGAATTCTGTTTAAAACTAAAATGAATAGTTTCCTTTTTACTTCAAAAGCCTTTTCAACAATGTTTTCAATATGCTTCTTCTTTTTATAAAATAGAGCTCTCTTTTTATATTTCTTCACATCTTTCAGCAAATTATGTACTACTCTCTTGTAAAATATTTTTTTGCGTAATTCCTTATACTGATTTTGCCTTCTTTTACCGCACTTTGTCTCCTTTGACTGAACATTTGCTTTTTTGCTTTTCCTCTTATTTTGAATTTTCTTTCTACTTGAAGCATTCTCAGTGGTTTCAGCATTCTGTACATTCTGTTTTCTCCTACAAAATTTTTTAATAAATTGCTTTGTGATCTTACCAGAAGATTTTTTCTTTTTAGCCACATTATCTTGTACATTCAATACTTGTGGTTGATGTTTCTTCAAGTAATTCTCCTGTCTCTGTTCTTTTCTTTTTATTTTTTTTCTGGCATGATTTCTCTATTTTAACTTTTAAAAACAGTATCTGTAAAAAAGAATCACAAATAAAAGTATATCAATAACCTTCAAATTTATACTATTCTATTACTGTAGAAACACATTTTATACAAAAACTGACTAAGAAACTATAGCCCTGAAGCACAAGTGTAACGATGGTTAAAACACTACATGCATAGTGCATACTACTTTGAAGCAGTTCATGCCCTAAAACCTACCTCACTAAAAGACTACATGCTAACTGACTGAATGATTACAGTACTATAAGGAGACACACTGGGTGAGTGACAGGGTGTTTGCTAGTAGTGTATGAATACTGACTGGGGAATTGAAGGTGTGAAAGACAAGTACTTGCATACTGACTGACTGTTTTGAGTATTGCAAGGAGAGTGCCAGGATGAATTTATAAGTATTTGTATTTTGGTGCAGTAAATACATTATTACATGGTGCTGAATAAGTCACTGGAGAAGTGTAAGGGGAGTGACAGAGTGTTTCCGGAAACTGTATGAATACTGTCTGGGATATTGAAGGTGTGAAAGACAAGTGTGTAGGTGGCTAGAGACCTACATGCATACTGGATAGACGTTTGAAACAGTCCATAGAGTAACACTTGGATCACTGCAAAACTACCTTGAAGTGTATGAATACTGACTGGGGAATTGAAGGTGTGAAAGACAAGTGTGTAGGTGGTTAGAGGACTGCATACATAGTGGATAGGGGTTTGAAAAAGTCGATGTGCTAAGGCCTGGCTCACTGCATGAGTACTTGGGTACAGACTGAATGATTAGAGTACTGCAAGGAGAGTGCCTGGGCGAATTTATAAGTGTTTGGGTTTTGGCACAGTGAATGGATTAGTCCATGGTGCTGAATGGGTCACCTGAAGACTGCAAGGGGAGTGACAGGGTGTTTGCTAGAAGTGTATGAATACTGACTAGGGAATTGAAGGTGTGAAAGACAAGTGTGTAGGTGGTTAGAGGAAGCACTTCATGTGCTAAAGCCTGGCTCACTGCATGAGTACTTGGGTACTGACTGAATGATTAGAGTACTGCAAGGAGAGTGCCTGAGTGAATTTAATAGTGGTTGGCTTTCGGTGCAGTGAATGGATTAGTACATGCTGCTGAATGGGTCACTGGAGAAGTATAAGGAGACTGACAGAGTGTTTGCGGGAACTGTATGAATACTGTCCGGGACATTGAAGGTGTGAAAGACAAGTATGTAGGTGGCTAGAGACCTACTTGCACAGTGGATAGACATTTGAAACAGTCCATAGAGTAACACTTGGATCACTGCAAAACTACCTGAGTGCTGACTGAATCATTAGAGTACTACAAAAAGAGTGACTCGGTGAATCTTTTTAAGATTTTGGATTGTAGTGCAGTGAATAGATTAGTACTTACTGCCAAATGAGTCAGTGGAGGTGTGCAATTAACGTGACGGAATGTTTATTGGAGTTTATAGATACTAACAGAGAAATTGAAGGTCTGAAAGGCAATTGTGTTGGTAGTTAGTGGCATCCATGCATAGTGGAAACAAGTTTCAATCAATCCATGTGCTAAGGCCTGCCTCACTCCATTAGTACTTAGGCACTGACTGAATGATTAGACTATTGCAAGAAGCGTACCTGGATGAATTTATAAGTGTTTCAGTTTTGGCGCAGTGAATGCATTACTACATGGTGCTGAATAAGTCACTGGAACAGTGCAAGGGGAGTGACAGGATGTTTGCTGGAAGTAAATGGATACTGACTGGGGAATTGAAGCTGTTAAAGACAAGTGTATAGTATGTTAGAAGACTGCATGCATACTGCATAGACATTTGAAGCAGTCTATGTGGTAATGCATGGTTCACTACATGAGTACCTGGAAACTGACTGAATCATTAGATTACTGCTAGGAGAGTGCCTGGGTAAAACGTTTTCAGTTTTAGCCTAGTTGAAGAGATTAGTACATGGTACTGGATCAGTCACTGGATGAGTGCAAGATGAGTGACAGGATGTTTATTGAAGTATATAGATACAGACTACTTAATTAAAGAAGTGAAAGACAACTGTGTAGGTGACTAGAGGACTGTATGCATACTGGATAGGGATTTGAAGCAGTCCATGTTGTAAGGCATGGCTCGCTGCATGAGTACTTGGATACTGACTGAATGATTAGCGTACTTCAAAGAGAGTGCCTGAGTGAATTTATAAGTGTTTGGGTTTTGGCGCAGTGAATGGTTTAGTACATGATGCTGAATGGGTCACTAAAGGAGTACATGGGGAGTGATAGGGTGTTTGCTTGAAGTGCATGGAAATTGACTGGGGAATTAAAGGTGTGAAAGAGAACTGTGTAGATGGTTAGAGAACTTCATGCATAGCGGATACGTATTTGAATCAATGCATGTGCTAAGGCCTGCCTTACTCCGTTACTACTTGAATTTTAACTGAATGTTTACAGTATTGCAAAGACAGTTCCTGAGTGACTGCCTTCTAATTCTACCAAAACTTGAGAACATGAACGTTTTTAAGCAGTTATGCTTATTCAAAGATATGAAGTACCCAAATGCTTCTCTCACAGTGGTTCCCAAATGCACACAGACTCACAGTGTGATTCTAGACAAGCAACACTATCCCTAGGAGTTTACCAAAACTCATTCACTACTGTGGAAGGGGTAAGGGGACTGCACACAATCTACATATTTCAGTACTGCACTTTACTGTCAATGCCTGACTCATTTTATCAATGCATAAGCAATGACTGGCTTCTAATGCTACTAAAACTTGACAACATGACAGGTTTTAAAATAATTATCTGTCAGCAAATACATGAGGTTACCAAATGCTTCTCTCACAGTGGTTCCCAAATGCACACAGACTCACAGTGTGATTCTAGACAAGCAACACTATCACCAGGAGTTTACCAAAACGCATTCACTACAATGGAAAGTGTAAGGGGACTGCACACAATCTACATATTTAAGTACTGCACTTTAGTGTCAAAGCCTGACTCATTTTATCAATGCACAAGCAAAGACTGGCTTTTAATACTACTAAAACTTGACAACATGACAGGTTTTAAAACAATTGTCTGTCAGCAAATACATAATTTTACCAAATGCTTCTCTCACAATGCTTACCCAAATACACACAGACTCACAGTGTGATTGTAGACAGACAACTATCCCTTGTACAAAACACATTTACTAGTCTACAAGATCTAAGGTGACTGCACACATTGCAGAAAATCTACTACTACAAATTAGTACCAAAATGTTTCTCTCAAAATGATTCCTAAATGCACACAGACTCACTGTGTGATCCTAGACAAACAACACTATCCCTTGCACTATACCAAAACACATTTCTTAATCTACGAATACTACATTTTAGTGTAGAAACATGACTCATTTTGCAAATTTATAAACTATGACTGATTTATAATTGTACTAAAATATAAAAACAGCACAGTTATCTGTCTGCAATCACATGAAAAACACAAATGCTTATCACAGAATGATTTCTACATGCACACACACTGTCAATAAGATTGTAGACAAAAAAAGTACTCCCTGCACTTTACCAGGAGAAATACATTAGTCTGATTAAAATCAAAATAGACCACATACATCCCCTCACAATTAAATAACTCACCTTTCAAGTTGTTTTGTAGATTAAGAAGTATATCAGTCACACACCAGATTTTCTTATACAGAATCTCTGCACTGTGCACCTGTCAGCAAAACCAAAAAATGGCAAAGTTTCCCTCTCATTTTCCACACATATACATATAAACATCAAATCGCATTCCTTCCCACATAAATTCAAAAGCAAACACACATTTCTATTGGTTAAACATTTCAACCCTTTCCAAATGACATAAATTCGAACCCTACCCCCAATCTGCCTTCTGCCTCTTACCATAGAAACAGCTCATGGAACACTGAACTGAGCACCTAGGTCACAAGTTCAGCACACAATGTTGCTAATCAAAACAGCAAGTGTGCTTGACTTTTCAACATATCAGCTTATCATATATATTGTTCCTTTCAATCAGTTTTTGCTAACAAATAAGAATCATGTGTTTAAAAAACAGAAACATTCACCCTAACTTTCACTGTAGAAGGTTATCAAACAACCAATGATTTCTTGTCTTTTTTCAAAACTGCATCTTAGCCACCATTTTAGAGAAATCTTACTTTTCAAACTGCCATTTCATTTACAGAGACCATCTAAGTGCATCCAGACCTTCCTTCAAGATGCTCAGAGTGTGGATTGTGGGACACAGCTATATTTTCTGGAGCCAAAGGTATGCAGAAAACAAAGGAATTCACAAAGACCGAGTTTGCCAAATGTAGACATTAAATGGATTGGACAGCGAGGGTTAAAGTGGCACCAATTGATGCCATTGGTAAAATCCTTTATGCATATTCAACACCCTGACCTCATAATAGTACACTGTGGTGGCAATGACCTAGTTACCTTGACTGGGGTAGGTCTGGAAATGCTTATGAAGGACACCTTTGCAGAATTGATTTCACTTTTTCCCAAAACTGCCTTTGTGTATTCTAACATATGCCAAAGGCAGACATGGAACTGGTCCAATCATTTTTGTCCACAAATTGAGAAAGCTAGGAAACATGGGAATAAATCTGTTTCTGCTTTTCTCCAAGACTATAGAATAGGGTCCATTTACAATAACAATCTGCGCTTTCATATGCAAGAGATGTATAGGAGAGATGGAGTACACTTTACTGATGAAGGAAATAGAGTCTTCCTCAACAACTTTAGACTCTGTATAGGTACTTACTTATAAGTACCAAAAACTCTCAATGAACACAACAGCTCTTTTTAGAGCCACTCAACAACAAAACACTTAAGCTTGATGTTTATCTCCCCAAAATTTCAGTTTTTTTCCTTGGATCCGCGCACCCAACATGTTCGGAACCGTACACCCTGCGCGCATTACGCCGTTTAAAAAACAAAAAAAAAGGGGGCCCGAGGGGGTCCTTCTGGGACCCCTTAAGCAACACTAGGGGGTCAGAGTATTTCTACCCTGCCCCCTTGACATCTTTCACACACTTATTTCCCTTACTTAACCAGCCTCGCTTCTACCGAGGCACAAAATGGCTGCCAACAGTTCCTGGTTTTGAATGTAGACAGACACTTGACAGCCAATTAGCATTCAGCGCGTGATCGGGAGGGTGCGCGCTTGGTTCAGGGAGGGTGCGCTTAGGGTGCGCTTAGGGTGCGCGGGTACTCCGAGGCCATAGATATATCTATCTTTTTAGTCTAAATTGCTTAGGAACGACTGAATGGATTTACACCATTTATGCAAAAGGCACGAGTCTGAACTGAGGACTACCTCTTTGTCAAATTTGGTGTAATTCCGTTCAGCAGTTCGGGCTGTAGCTGCGTCAACAGGTCCTATGGGAAATTGCATGGGGAAAATATGTTTTGGGACCCCCCTTTTTTCTCGGCCCCCGCTCTACGAATCACCACGAAACTTTCAGGATAGGGGCGGACCGGAGCTGGCCAAAAGTTTTGAACATTTTGCGAAGATTTGTCAACCGGCGCCAGACTTAATGGGAACAGAATGTTTCAGGTTTCTTAAGGAAAATAGGTCCTAACTATAACTACCTACTGGCGACCGCCAGTAGGTAATACACCCACACACACATATATATATATATATATATATATATATATATATATATATATATATATATATATATTGCAAAAATTACTCCTTCCACCTCTACCTCGGCAGCGAAGAAAGAGATACGAACCACTTGTTTTCTCAGGCAAGGTGTTTTATTTCATACCCAGCAGCAGTCGACAGATGACGCGTTTCGGGCTCAAGCGCCCTTGTTCACATAAAGGCTGCAGTTGATTTCGCCATTTTTAAATAATATGCCCTTCCCACAATAGTCACATGATACGAAAGTTAATGAAGGACATAGAAAACAGACTCCATAAATATAACCAATGTAATAAATACATATCGGTAATACGAAAATTCCTGGATAAATCCAACTTCACATTTATAAATAATGTAAACAATTCATTCATTGTAACTGCATAAATGCATACAATCATTAACAAACTTGTGACTTTGGAAGGCAATGTGCAAAATAATTTTTGTGCGTGTATTTAAAGTGCATAGCAGAACTAATTGAAGAATTAATATTCCAAATGATTCATGTGCAAATTAATGTGATATTAAGTGTGAAGAATATTGGTTACACAAAATGACCACACAGATAGAAGAAAATATAATATATACATATAAATATAATCTATATACATTTATCAGCAATCTACACTCGGCTGAGACATAATTCCAAATATACTATGTATTATTACAATATGGCGCCAACTTCTATTTGAAAAGTTTATCTTTTTAAACCCAGATCATGTCTAAGTTTAACCATTTCTTTTGAAACAAAAAAGAAGAACAATGGATGCCATTCCTTTGATACTGGATCTCTGCCACGGTGTAAATGTATCGCCGCTGAAAATCGTAAGTACAAAAGTACCAACCATTCTTTGTATATTCCATATCCCTCTCTCGTGATCACAAGTTTCACCAATACTCACAAAATTTAAACAGTAAGTTGTATAAAATCAAATCAAAAAAAGCAAACTCAAAAAATCTGTACCACATATGAATACAATAATTCGGGTAATCTACAGAATAACTGTTCACAAACATGTGTACATATCTTCGGTATTATTCAGACCATTTGGGCATTTGCTATCGAAGTTAAGAATGAATTTAGTTTCTAATCTCCTTAGCATAGCCTCTCTGTTTCCTCCTCTGCGTGGTTTAGGAATAGCAGCTACCACATAGTACTTTAAACAAGATAAATTATTACCATGAACTTGTTTGAAATGGCGCGCCACTGGGTAATTGGGATCACTATGCAAAATGGCACGTAGATGTTGAAGGATTCTCTCATGTACCTGTAGTTTGGTGCTTCCGATGTAATGAAGCCCACAGGTGCAAGTGAGAACATAAACTGCAAAATCAGTCTTACAGTTATAGTTTCCCATTATCTTGTGTGGTATAGGGCTGAATGGAGTATAGTATTCTGTTGTGTTGACCCCGAACTTACAAGCCCGGCAAGATGAGCATTTATAAAAACCATTCTTTGGTTGTAACCAATTAGATTTGGTTCTTATTTCCGGGCTAGTGAGATCTAGTATTGCCCCCATGTTTTTAGCTCTACTGAATGTTATAGTGGGGCTGGATGGCAGACTCATTCTTAAAACAGGATCAGTAAGTACTATTCCCCAGTTTTTGTTAACAATAGATCTAATTTTGCGTTCGTTCTCACTATATGCTGTGATTAGTCTAGGACATTGGATTTTGACTGTTGCCTCAGGAGTAGCAGGTGAATCAGATGACACCTCCAAGGCTGCTGTTGGACCTGGGAGTAAACTAGCTCTAGATCTGGTTGATGTCTTAGTTAGAGCTTTAGTCAAAATCTCATCTGAATAGCCTCTTGCTTTCATACGATGCATGGATTCTGAAGCACAAATGTTAAATTCTTCATCCGTGCTGCATATCCTTTTCAGGCGTAACAATTCCCCATAGGGAATGCTCGCAATTAGATGTTTAGGGTGGGCACTGGAGGCATGAAGTGTGACATTGCCAGCAGTGGGTTTCCTAAAAAGGGTACTTTCTATTCTATCATTAGCTACATACAGTTTAACATCCAGAAATTCCAAGCTGGAATTGTCTATGTGGTGGGTAAAGTGGAGATTCAAATTGTTAACATTAATGCTTTCAATGAATTCCAATGCTTTTTCTTTATTACCATGCCACACGATGAAAATATCATCGATAAACCTGTAGTAGTGCACTATGTTTTCTTTAAAGATGGAAGAATAGTTCCTTTTAAGTACCTGCTCTTCCCACCAGCCTACGTGCAAGCACGCGTAGCTGGGGGAAAAGCAAGCACCCATAGCCACGCCCCTTAATTGCTTAAACAGCTCCTTTCCAAATAGAAAGAAGTTGTTGTTGAGACACCAATTCATCATACTCACTAGGGCCTTATTATGCTGATAGAATTCGCACGCTTTTTGGTCCAAAAAGAATTTTACAGCTGACAGTCCTGCCTGGTGATCTATACTGGTATATAAGGATTCAATATCCAGTGTAATTAGATACATCCCATCAGACCAATGTATGTTCTTAATCTTACTTAAAAAATCACCCGTATCCTTGATGTAACTAGGCAGTGTTTTTACATGATTTTGCAGAAAAAAGTCGATGTATTGGCCCACCTGTTCCGCCACACTCCCTATAGCCGAAATGATGGGCCTACCCGGTATAGGAGAGACACCTTTATGCACTTTCGGTATTAAATATAACACAGGTACAATAGGGTTCTCATTATGCATGAATTTAAACTCATCATTGGAAATAAGGCCATCACCACGAAGTTGTACTAACAGTTTCTTAAGAGAATCTGTGGCCCCTTTATAATTTTTGATGTTGGATGGCTCGTAGCAATCTCTATTATTTAGTTGGCGTTTTGCCTCCTTGATGTAATCTTCTCGGGGCCAGATTACCAGATTGCCACCCTTGTCGGATTTCTTAATGATGATTTCGTTGTTTTCACTTAGTTTTTTCATTAACTGGGCATAGTCTTTTTTCTTTTTTTCAACTTGTTTTCTTTTTTTGAATTTTTTGGACTGCATTTGTTTGTTCGGTTTTTTTAATGTCTTCCACTACACAGTCGTGGAACGTATCTAATGCATCTCTTGGCATCATGGGGATGTATTTGGATTTTTTCTTGAAGGGGCTGATCCCAGCACCCTTTTGTAGCAGATTGATGTTTTTAAGTCTAGTTTGCGTTGAAGAATCATCATCGACCTCGTCACATACTGCCTCGCCAGTATTTAAATCATGTAGGTCTAAATAGAGTGGAATATCCGCTGCCCTAATGCCAAGACTTTCATCATGGTTATTAACCCCTTGTAGCAGCTCTTCGTCTTTTTCTTTTACATGTTTCAAAGAGAAATGTTTTTTCAATTTGAGTTTTCTGACGAATTTGAAGACATCAATCCTCGTGGAGCTGTAGTTGAAAGGTTGGCCTGGGCAAAAATTAAGACCTAAGGATAGCAACATTTTCTCAGCATTCGACAAAGACACTTTGGACAGGTTGATTATGGTTTTATCCAAATCTACTTCTTCCGATTCCAATTGCGTCTTCTGTTGTTGTTTCCTTTTTTGTTTGCTGATTTTTCTTCGTTCTTTCCTTCGTCTATTTTTTCTTTTTGTGTTTTTTGCTGTTGCTTGTTTTCTGTTCTCGGTCTCAGTGATCGCAATCTCTCTGCTACTAAAAAATCCAATTCTTCTCCTGCGTCCAGTACTATAGCTGGTATATATATGTATATATATATATATATATATATATATCAAAGTCCACATTCACCCAAGGTGCGGGGAGCACTCACGATCAGCGCGTTCAAATTTCAGGGGAGAACCAAGGTGCCACCAGCATCAGCAGAGCCTGACGCGTTTCAGGAATCCTCCCTTTTTCAAAGGCTTATCTGCTCCAGAATGAAATGCCAGCAAACAGATACCAGTCTTATTTCCCTTTTTATTCAACTCAATAACTCTCAGGTGAGTAGCAAATCAGCAAAGAATTATGGGACTGGTAGTCTGTACAAAATACTACCCTAGTGGGCTGATGGCAGACATCCGGAAAATAACGTTACATCACGGGTGCACCCTTCTGTTACTCCCCCTTTCCAAATAACGCCAGAAAGTTCCACAGCGCCGATCAGAGACCAGCAGCGGAACCGCCAAAGTCCGCGGCGGTGCATCCCCCGGCCGGGTCGGCCGTATTTATCAAAGTCCACATTCACCCAAGGTGCGGGGAGCACTCACGATCAGCGCGTTCAAATTTCAGGGGAGAACCAAGGTGCCACCAGCATCAGCAGAGCCTGACGCGTTTCAGGAATCCTCCCTTTTTCAAAGGCTTATCTGCTCCAGAATGAAATGCCAGCAAACAGATACCAGTCTTATTTCCCTTTTTATTCAACTCAATAACTCTCAGGTGAGTAGCAAATCAGCAAAGAATTATGGGACTGGTAGTCTGTACAAAATACTACCCTAGTGGGCTGATGGCAGACATCCGGAAAATAACGTTACATCACGGGTGCACCCTTCTGTTACTCCCCCTTTCCAAATAACGCCAGAAAGTTCCACAGCGCCGATCAGAGACCAGCAGCGGAACCGCCAAAGTCCGCGGCGGTGCATCCCCCGGCTGGGTCGGCCGTATTTATCAAAGTCCACATTCACCCAAGGTGCGGGGAGCACTCACGATCAGCGCGTTCAAATTTCAGGGGAGAACCAAGGTGCCACCAGCATCAGCAGAGCCTGACGCGTTTCAGGAATCCTCCCTTTTTCAAAGGCTTATCTGCTCCAGAATGAAATGCCAGCAAACAGATACCAGTCTTATTTCCCTTTTTATTCAACTCAATAACTCTCAGGTGAGTAGCAAATCAGCAAAGAATTATGGGACTGGTAGTCTGTACAAAATACTACCCTAGTGGGCTGATGGCAGACATCCGGAAAATAACGTTACATCACGGGTGCACCCTTCTGTTACTCCCCCTTTCCAAATAACGCCAGAAAGTTCCACAGCGCCGATCAGAGACCAGCAGCGGAACCGCCAAAGTCCGCGGCGGTGCATCCCCCGGGGAGCACTCACGATCAGCGCGTTCAAATTTCAGGGGAGAACCAAGGTGCCACCAGCATCAGCAGAGCCTGACGCGTTTCAGGAATCCTCCCTTTTTCAAAGGCTGTTGCTTGTTTTCTGTTCTCGGTCTCAGTGATCGCAATCTCTCTGCTACTAAAAAATCCAATTCTTCTCCTGCGTCCAGTACTATAGCTGGTATATATATGTATATATATATATATATATATATATATATATATATATATATATATATATATATATATATATATATATATATATGTACATATATATATATTCACTGAAAAAAACATAGGTTTCAGGGGCATTATAGTTAGCTGGACAGTACCCTCCTTCAAAACCCTAGAAATTCCCCCGTTATAGTTAGTTCAGCTAACTATAACTCACGCCCCCGCAATGCACTGCTGATGACGTCACATATTACATCACTCATGGCATGGGCAGTGACATCACTGATGACATCACTGATGACATCTGAAATGACATCACTGATGATATCACTGATGACGTTATCCATGTGATAAATTAGTGCATCTTCTCACACCCTTTGATATACTCAATAAAAATTTCAGACGTCCATTCTCAAAACCATAGATACTCCAATGCCAATAACTACATACCCACTCATTGACTCTTAGATCTACACACACATCTACTCACTCACTTGTACAGTCACTCATACTCATACTTACAGTCACTCAGAACAGGACTATCATATGCATTTATACACCTACATAGATACTCACACACCACCAATCATCCATAGAGGTACTCTCACACCTAGTCAGTCATGCAAATAATTAATCACACTCCCATTTACTCACCTATGCAGTTATACACACACAAGCTCACTTACTCATAAAAATAGTACCACATTCTTAAGCTCTTATACAATCACTGATACAAGCACACACTCATCCATACAGCCACTCTCACAATCACACACTCTCACATATACCCAGTTATAAACTCTTACACACATATACCCTGCCTTTCACATATGTAGTTACTCACACATGTACCACTGAGATATACATTCAATCACTAACACACCCATACATACACTCACCCAACCATACAGTCCATCACAGATGCACTCTTAAAACCATGCACCCATAGAATCACCCACTCACACATGTATGCACAGTCACACACACCCCACCCACACAAACACTCAGGCACCCATACAGATACTCAGACAACCAATCAATAACCCATAGAGACACTCATATAGCTATTCACAAAACCATGCAGCCGCTTATACACCAACAGACAGACAGATACAGACATTCACACAGTTTAGTCACTAGTCTGCAGTAAGATACGTTTAATGACTCACTTATAGAGTCAGTCCCGCACCTACTAAATCATCCATTCACACACTTATACACCCACTCATTCTTCCATAGGTTTTTCCCTATATATATATTAAATATATTTAAAATTTACAGAAACACACACTCACTGGATGACGTCATCAGTGATGTCATCAGTGATGTCATTTCAGATGTCATCAGTGATGTCACTGACCATGTCAGGAGTGATGTAATATGTGACGTCATCAGCAGTGCATTGCGGGGGCGTGAGTTATAGTTAGCTGAACTAACTATAATGGGGGAATTTCTAGGGTTTTGTATGAGGGAAATGTCCAGCTAACTATAACGCCCCTGAAACCTATGGTTTTTCAGTGAATTTCTAAGGTTTTTTAAATGCCAATTCCTAACTATAACACCCCTGAAACCTTTGGTTTTTTCAGTGAATTTGAAAGGTTTTTTAAATGCCAATTCCTAACTATAACGTGCATGAAACCTATGGTTTTTTCAGTGAATTTCAAAGGTTTTTTAAATACTAATTCCTATCTATAACTTATCTCTAAAGATATCATGTTTAATGATTTTCATTGGATTTCTATATTTTTCAATTTCAGTGTGTCAATTTCATTAATTATGTTTTTTTGAAATTCTTTTTTAACACTATTTTTTTAACCAATTTTTTCATTTAAATCTTTTCAAAATTAAAAAATATTATTTGTTTTTATTGGGTTTTTCAAACATATATTTTTAAAAATATTGTTTTAACTATATGTTCAAAACTTAATTTCATATTTTTTTCCCATGTTTTATGGATCCGCGCACCCTATGCGCACCGTTCTCGATCCCTACGCGATAGCATCCATGCATGGTATGCATTGGGTACATATTTAGTGCGCAATCGCAATGCAACTGGTACGCGACTCCTAGCATAAACGCGACACGTTCGATGTACGTAATGCGACGTTTACGCGTGTATGACGTGGTAGGTGCGCGGATCCCACAAAATATTTAAGATTTAAAAAAACATATATATATGTATTTCATGTGAATATTAATTGAAAACAAACTCTAAACTAGTCTTAAAAGTAATAAATGTTTACATCTAATCCTATATTTCTTTTTAATTCAATTTCGTGGATGCGCGCTGGGTGCGTGCTGCGTAAGCGCAGGGTGCACGGATCCCATGTGACCTGCAAAAAAAGAGATTTGATTGGTTCATTACACTTCCTGTTCTAACTATTGAAAGACCCCACCCATTTCAATAATTCTTCTTTCACCTTCTTTGGAGGAGCAACTCTTTGCAGAGAAGAAGATTTTTTGGACTAAATTTACACTTAGCTCTAACTTTTTTTCCCTACCAATGGCTTCAGGGCAGCAGGCATCACCTGCATCTCCTCATACATCTGAGGATGAATTTTTGGAGGAGCCACCACACACACCACGTTTTTCTTCAGTGGTGTGGAAATTGTTTACTTTTCCCGAGGGGCAAACGAAGACCAATGCCACCTTGGTCACGTGCAAGATTTGTAAAAAAGTGCTGTCTCGAGGGGATCGGACAAAGAAATACTCATGCGGGACAGCCAGCATGATGAAGCACCTACGGACTCTTCATCCTGTCAATCTTGCATGAGAAGAATGCCGATGGATGAGAGACACTCCTGCTCCTGCGCCTTCCACCTCATCGCAGCCGAGCACTTCAAGATGCATCCGTCAGCCCAAAACTTGGACATCCCTCCTCAATTTCAATTTTTAAAAGTGCTCTGCACTAAGTGCAATGTGACTTTGTGCTACGGGGAGCAGTCGATCGATCTGATCTGCCGCCGGCAAGAAAGTCACCATTGCTAGGTGTTTTTTTTCCCTAAAGTTCATTGTTTTGTTCCTCCTGTTTTGTTTTTTGTTTTTTGTTTTTTTTCCAGAAAAACCAAAAAAATCACAAAATCGTTGGAAAAACCCAAAAAAAAATATAAAAGAAGAAAGAAGAAAAAAAAAATTCTTCTAAGAACTAACTTTCCTGGTTTAAAAAAAGAGCTACATTTCTATGTTAATGTGTGAAAGTTTAGATGAATGTATGTGTAGTATGTAATTGACTGAATGAATGCATTAGTAGCGTATGGTGAATGTATAAGTACAGAACTATGAGGAAGTGCTGCAGCATCACACAGTAACCTCTTTAACTGCAGTGTGCTGTAGTACTTCCGAAGCACAGGGATGCAACATATGTACATAAATATGTTGCATATCTATGCTTCTCTCTGCACGGCTGCTTAAACTGCAGCCATGTGGTGACACAGGCACCCTTGCACCATAGTGCAAGGATATCTGTGTCATGTGCTGTTTGTTTTTCTGCAGGAAGACACACCTTCCTGCACAAAAACAATGAGAAAATGCATTTTTCTCCTTCAATGTATGCTGAACATTTTAGCATGCATTGAAGAAATAAAAATGTGGAGAAATGAAAACAATTCTCCTTGTGCTTTCCTACACCAATTTTAGAATGGTGCAGCATTCACACACATATTTATGATTTCTGATAAATCTAGAGATGTGTCTTGTTCTATGAGTATTCAGTGCAATCATGCACAACAACACTTACAGAACACCCTTTCAACGCAAAGTGGTGTGTATGATGAGGTTGTATTTACATGGAGTAGAAAAAGTACACAGAGTGCCTTTTCCTCTCTTTGTAAATATGAAAGAATGTCTTGCGCAATAACTGTGTTACAAAAAGTGACATGTTTCCGGTTTAAAAATGCCTTGCGAATGAAAGAAGGTAAGCACAGAGTTTTGTCTGCAAAGATGTTCAAAGAAGAATGATTGAAATGATTGCGGTCCTTCAATAGGTACAATGGGAAATATTATGAACCCCTCAAATCTCTTTTTTTTGCAGGTCACATGATATTTGATTATGGTCAGATTTTAAAACTACAAGGGTATAAACAGTGTTTTTAGAAACGTGTTTCAACTTTGTAGCTTCTTGCAGACCTCCTCAGTCTGCATATTGAAACTTAGTTAAACTTACCTTCACAGTAATAGGAATAAAAAATGGTATTCATTTTTTTCAGATTTTCATTGCAATCTAAATTGATATAAATTGCTTATTTTAAAATTTGGATCTGTGAAAGAAAAGAAAAAAATTTATAACATGTAATAATACATTTTTTACAACACAGCATAATTTCCACAAAGTAATTTGTTTGCCTTTTTTGCTGTTCTCAGAATATATTGAATTTCACTAGAAATAGTGATTTCAATCGTACTCATCACTTAACAGCGGGCAAAACAAAAAACAATCAGAAAGATTGTTAAAAAAAAACAACATGCTATTCTCAGTAAAATACCAGAAAATACAAATCACACATATATGAAATGCTAACGGCTTACAAAATGTTATAACTTTAACTTATAAAAACTGTAAATATTGCCGCTTTAAAATATTCACCGACTCAATGACCACCAAAAAGTCCATAATTCAAAAATATACCTTTCCTTGAGGCCAAATGGTATTTTTGCACTCCTTCTTTATGTAAATTGTCCAATGGTAGTCCTATTAAATTATTCTAATAAATTCCTCAGAGAATGAATTATCTTCCTAAAACTTTGACTTTAAAAATATTAGGTAGGAATTTTGTAATTCCCTAGGCAAACGTTGTTTAAAAAACAACTGGGAATCATTACAAAGTGTCCAGCCTTTGTCACATTTTAGATGGGCAGTGTAATGTCTAGATGTGGTGGAAGGACCATCATGGAAAATTATAGCAATTGCTACAAAAGTCCTTCCTGATATTGATAGTTGTGCTGCAACAAATTGCTTTATTAAAGTATCCAATTTTCTTCCGTCAGCTGTACAACGCTGCATCATTAAAATTATGTATTTTATATATTTTGTTAAGAATAATGTGGATAACATTTCTGATTTACATTGGCTACACTCCATGTTTTGATTTGCACCTTTAACTAATTTATTGAAAGACACTGATTTACAGTCTGGTAATGTTAAATACAGAAATCTCTCAGTGTCTACATTGGTGCTACATGTATACATGCAATTTTCACAATGATGTTCCCATTTGGAAGAAAGGCCAAAAATATTTTCTATTTCCACACCTTCATTTTCAAAATGGTAAGCATATACATTAAAAATTCCTGAGCATCTTGTTGGATATTTTGTGAAAATTGTGTAGAACCAGAACACACATCCAAAAGACTACGAACATCTGAATCAGATTGTATTTTACTTGTATCTGTTGTCAACTTTTCATAAACAAAAGGCAACAGAGAACAAAATCTTTTTTGCCGATTCTGCATAATTTGTTCTCGCAGACATTCCAGATAAAAAACAACATTGACCGCTACATTAGCATAGCAGTTGACACCTGAACTATTTTCAAACTGATAACCAACAATCTCTTCAACAGTGTCCAATTTCTTTTTACCTGCAATCACAACATTATCTTGTTCTTTTCCCTTCTTGACACCTTCAGAACAGATATTTTCTAACCTTCTTTTTTGACCAACCACTTGCTGTTCAAATACAGGATATTGACCTAAATTTGGAGCATACACCCTTCTTAACCTATTATACTCTTTTACACAGTTTGCATCTGCAGTTACCTTCGTCTCATCAAAATCAATCAAAAACAAACCAGATAATGTTCTGACTCGCGACAAAGCAACATATGCCATACCCTCTTTAAATACGGTAGATCCAATGTTCACCAATGCACTGTCTACACTTAATCCTTGAGATTTATGAATAGTCACTGCGTATGCTAGAGAAAATGGAAATTGTTTCCTACAGACATATAAATCTTTAACAAGCAAAAAACGAACTGAACAACGACCAATTTCTTTAATTTCATCAATCTGATCAATTTTAATTTTTAAAAATTCAATTCCTTCTTTTTTCTGATAATTCACAAAATCCACCACTTTACCCATTGCACCATTAACTAAACCTTTCTCTACATCCAAATTACGCCTTAAAATTACCCGACAGTTTACACACGCATATAGTGTCTTTTCTAAAGCAGCAGTTTTAGATATGTTTTTTTCTAAACAATGCAGTTTTGATCTCAACTTTCCCGTCAAAATAATAGTGATTCCTTCATGCTGTATTTTATCAATGGCTTCCAATTTTACAATTTCTTCATTTTCCAGTTTCAATAGTTCTTCGTTGAATATGGAACACTCGCGCAGTGTTGGCATTAAGCAAATCACTGATTTATTTGTAGCAATTTCCACATACACTTTTGCAGGAACTGCATTTTCATTTGGAAAGACATTGCAAAGTAATCGACTCTCCAAAGCTTGTTTGCCTTGTTTTGAAAGAATTCTAATTCTTATATCTTGAAGAATACTTCCATATTCAGCATCATTTGCCTGTCGCATATTTGTTGTCAGTTCTTTGTATTCAAAATGAGTCCAAATGTTCACATTACCAACACTGCCAAGAGACTTTCTGGTATCTTCATGGGCTAGTGTTTTAAATTCCGGTTGTCCTTTTACCGGAGTCAGTTGCAGTAGATCTCCAAAAACTATGACGTGTTTTCCTCCAAATAACACGTCATACTCTGTTTTAAGAATTTGCTGCATTCTTAAATGCACAAAGGCAAGCATCATCATCATCCGGTAAAAACCCGGTACGAACCGTCGGACGGAGCCTTTTCTCCGTCCGACTCGTACCCGGTGCGAAATCCATCCGAAAATGCAAGTACGATTCCTACGGAAACACCATTTCCGTACGAATCGAACAAAACACCGACCGAAGAGAATCGAAACACAATTCCGATCCTGAAAAGCGCCGACCTGACGTCGGTACGCATCCAGCCTACGTTTCACGAACCAGGAAGTACGATTCGAACCGACGTCATCCCGCACGGAAAATATTTACCGGCTGCCAAAAACTGCCGGGAAATCAGGACGACACACGCAAGGAGCAGCTGGACGCGACGAACAGACATGGACCCGAACCTACGTGCCATCCCTGCCCTCCTAGCAGTCCACCTGGCGTACAGGAACCGACGCAGACGCCGCAGAAGGTCAGCACAACAACCAGGGGCAAAGGGGGGGGCAGGGGCAGGACACACAACACCAACACATGGTACCAAATCACACATGGCCTGGACATACCTGACCATCAGGGCCTGGTCACTTCCAGGGGGTGGGGGCGAGGCCAGCAACGCAAGCGTCCGTCACAACGGAAGTGGATGGTCACGCGAACCGGTACGTACCCTACCCAGGCCGCAAGAGCGTGGGTACGGAACGTACCACACGTCCCCCTACGTCACTCCATCAATGGCGGTACGGCCCGTACCCACGTCAGAAAGGCCTTGGTACGGCTCGTACCAGCATTGCTGGGGTCATGTAGGGGTACGCGTGGTACGACCCGTAGCCACGCCCCTAAGGCCTGTGTACAGTGCGGACCCCACGGCACCGCAACAATGGGGGGACGCACCGGACCCACCCACCAAAGGCATGGGTACGGGCCGTACCCAGGCACGCAGAGCGTGGGTAGGGGTATGTACGGACCGTACCCCCACCCGTGGAAGTACGGCCCGTACCCCCACCCGTGTATTTACGCCCCGATCCCCCACCCCAGCAGTGTATGTACGCCCCGACCCCCCACCCGTGTATGTACGCACCGAACCCCCACCCCAGCAGTGTATGTACGCCCCAAACCCCCACCCATGTATGTACGCACCGAACCACCACCCGTGTATGTACGCCCCGAACCCCCACCCCAGCAGTGTATGTACGCCCCGACCCCCCACCCGTGTATGTATGCACAGAACCCCCACCCCAGCAGTGTATGTACGCCCCGAACCCCCACCCGTGTATGTACGCACCGAACCACCACCCGTGTATGTACGCCGTGAACCCCCACCCCAGCAGTGTATGTACGCCCCGACCCCCCACCCGTGTATGTACGCACCGAACCCCCACCCCAGCAGTGTATGTACGCCCCGAATGCCCACCCGTGTATGTACGCACCGAACCCCCACCCCAGCAGTGTATGTACGCCCCGAACCCCCACCCGTGTATGTACGCACCGAACCCCCACCCCAGCAGTGTATGTACGCCCCGAACCCCCACCCGTGTGTGTACGCACCGAACCACCACCCCAGCAGTGTATGTACGCCCCGAACCCCCACCCGTGTATGTACGCACCGAACCCCCACCCCAGCAGTGTATGTACGCCCCGAACCCCCACCCGTGTATGTACGCCCCGAACCCCCACCCGTGTATGTACGCACCGAACCCCCACCCCAGCAGTGTATGTACGCCCCGAACCCCCACCCGTGTATGTACGCACCGAACCACCACCCGTGTATGTACGCCCCGAACCCCCACCCCAGCAGTGTATGTACGCCCCGAACCCCCACCCGTGTATGTACGCACCGAACCCCCACCCCAGCAGTGTATGTATGCCCCGAACCCCCACCCGTGTAAGTACGCACCGAACCACCACCCGTGTATGTACGCCCCGAACCCCCACCCCAGCAGTGTATGTACGCCCCGAACCCCCACCCGTGTATGTACGCACCGAACCCCCACCCCAGCAGTGTATGTATGCCCCGAACCCCCACCCGTGTAAGTACGCACCGAACCACCACCCGTGTATGTACGCCCCGAACCCCCACCCCAGCAGTGTATGTACGCCCCGAACCCCCACCCGTGTATGTACGCACCGAACCACCACCCGTGTATGTACGCCCGAACCCCTACCCCAGCAGTGTATGTACGCCCCGAACCCCCACCCGTGTATGTACGCACCTAACCTGCAATAAGAATGGTGTGTGCCTAACACCCCCAGCAGTGCCCAGACATAGGAGGGGTGGGTGCAGAGTCCTCCCAGCAGTGCCCAGACACAGGAGGGGTGTGTGTAGAGTCCTCCCAGCAGTGGCCAGACGCAGGAGGGGTGGGTGCAGAGTCCTCCCAGCAGTGCCCAGACACAGGAGGGGTGGGTGCAGAGTCCTCCCAGCAGTGCCCAGACACAGGAGGGGTGTATGCAGAGTCCTCCCAGCAGTGGCCAGACACAGGAGGGGTGTGTGTAGAGTCCTCCCAGCAGTGCCCAGAGACAGGAGGGGTGGGTGCAGAGTCCTCCCAGCAGTGCCCAGAGACAGGAGGGGTGGGTGCCTAACACTCCCAGCAGTGCCCAGAGACAGGAGGGGTGGGTGCCTAACACTCCCAGCAGTGCCCTGAGACAGGAGGGGTGGGTGCAGAGTCCTCCCAGCAGTGCCCAGACACAGGAGGGGTGGGTGCAGAGTCCTCCCAGCAGTGCCCAGAGACAGGAGGGGTGGGTGCAGAGTCCTCCCAGCAGTGCCCAGAGACAGGAGGGGTGGGTGCCTAACACTCCCAGCAGTGCCCAGAGACAGGAGGGGTGGGTGCCTAACACTCCCAGCAGTGCCCTGAGACAGGAGGGGTGGGTGCAGAGTCCTCCCAGCAGTGCCCAGACACAGGAGGGGTGGGTGCAGAGTCCTCCCAGCAGTGCCCAGACACAGAAGGGGTGGGTGCAGAGTCCTCCCAGCAGTGCCCAGAGACAGGAGGGGTGGGTGCCTAACACTCCCAGCAGTGCCCTGAGACAGGAGGGGTGGGTGCAGAGTCCTCCCAGCAGTGCCCAGATGCAGGAGGGGTGGGTGCAGAGTCCTCCCAGCAGTGCCCAGACACAGGAGGGGTGGGTGCAGAGTCCTCCCAGCAGTGCCCTGAGACAGGAGGGGTGTGTGCAGAGTCCTCCCAGCAGTGCCCAGACACAGGAGGGGTGGGTGCAGAGTCCTCCCAGCAGTGCCCAGACACAGGAGGGGTGGGTGCCTAACACTCCCAGCAGTGCCCAGTCACAAGAGGACCGTACAAGCGCTTGTACGGTCCGTACTACTATGGCGTACGCATACGCCAGCGCCCATATTGTGATCCGGACCGTACAAGCGCGTGTACAGTCCGTACTACTGTGGCGTACGCATACGCCAGCGCCCATATTGTGATCCGGACCGTACAAGCGCGTGTACAGTCCGTACTACTGTGGCGTACGCATACGCCAGCGCCCATGTTGTGATCCGGACTGTACAAGCGCGTGTACAGTCCGTACTACTGTGGCGTACGCATACGCCAGCGCCCATATTGTGATCTGGACCGTACAAGCGCGTGTACAGTCCGTACTACTGTGGCGTACGCATACGCCAGCCCCCATATTGTGATCCGGACCGTACAAGCGCGTGTACAGTCCGTACTACTGTGGCGTACGCATACGCCAGCGCCCATATTGGCCCAGGGACCCTATACACGCACTCAGAGCGTATGTACGGTGCGTTTCACACCTGTCAGTGGTGACAGGCGGCACACAGACAGGAATGGAGCGGTCAGATTTTGCCAAGGGTGGACACCAATGCATTGTCTATGCAATACCACATGTGTGTGACACAGGTGTGTCAGGATGTGATGTGGCACTTTACCCCTGAGGTGTGGGCAAAGCATATGTACGATGAGCTGTGTACACATGTCGTGTGTGATGGTGCGCATTGTACCACACATCCCCTGCACTCCTTTGACATGTGTGCATGTCGTACACACTAGTGGAGCCATGAGTCACTTGCATGTCCCAGTCACGGACACCCGCACCTGTCCCCTGATGCCAGGTACACGGAATATTACACATGACATGTGTATGGCTGCGTTGCACGCTGCAACCATGTCATGTGTGTGGCATGTGTTTCCATGATTTTGCTGTAGGTGTGTGGTCCAATGTTGCTGCTGCCAACATGTGTCTGTGTGTAGATGGCCATGGCACACTGTTCCGCACACCAGCCCACATATGTGATCTGCCATGAGGTGTGTATGTATGCAACTACACGGAGTATCACAACAAGTACATATCCACATGCTCTCTATGTATGTTCTGTCTCGACATGTACTCCTCTAAGGCAATGTGTGTGGCCTGTCCTTTTCCTATGACATGTGACCAGTGCATATCGCATCCACCAACCTGTCTGTACCATACGCATACTACTTCTGCACATGTGTGGATGTCTGTGAATCCTGTGATGCGTGTGCATGTTCACTTACACTGGCCCACAGCTAGTCTCATGCCATGTCATCGTGAGCTTGCCCCACTCCGTTAGTGGCTGTCCCTTGGTAGGAGTGTCACCTGACTGGCGTACGTGTCCAGGAAATGTGGCACAGACCTGACTCAGAATGTGGCATTTGTGTATTGGCTGTGTAACATGTGCTCAGTGCATTGACAATGTCGTTGTACAGTGCTCACTCTTCGGTGTTCCTTCCATTTCACTGCAGGGCTCCGCCTCTCCCTCGACGTATGCCAGACATGGCTGCCCTGCATGAACGGGACTGTATACGCCGCTACAGATTCAGCCAACGGTTGATTGATGAGTTGACTGGCCGGCTGGAAGCACAACTCCTCCCGCGCCACAGGTATCCCAGTGCACTGACACCCAAGTTGAAGGTGATGGCAGCCCTACATTTCCTTGCCACGGGTACGTTCCAACATACCATTGCTGACGTCGGGGGCATGTCCCAGACGATGTTCAGCCGTGTTCTGCATGATTTCTTAGAGGCCATGTTGGTTCACCTGGATGAGTACATTAAATTCCCAATTCGTGAGCAGTTGACAGATGTCAAGCGTGAGTTCTATGCCCTGGGAGGGATGCCCCATGTCATTGGGTCCATAGATGGGACACATGTTGCGTTGGTACCACCACAGGCACAGGAGGTGGTGTATAGGAATCGCAAACATTATCACTCCATTAATGCCCTTGTGGTGTGTCTGTCCAACATGGTGATTTCACATGTCTGTGTTCGCTTTCCAGGATCAGCACACGATGCCTTCATCATGAGGCGTAGCAGGCTGCCTGAAATGATGCAGCAGCTGCGGAACGAGCGAGCATGTATTGTTGGTGGGTAGACTCTGGCAGTTCAGTGTTTGGCGTCATCTTCCAATCTCACTGCCTGTGCTGACACACTTCTGTCCATGATGTACACTTCTGTCCATGATGTTTCCTTGTAGGGGACGCTGGCTATCCCAACATGCCATGGCTGATGACGCCTGTCCGCAACCCCAGCACGGCTGCCGAGCACCGCTACAACAACGCCCATGGGCGGACCAGGAGAGTCATTGAGAGGACGTTTGGACTTCTGAAGAGCCGATTCCGGTGCCTCCACAAGACCGGCGGAGCACTCCCATATGCCCCGGTGAAGGTGTGCAAGATCATCATCGTCTGCTGCATGCTGCACAACATGGCAGTGGAGGAAGCTGTTCCACTCATACTGGATCAAGATGACCAGGACCATCCACCCGTGGAGGATGAAGGCCTTGGTGACGGGGCAAGTGATGTGGAGGAGGAGGAGGCTGTGGAGGACATGCGGAGTCGGCTCATACGCAACTTCTTTGCTTAGTGGTGAGTTCCAGTGTCTGAGTGTGCACGCATTGGGCCGTGTGTGGCATGTGTTGCAATGTGTGTGTCCATCTGCATGTCTGCCAAGTGAGTCAGTGGTGTGTATTGAAGTGTCACTCGAGTGATGGCGCAATGGAAGGATGTTGTCAGAGAGTCATCATTGTCACCTGTCATGTTGACAACATGATACGTGTTGAGTACATGCTTGCGGATGTGCTCCTTTGGGCTGACTCCTTGTGTGTCTCTCTTCCACAGGTCCATGGGCATGCTGTCTGCTGGTGGCATTGTTGTGCTCCTGCTACTCCTCATGAACACAGCAACATGTGCTGATTCTGCGTCACATGCACGGGCAAGTTTGGAAATCTCCTTAGGGTAAGGGATGCCTCACGGCGTTTTGGGTGTGTAAATTGTTTGTAGTCTGTGTGCACTTCTCCGGTTCATGTGTGGTCAATTTGCATACATGTGGATCCTACATGGGGAACATGACATGGGGCAGGCTTCACCTGGAGCCATGGTCAGACTTGGTGACTGTCATGTGTCAGGGGATTGGGGATTGTGATGAGGCCATCAATGTGTGTAACACTGGCCTCGGAAACATACAGGTTGTACCGGGTTGACATGGAGTGTGATTGCCCCATCAGGGCCTCAATGGTGTATAGCAGCCTCTCCGTGGCAGCAGGGGGTGTTTAGCTGTTATCCGTCACTTGTGTGCCAGTTCAATGGAATACCAGCATCTGTGTTGCAATGGGGGTGCCAGTGTTGCTCCCACATGTTCATCCACATGACCTGTGTATGTGTTGACAGAGTATCATTGTCATTCCAACACACATGACTAATAAATTTGTCCCTCTGTCTCCAAGGTGCCTCTTCCCTGTCAATGGTGGCCTGTTGCCACTGTGCGTGCGGCATGTCTGGCATAGTTTTCAGAGGTGGTGCATATGTGTCTATGTGTAGAGTGACAAGATGCTAGCGGTTTGTCAGGGAGTGGAAACTGTCTTATGCACAAGATGCACAGTACCATCCACCTCAAGGCAAGAGAGACCATCCCCCAGGGCAACTACAACATCCGTGTCGAATCCTACCCTGCAGTCTACGGACATGTGCCTTACGACTCCCATGATACTTGTCCATATCCGGAGTGCATCTGCACAGCTCTGCTACTGCATCGGGCAACCAGGCCACATCAACGTCCAAACGGGATGGGGGGAATGATTCTCAGCCAGCTGCAGGATGACCTTCTCGATCCACGCCCACACTCATGATGCAGCACACAACCCCAACACAACCATGTGGCACTGTGATCCAAAACTGCATTCTGGCATCTCCATGCATCCAACCTTGGCCTAGCCACCATTCTCAACATCCGCCTGACGCAAGCATGCAGGACATGGTAGGGACACATGTCTAGACATACCTGGGAGCGGCAAGCCAGGTCACTCCACATGATCCCTGACCTCTGCGCATGACTGTTGCTCCCCTGAATGTGTCTGTAGCCACAGTTGTGCGGGAACCACTCAGCTGGTTGGGCCCAGCACAGGTGAGTATGGTACTCCATGTCTGTATCAGATGATACATTGGGACCCACGTGTGTCCTGGGCAAGACGGAGACCCCATGGTTTGGATGGTTGGCGTTAATTCTGAGATCAGGCATGCTTTGACTTTACGACACACACATGTATTGTAATAATGCAGAATCACGGCATCATCTTGTAAGTGTGATTAATTTATTTGTGGTGGGGTACGGGTTTGTGGGGATGACAAGAGGTGCACAGCGGGAGTGTAGAATCCAAAGTTCACTGGGGGAGTTGGTATCCTTGCCGTAGCAAAATGTCAGAGTCCATGCCACAGTCTTTGTCAACATAGGTCAGACAGTGACCAGCAAGTCCATGTGGCAGAGGATGTCATGTGCTGCTATTGGGCCAGAGGGCCAGGTGCCAGGCCAGGTGACCTGGGAGATGGTGATGTTCTGCTGACTCTCACAGTCTTTTTCGTGGACGACCCACCTTCCTGCGGGGACCCTCGGAAGCAGGCCGTGACGATGTCTGTGACGCTCCGTCGGATGAATCCTCCTCCTCCTGATCCCTCCCTGTGTCTGGTAATGGCCTTCGCCTGGTGCCACAGGGAGGGTTGCCCATGTTGTCGGCAATCCGACGGAGTACACCGGTCATTTGGGTTTGCACCGCCACGAGCTCAGCCTGTCTATCCTCCATCCTTCCTTGGTGTTGCAGTTGACAGGCATGTTGCTGGGCCTGCAGGGTCTTCATCTCCTGGAGGGTCCCCTTGATGTCATTGAGGGTGGACGCAATCTGGTCCATGCCCCTGGTGTCACGCCGGTATGTATCCAGGATGTTGCTGACCTGGGACACTACCGGGTCCTGAGCTCCCTGGTCAGGTTCGCGCCTCCGCCATCCTCCACTCCCGCCACCCCTGCCCACGTGCACCTGGCCTGCCGTTGTGGGCGCATCGGGTCTCCGGGACCCCTGAGGGATGGCATCTGCGTTGCCGCCTGCCTCCTCCTGGGTGCCCGGAGGACCGTGTCCCTCCTGGGCAGACTGGCTGTGTGGTCGTGTGTGGGCAGGGCTCCTGGACGTCTCCTGGGATGTGGCAGGAATGGGGGTGGTGGTTGGCACAGTTGTACCTGACGCAGGTGCTGCAGGTGGTTGGACACCAGAGGGGCCAGGTTGGTCTGGGTCATCCACGGAGTGGTGAGAGTCGTCGCTGGCGGTGGGGTCCTCATCCCGCAGAGCCTGGTCCTGTGAGACTTCCCCCCCAGTGTTGGGGGGTGATCGTCGACGTTGACCTGTGTGTGAGAGAGACAATGTTAACACTGTTACATGTGGCATCCATGTTTCATGCATTTCTGATTTGGCACTCTTCCTCTGGGTAGTTGGATCTGTCTTGCATTCCTCTCACAGTGCATTTGTGCATGGGTATGTCCCTTGGCCACAGCTGTCAGGGCTTTATGCATGTGTGACACAATCTTAGTTGATGCATCTATTTGGGTACACAGTCAGCAGTGTGGTGTGCGGGCGTAGCGAGCCATGCAGAGGCGCCTTACGTGTTGCACTGTACGTGGCCAAATGGTGTTTTGCCAAGGCAATTTGATGTTGCAGGTAGGTGACTGAAGCATTTGTGACAGGGTTCTTACCGACACAGTGGGTGGGTATACTGGGTGTGTGGTTAGGTCTGTGCCTGCAGCACGGATGGACTCGTGCACAGATTGACACATGGACCGGTCTTCATCTACGGTAGGGGGGGTTGAGGCACTGCCAGACCTTGTCTGCATGCACACAGTCCACCGGCTGACGAGTGGACATGGCCACACCACCCAAGGGTGATTTGGTCTCCCTGTGTCTCCCTTCCTCCCTCCCTCTGTCACCCTCCTCCCTCTGTCGGTCTCCCTCTGTCACCCTACTCCCTCCCTCTGTCTGTCTCCCTGTGTCCCCCTCTGTCTCCTTCCCTCTCATTCCCCCTCTCCCTCCCTCTATTTGTCACCCTCTGTCACCTCAGGCCAGCTTCCTGGGCACACACAGTTAGCCGGTCTTTGAATGGCCATTGGCTTGTTCATGTGAGTTAGTTCCTGTTCTCCGGGCACCCATTGGGCAGTGTGTCTGAGTGTAGGCTGCTGCTGTGGCGGTGTGTGCTGAGACTCTATCAGAGCGATGCATCTTCATTGTCTGCTGTTATGTGCAAATTGTGCCTTCAGACCCATGTCATCCTGCATGGCAGCCACCATTTGCAGGCAAGACAGTACTGTGTGGGTACACACAGTTTGCATGGCTGTGCCCTGGGCCATATGGGCTGAGGGCATTGTTGTGTGCTTGTGAGTTGCTCAATGTTAGTTTTGATGCCCCCACTCCCAGCATCGGCCACATCCTGTGTTGTGTTGGTGTTTTGTGTGGCCTGTGACTTGGCATGGCCCTGATTGATGCATGGGGCATGGAGGCGCTAGTGGCATGTGTGTGTTTGTGGAGTGTTGTTGTGTCCGGTGGTGGCTTGGGGGGGGTGGCATGCATGATTGATTGTGTATGGCATCCCCCCCATGTGAGGTGAGTTGTTTGTGTACTCACCAGGGTCTGGGAGTCCTGGTAGTCCGTGTAGTCCCTCCACCGCCAGCGTGGACATCACCTTCTCCTCCCAGGGATGGTATTGTACCGGTCTGGGGGGCGGCCCTCCTCCAGTGATGTTCCCCTGGTTGTGATTGTCAGTCATCTTCCTCTTGACCGTCCTCCGCAGATCGTACCACCTGGATTGGCACTCGTGCCTGGTCCTTCTGGTGGTCCCAACAGCATTCACAGAATCGACAATCCTCTGCCACATGGCCGTTTTTTCGGATATGCTGGTCTGTCTGACCAATGTCCCAAAGAGCTGTGGCTCGACTCTGAGGATTTCGTCGACAAGGATCTCCAGCTCCTCCTTTGTGAACTTTGGATTCTTGGTGGTGGACATGGCGTGGGGTGTGGGTGTGGATGGTTGTGGGGGTGTGGGTGTGGATGGTTGTGGGTGTGTGGGTGTGGTAGTGGAGGTGTGTGTGTGAATGTGATGAGGGGGTGTTTGTGTAGGTGGTTGTGTGTAGGTATGCAAGTGTGAGGTTCAAGTATGGTGGTGTGGGTCGTCTGTGGGCTCTGGCAGCAGTGGGTCTGTTGCAAAGGCTCATGGTTTGTGTGTGTGGTCCATTTTTATTGGTCCATTTGTGGGTGTGGCTGTGTTTGAAATTTGTGTGGGTGTGTTATGAGGAGTGATTGAGTTTTGGGCCTCTGTTTGGCAGTTTGGCAGTTGCAGGTCAGTGTATGTGATGTTTGTGGGGTTGTTGGGCATGTTTGGTGGTGTGGGGAAACTCTAATTGACTCTCCTTGTGTAAATATGATTTGTCCTGGTTCAGTACGTGTGTTTTTGGCGTCAGTACGGTACGTACATGCACTGGTGGGGGTACGGTCCGTACACTCCCTGGTGGGGTGTGGGTACGGCCGTACTTTCACGGGTGGTGGTTCGTTGCGTACATACATGGCTGGGGGTTAGGTGCGTACATACACGGCTGGGGGTTAGGTGCGTACATACACGGGTGGGGTGGGGGTTCGGTGCGTACATACACGGGTGGCGGTTGGGTGCGTACATACACGGGTGGGGTGGGGGTTCGGTGCGTACATACACGGCTGGGGGGGTTCGGTGCGTACATACACGGGTGGGGGTTTGGGGCGTACATACACGGGTGGGGTGGGGGTTCGATGCGTACATACACGGCTGGGGGGGGGTTCGGTGCGTACATACACGGGTGGTGGTTCGGTGCGTACATACACTGCTGGGGTGGGGGTTCGGTGCGTACATACACGGGTGGGGGTTCGGTGCGTACATACACGGGTGGGGGTTAGGTGCGTACATACACGGCTGGGGGTTAGGTGCGTACATACACGGGTGGGGTGGGGGTTCGGTGCATACATACACGGGTGGTGGTTGGGTGCGTACATACACGGGTGGGGTGGGGGTTCGGTGCGTACATACACGGCTGGGGGGGGTTCGGTCCGTACTTACACGGGTGGGGGTTCGGGGCGTACATACATGGCTGGGGGGGTTCGGGGCGTACATACACGGCTGGGGGGGGGTTCGGTGCGTACATACACGGGTGGTGGTTCGGTGCGTACATACACTGCTGGGGTGGGGGTTTGGTGCGTACATACACGGGTGGGGGTTCGGTGCGTACATACACGGGTGGGGGTTTGGGGCGTACATACACTGCTGGGGTGGGGGTTCGGGGCGTACATACACTGCTGGGGTGGGGGTACGGGCCATACTTCCACGGGTGTGGGTACGGTCCGTACATACACGGGTGGGGGTTCGGTGCGTACATACACGGGTGGGGGTTCGGTGCGTACATACACGGGTGGGGGTTCGGGGCGTACATACACTGCTGGGGTGGGGGTTCGGGGCGTACATACACTGTTGGGGTGGGGGTACGGGCCGTACTTCCACGGGTGTGGGTACGGTCCGTACATACACGGGTGGGGGTTCGGGGCGTACATACACGGGTGGGGGTTCGGGGCGTACATGCACTGCTGGGGTGGGGGTTCGGTGCGTACATACGCGGGCGGGGGGGTGGTGGGGTGTTCGGCGCGTATGCGGGCACATGTCTCCATGGTTGCTATGGGAGTTCGGTTCGGACGGTGTTTTTTGCGTACGGTTGTGAAATGGGGAGGACGGGAGGGATCGTACTTGCGCTGTCGGACTTTATTTTTCCGCACGGTGGATTTTTCGACTGGGGACGTGTCGGTGACTTTTCCCGACCCGAGGACGTGTGGGGAAATCTTCCCAATGCGATTCGTATGGACTTTTTTCCGTTCGAATCGTACTTGGCAGTTTGTACGCTACTTTGACGATTCGGACGGAGAAAAATCCGGATACGAGTCGGACAGGGAATTTTTTTACCGGATCGGAATTGGCACCTTGGTCTTTCACCTGAAATTACCTTAATCTTTGTGATTTCCTCCTCAAATTTTTCTGTAATTACAGGTTCTACATTGTCTTCAACATTTAGTTCTACTAATGTGTCAGTTTTTTCACTCTCTTGCTGAGGACCAAAGTAACAAAACTCAATATCATCACAGACCTGCTTCACATCTGATACTGAACCACGCAAAAGAGCACTGTTCAACTTACTTAACTTTAGTGCTGGACTTTTTGCATAATACAACCTTCTCACTAACTTCCGCATTTGAGTATGATGTACTGACAGCATTCTGAAATGGTGAAAAACACTTTGAAAAACTTTCCTAGAAAGACAAGCCAGAGAATGACCTTGCAAACCAGTATGTTTTCTCCCTCTGCAAGGGTCTAGTCCTTGCAACAGCTTAATCTTTTGTTTTACACTTTTTTTAAGCATAGGCTCGTAAAAAACGACATAATTTTTCAATAGATTCCTGTTGTACACTGCAAATACTACTGCAATCCCAAGTGTACACAGCGTTTTTAGCACGTCTCCCTAAAACTTCATCAGCTATCACTTCTTCTGCATTTCTTTCAACCATTTTCTCTTTCTCAATTAGACAACCGTCTCTAACCTCATAACCTCTACCACTGGTGTCAACTGCATACAATAATTTTCCGCTCTGTGAATAACTCTCTTCATTAAAAAAAGGCTCTGAACTGGAACTCTGTTTCCATTCTCCCCAAAAAACATCACACTTTTTTTGTTATTAATAACTCTTTTCCTCCTACTTTTGGCCTTCATTACATGGATTAGTTTAGCTAGTGATCGAATTCTGTACTAAAATAAACAGTTTCCTTTTTATTTCAAAAGACTTTTCCACAATGTTTTCAATATGCTTTTTCTTTTTATAAAATAAAGCTCTCTTTTTATATTTTTTCACATCTTTCAGCCAATTATGCACTACTCTCTTGTAAAATATTTTTTTGCATAATTCCTTATACTGATTTTGCCTTCTTTTACCATACTTTATCTCCTTTGACTGACCATTTGCTTTTGTGCTTTTCCTCTTATTTTGAAATGTTTTCTTAGTTGAAGCATTCTCAGTAGTTCCAGCATTATGTACATTCTGTTTGGTCCTACAAACATTTTTAATAAATTGCTTTGTGATCTTACCAGAAGATTTTGATCTTTTAGCCACATTATCTTGTACATTCAATACTTGTGGTTGGTGTTTCTTCAAGTAATCCTCCTGTCTCTGTTATTTTCTTTTTCTTTTTTCTGGCATGATTTCTCTATTTTAACGTTGAAAAACAGTATCTGTAAAAAAGAATCACAAATAAATGTATATTAATAACTTTCAAATTTATACTATTCTATTACTGTAGAAACACATTTTATATAAAAACTGACTAAGAAACTATAGCCCTGAAGCACAAGTGTGACAATGGTTAAAATGGTTAAAACACTACATGCATAATGCATACTACTTTGAAGCAGTTCATGCCCTAAAGCCTACCTCACTAAAAGACTACATGCTAACTGACTGAATGATTACAGTACTATAAGGAGACACACTGGGTGAGTGACAGGGTGTTTGCTAGAAGTGTATGAATACTGACTGGGGAATTGAAGGTGTGAAAGACAAGTGTGTAGGTGGTTAGAGGACTGCATACAAAGTGGATAGGCGTTTGAAGCAGTCCATGTGCTAAGGCCTGGCTCACTGCATGAGTACTTGGGTACTGACTGAATGATTAGTGTACTGCAAGGAGAGTGCCTGGGTGAATTTATAAGTGGTTGGCTTTTGGCGCAGTGAATGGATTAGTACTTGGTACTGAATGGGTCAATAGAGGAGTGCAAATGGAGTGACAGGGTGTTTCCTGGAGTGTATCTATACTGACTGGGGAATTGAAGGTGTGAAAGAGAAGTGTGTAGATGGTTAGAGAACTGCATGCATAGTGCATAGGCGTTTGAAGTAGTCCATGTGCTAAGGCCTGGCTCACTGCATGAGTACTTGGGTACTGACTGAATGATTAGAGTACTGCAAGGAGAGTGCCTGGGTAAATTTATAAGTGTTTAGAATTTGGCACAGTAATAGATTAGTACATGGTGCTTAATGGGTCACTGGAGAAGTATAAGGAGAGTGACAGAGTGTTTGTGGGAACTGTATGAATACTGTCTGTAATATTGAAGGTGTGAAAGACAAGTATGTAGGTGGCTAGAGACCTACATGCATAGTAGATAGACGTTTAAAACAGTCCGTAGAGTAACACTTGGATCACTGCAAAACTACCTGAGTACTGACTGAATCATTACAGTACTACAAAAAGAGTGACTGGGTGAATCTTTTTAAGTTTTTTGGTTTTGGCGCAGTGAATAGATTAGTACTTAGTGCCATATGAGTCAGTGGATGTGTGCAATTGAAGTGACAGAGTGTTTATTGGAGCTTATAGATACTGACTGGGAAATTGAAGGTCGGAAGGACAATTGTGTTGGTACTTAGAGGCCTCCATGCATAGTGGAAACACGTTTGAATCAATCTATGTGCAAAGGCCTGTCTCACTCCATTAGTACTTGGGTACTGACTGAATGATTATACTATGCAAGAAGAGTGCCTGGGTTAATTTATAAGTGTTTCAGTTTTGGCGCAGTGAATGCATTACTACATGGTGCTGAAAAAGTCACTGGAACAGTGCAAGGGGAGTGACAGAATGTTTGCTGGAAGTACATGGATACTGACTGGGGAATTGAAGCTGTTAAAGACAAGTGTATAGTATGTTAGAAGACTGCATGCATACTGCACAGACATTTGAAGCAGTCTATGTGGTAATGCATGGTTCACAACATGAGTACTTGGAAACTGACTAAATCATTAGACTACTGCTAGGACAGTGCCTGGGTAAAACTTTTAAATTTTCAGTTCTGGCGCAGTGAAGAGAATAGTACATGGTACTGAATCAGTCACTGGATGAGTGCAAGATGACTGACATGATGTTTATTGAAATATATAGATACTAACTAGTTAATTAAAGAAGTGAAAGACAAGTGTGTAGGTGACTAGAAGCCTGTATGCATACTGTATAGGGTTTAAAGTACGCCTGGGCGAAGCACTACGCTACGCTCGCGTAGTTTGCGAAGTTCGCCCTACTTCGCACTATGCGAACTGCACGTAGCACAGTGCGAACACGCATAGCGTAGTGTTGCGTAGTGCTGCGGTCATTTTTTGCTTGCTCGCGGTCCTCAACGTCAAGTTGGCGACCGCGAGCAAGCAAAATGACATCCCGGTGAGACTTTTTCCTTGTTCGCGATCGCGAGCATGGAAAATAAACCTCCCGGCGAGATTCCCAACGCGAGGAGGTCAGGTTTCTCATTGCGAGGGGTCGCGTATGCTCGCGACCGCTCGCGATGAGAAACTACCAGTTCGCGTTGAGAAAGCTGCCGCTCGAGTAAAAATCTACTCGAGCAGCAGAAAACTACAGCTCGCACTGTGCAAGATGCCATTTTCAATGATTGCATAGTGCCGGTTGCTTGTCCGCACTGTGCAATCATTGAGAACAACATCTTGCACAGTGCGAACATGTTACTACGCAGTTCGCGAAGTGCTACGCGTAGCTCGCGTAGTGCGAACTTTACTTTGCGTAGCTTCGCGAAGTGCTACTTCGCGAACTACGCCCACCCTTAGTTTAAAGCAGTCCATGTTGAAAGGCCTGGCTCACACCATGAGTACTTAGACTCTGACTGAATGATTAAAGTACTGCAAAGAGAGTGCCTGGGAGAATGAGGAGTACATGGGGAGTGACAGGGTGTTTGCTTGAAGTGTATGGATACTGACTGTGGAATTAAAGGTATGAAAGAGAACTATGTAGATGGTTAGAGAACTGCATGCATAGTAGATAAGCATTTGAATCAATGCACGTGCAAAGGCCTGCCTCACTCCATTACTACTTGAATATTAACTGAATGTTTACAGTATTGCAAGGACAGTTCCTCGGTGAATACATAAGGAATGACTACCTTTTAATTCTACCTAAACTTGAGAACAGGAATTTTTTTAAGCAGTTATGCATATTCAAAGAAATGAAGTACTCAAATGCTTCTCTCACAGTGGTTACACAAATGCACACAGACTCACAGTGTGATTCTAGACAACAACCACTATCCCTAGGAGTTTACCAAAACTCATTCACTACTGTGGAAGGGGTAAGGGGACTGCACACAAAATACATATTTCAGAACTGCACTTTAGTTTTAAAACAGGTTTTAAAACAGTTATCTGTCAGCAAATACACGATGTTACCAAATGCTTCTCTCACAGTGGTTCCCAAATGCACACAGACTCACAGTGTGATTCTAGACAAGCAACACTATCCCTACCAGTTTACCAAAACTCGTTCACTACTGTGCAAGGGGTAAGGGGACTGCACATAATCTACATATTAAAGTACAGCACATTACTGTCAAAGCACGACTCATTTTATCAATGCATAAGCAAAGAATGGCTTCTAATGCTACTAAAACTTAGCAACATGACAGGTTTTAAAACAGTTATCTGTCAGCAAATACACAATGTTACCAAATGCTTCTCTCACAGTGGTTCCCAAATGCACCTACACTCACAGTGTGATTCTAGACAAGCACCACTATCCCTAGGAGTTTACCAAAACTCATTCACTACAGTGGAAGAGGTAAGAGGACTGCACACAAACTACATATTTCAGAACTGCACTTTAGTGTCAAAGCCTGACTCATTTAATCAAAGCATAAGCAAAAACTGCCTTCTAATGCTACTGAAACTTGACAACAAGACAGGTTTTAAAACAGTTATCTGTCAGCAAATACACAATGTTACCAAATGCTTCTCTCACAGTGGTTCCCAAATGCACACAGACTCACAGTGTTATTATAGACAAGCAACACTATCCCTAGCAGCTTACCAAAACTCATTCACTACTGTGGAAGGGGTAAGGGGACTGCACACAATCTACATATTAAAGTACAGCACATTAGTGTCAAAACATGACTCATTTTATCAATGTATAAGCAAAGACTGGTTTCTAATGCTACTAAAACTTCACAACATGACAGGTTTCAAAACAGTTATCTGTCAGCAAATACATGATGTTACCAAATGCTTCTCTCACATTGACTCCCAAATGCACACAGACTCACTGTGTGATTCTAGACAAACAACACTATCCCTTGCACTATACCAAAACACATTTCTTCATCTAGAAGGAGTACTACATTTTAGTGTAGAAACTCATTTCACAAATTCAAAAACAATCACTGATTTCTAATTGTCCAAAAATATAAAAACAACACAGTTATCTCCCTGCAAACACATGAAAAACACAAATGCCTATCACAAAAGACCTCCTCTCAATTAAATAACTCAACTTTCAAGTAGTTTTGTAGATTAAGAAGTATATCAGTCACACACCAGATGTTCTTATACAGAACCTCTGCACTGTGCACCTGTCAGCAAAACCAAAGAATGGCAAAGTTTCCCTCTCATTTTCCCCACATATGCATGTAAACATCAAATCACATTCCTTCCCACATAAATTCAAAACCAAACACACATTTCTATTGGTTAAACATTTCAACCCTTTCCAAATGACAAATTTGAACCCTTCCCCCAATCTGCCTTCTGCCTGTTACCATAGAAACAGGTCATGGAACACTGTACTGAGCACACAGGTCACAAGTTTAGCACACAATGTTGCTAATCAAGACAGCAAGTGTGCTTGACTTTTCAACATATCAGCTTATCATCTATAATGTTCCTTTCAATCAGTTTTTGCTAACAAATAAGAATCATGTGTTTAAAAAACAGAAACATGCACCCTAACTTTCACTGTAGAAGGTTATCAAACAACCAATGATTTCTTGTCTTTTTTCAAAACTGCATCTTAGCCACCATTTTAGAAAAATCTTACTTTCCAAACTGCCATTTCATTTACAGAGACCATCTGAGTGCATCCAGACCTCCTTTCAAGGTGCTTAGAGTGTGGATTGTGGGGCACAGCTATATTTTCTGGAGCCAAAGGTATGCAGAAAACAAAGGCATTCACAAATACCTAGGTTTGCCAAATGTAGACATTAAATGGATTGGACAGAGAGGGTTAAAGTGGCACCAATTGATGCCATTGGTGAAATCCTTCATGCATATCCAACACCCTGACCTCATAATAGTGCACTGTGGTGGCAATGACCTAGGCACTTTGACTGGAGTAGGTCTGGAAATGCTTATGAAGGACACCTTTGCAGAACTGATTTCACTTTTCCCCAAAACTGCCTTTGTGTATTCTAACATATGCCAAAGGCAGAAATGGAACTGGTCCGATAATTTTTGTCCACAAATTGAGAAAGCTAGGAAACATGTGAATAAATCTGTTTCTGCTTTTCTCCAAGACTATAGAATGGGGTCCATTTTCAATAATAATCTGCGCTTTCATATGCAAGAGATGTATAAGAGAGATGGAGTACACTTTACTGATGAAGGAAACAGAGTCTTCCTCAACAACTTTAGACTCTGTATAGGTACTTACTTATAAGTACCAAAAACTCTCAATGAACACAACGGCTCTGTTTAGAGCCACTCAAGAACAAAACACTTAAGCTTGATGTTTATCAACCAAAAATGTAAAAAAATGTTTCCTTGGATCCGCACACCCAACGCATTAGGAACCGCTCACCCAACGCGAGACAATCCGTGCATCCAACGCGATAGGATGCGCGCACCCTGCGCGCATTTTGCAGTTTTTTTTAAAAAAAGGGGCCCCCAGGGGGTCCTTCTGGGACCCCCTAAGCAGATCTAGAGGGTCAGAGTATTTCTACCCTGCCCCCTTGACATCTTTCACACACTTATTTCCCTTACTTAACCAGCCTCGCTTCTACCGAGGCAGAAAATGGCCGCCAACAGTTCCTGGTTTCGAATGTAGACAGACACTCGACAGCCAATTAGCATTCAGCGCGTGATCGTCAGGGTGCGTGCTCGGTTCGGGGAGGGTGCGCTTACGATGCGGGTAGGATGCGCGGATCCTCCCGGCCATAGATATCACTAACTTTTTTACCCTAATTTTCTCAGGAACTACTGAACAGATTCACACCATTTATGCAAAAGGCAAAAGTCTGAACTGAGGACTACCTCTTTGCCAAATTTGGTGTAATTCCGTTCAGCAGTTCGGGCTGTAGCTGCGACAACAGATCCTATGGGAAATTGCATGGGGAAAACGCGTTTTGTGACCCCCCTTTTTTCTCAGGCCCCGCTTGAAGAATCACCACAAAACTTTCAGGGTAGGAGGGGAGTGGAGCCGGCCAAAAGATTGGAAACTTTTACATAGATTCGTCAATCGGCGCCAGACTTATTGGGAATAGATTGTTGCAATTTCCTATGGAAAATAGGTTCTAACTATAACTATCTACTGGCGACCGCCAGTAGATAATATATATATACACACACCCACACATATATATATATATACACACCCACACACACACACATATATATATATACACACCCACATACATATATATATATACACTCACACATATATATATATACACCCCCACACATATATATTATCTACTGGCGGTCACCAGTAGATAGTTATAGTTAGGACCGAGTTCCCATAGGAAATCTGAAAATTCTATTTTGAATAACTTTGGCGCCGGTTGACTTATCTTCGTGAACTTTTCAAAACTAATGGGGCGCTCCGCTCAGCTCCTACCCTGAAAGTCTCGGGGTGATTCGTCAAGCCGGGGCTGAGAAAAAAGGGGGGTCCCAAAACGCGTTTTCCCCATGCATTTTCCCATAGGACCTTTAGTCGAAGGTACAGCCTGAACGGCTGAACAGAATTACTTGAAATTTGGCAAAGAGGTAGTCCTCAGGTCAGACATGTGCCTTTTGCTTAAATGGTATAAATCCGTTCAGTAGTTCCTGAGAAAATCAAAAGTAAAATCACATATATATCTGGGCGGAGCCTAACCACACATCTCATCGTGAGATCTGATTGGCTGTCAGCACTTCATCCAAGAAGTGTTGGCAGCCATCTTGGGACCAATATACATGATAGCACCTCATTAAAAAGCATTGCAGTTAATAGAAGGTTTTAAGACCTTAGTTACATTATAAATCATTTGTTGATGGTACCATCCTCATTTTAGGAATTGTGGTGTGTTCTAAGGTGATTTTACCATGTGAAAAAGCCTTCTGCTGTGATATCATGAATCATGTTTGAGAGAAAACTATTTTCTCATGCTTTTCCCATAGTGGTTTGGAAGGTGATCTATAAGCTAACTGAGAGCATATTTTCTGTAAATTCACATTATCTTTCTCAGTCATGTGAGAATGAAGTCTAACATTCTCAGTAAAACATGTACATCCAACAAGGGCAGAGACTGTCAGTTGATTCCTTTGTGTTCTACTCCAGCTTCCCAGAGTGTTCTAAAGAACAACTAGAGCGCTAACAGTCCTACTTATGACAAACGTATGGCACACCTGAAGCCATCTTGGTTGGAATAAAGTGGTAATTCTTAAAACATTTAATTTAAAAAGGAACAAAATGAGGGGGTTCATTTTGCCATAGAAAGTATGATTAGTGCTGCAGAACGAAAAATTAGGGCACATTTTGAGTGACTTCTCAAATCCTCTTCTATTTCATAAAAAAATTCTGACATGCAGACTGAAACATGCACTTTCAATACCAGCAGCAGACTTCCCTGGTGAGCAGTAGCTTTACTATAGTGATCTAATAAGCAACTAGAGTGCTAACATACTGAATTTATGGCAAATTTGTGACACATCTGAATGCCTTCTTGATGGAATCAAAGTAAAAAACTGAAAGTATTTCCTACTGAGGAGACTGTAGTAAATGAGGAAATTAGGAAACATCATAACAAGTAAGTCTCCCAAAATGGCCACCAGAGACAAAAGAGCCCAAATGTAGCCCAAATATCACCCAGATGTAGCCCAAGTATAGCCCAATGACAGAATGTCCCAGAGTGTTCTAACGAACAACTAGAGCGCTAACAGTCTTACTTATGACAAAAGTATGGCACACCTGAAGCCATCTTGAATGGAATAAAGTGGTAACACTTGAAACATTTAATTTACAAAGGAACACAATGAGGGGATTCATTTTGCCATAGAAATTATGATTAGTGCAGCAGAAAGAAAAATTAGGGCACATTTTGACTTCTCAAATCCTCTTCTATGTCATAAAAAAATTCTGACATTGAAACATGCACTTTGAATACCAGCAGCAGACTTCCCTGGTGAGCAGTAGCTTTACTATAGTGATCCAATGAACAACTAGAGTGCTAACATTCAGAATTGATGGCAAATGTGTGACACATGTGAATGCCTTCTTGATGGAACCAAGTAAAAAACTGAAAGTATTTCCTACTGAGGAGACTGCAGTAAATGAGGAAATTAGGAAACTTTATAACAAATAAATCTCCCAAGATGGCCACCAGAGACAAAAGAGCCCAAATGTAGCCCAAATATCACCCAGATGGAGCCCAAGTATAGCCCAATGACAAAATGTCCCAGAGTGTTCTTAAGAACAACTAGAGTGCTTACTGTCTTACTTATAACAAAAGTATGGCACACCTGAAGCCATCTTGATTGGAATAAACTGGTAACACTTAAAACATTTAATTTAAAAAGGAACACAATGAGGGGGTTCATTTTGCCATAGAAATTATGATTAGTGCTAAAGAAAGAAAGTAGGGCACATTTTGAGTGACTTCTCAAATCCTCTTCTATTTCATTAAAAAATTCTGATATGCAGACTGAAACATGCACTTTTAATACCAGCAGCAGACTTCAGTGGTGAGCAGTAGCTTTACTACAGTGATCTAATGAGCAACTAGAGTGCTAACATTCAGAATTTATGGCAAATGTGTGACATATCTGAATACCTTCTTGATGGAATCAAAGTAAAAAACTGAAAGCATTTCCTACTGAGGAGACTGCAGTAAATGAGGAAATTAGGAAACTTCATAACAAATAAATCTCCTAAGATGGCCACCAGACACAAAAGAGCCCAAATGTAGCTCAAATATCACCCAGATGGAGCCCAAATATAGCCCAATGACAAAATGTCCCAGAGTGTTCTTAAGAACAACTAGAGTGCTTACTGTCTTACTTATAACAAAAGTATGGCACACCTGAAGCCATCTTGATTGGAATAAACTGGTAACACTTAAAACATTTAATTTAAAAAGGAACACAATGAGGGGGTTCATTTTGCCATAGAAATTATGATTAGTGCTAAAGAAAGAAAGTAGGGCACAGTTTGAGTGACTTCTCAAATCCTCTTCTATTTCATTAAAAAATTCTGATATGCAGACTGAAACATGCACTTTTAATACCAGCAGCAGACTTCAGTGGTGAGCAGTAGCTTTACTACAGTGATCTAATGAGCAACTAGAGTGCTAACATTCAGAATTTATGGCAAATGTGTGACATATCTGAATACCTTCTTGATGGAATCAAAGTAAAAAACTGAAAGCATTTCCTACTGAGGAGACTGCAGTAAATGAGGAAATTAGGAAACTTCATAACAAATAAATCTCCCAAGATGGCCACCAGACACAAAAGAGCCCAAATACAGCACAAATATCACCCAGATGTAGCCCAAATGTAGCCCAATGACGGAAGTGTGCAAAACACTTTTTTTTTTTTTTTTGCAGTTTTATATAGTGCAGGCTTGTCAGGTATTGGAGTGCTTTACATGAGCATTGGTTATATCACACAAGATCAAATTCATTTTGGTTGTAGACATGGGGAGATTAAGTGATTTGACCAGAATCACAGAATGTTGAGCTGAAGCAGAAACTCCAACCTGGTTCCCCAGTTGCAAAGTCTCCAGCTCTGGAAGTAACACCACATCCTCTCCCCTAAGTGCAACATTTAATCAAGTGGTCAACTGGATAAAAAAAACATAAAGATAACAAATAATTTAAAAGTGCCTTGTCGCTATTTGAAAACTCAGAAAATATGTCCTCATTTTAGTTTTTCAGAGCACTAACCATAATTTTGATGCAAATAAGACCCTCTCATTTATGTAATTTTTAAAGGAAATGCTCTAGGTATTAAAGCTTTGATTACATCAAGATGACGTCAGGCGTTCCACAATTTTGTAATAAATATAGAATGTTAGCAATCTAGTTGTTCATTAGAATACTGTTGAGAGGCAGAGGCCAGGGGCACGGACTCTGAAAATTGAAGGCAGGTAGGAGGGTGCAGAGGCAACAATTTGACCACACTGGGCAGGCAGGAATGCAGTGGCAGCACAACAGACTATGAAGGGCAGTGGAAAGGGGGGCAGGGGCAACAAACCAACAATACAGGACTGGCAAGAGAGGCTGTGGCAATATAATAGACCATTGTGGGCAGAAGGAAGAGACAGTGGTCGTACAACCATACATGCCAACAGACCCGATTCAGCCAGGAAACGGCCAATGTTTTTAAGCTCAAATGTGCTTTATTTGATCTGTCTCCTGTCTACAATCTCCTCTTTTTCAATGTAACTGAAAGGGGAAAATCAATACCCCAGTTTTTTTTCAAAATCTCCCTCTTACCAAGTTCAATATGTTCACAAGTATGGTACATTGGATCATGGAAGGCAGGAGGAATTGGGGTAGGGACATGGACCCGGATAACATAGGACAGGAGGGACATTCGGAGGTGCACCAAACTGACCCTACAGGGCAGGCATCAGGGTTTGCAGCAGCACAATACACCACACAGGGCATGCGGAACGGGAGTGCAGCACAACAATCCATAGAAAGCAATAGGGAGGGGACAGGACCAGGCACATGGATAACAGAGAACAGAGGGGAAAGAGGCAATGGTAGCTAGCTGACCATAATGGACAGACAGGAGAGAAAGCTGCAGCATAACAGACCATAAAGGGCAGGAGGGACGGATCAGGGGCATTACAATGGAACAGCAAGATGACCATGGAGGTCAGGCAGGATGGGCACTAGAAACAAGACACACCAGTGAGACTATGATGGCATACACACAGACTATGGAAGGAAGGTGAGAAGGGGTCAGGGGCAGCTAGCTGACCACACAGGGAAGGTGGGAGGGGCCGTGGCAGCACAGAAGACCATGCATGGCAAGTGGGAGGGTTAGTGGCAGCAAAATGGCTATGATGGGCAGGAAGAAGGGTGCAGGGGCATGCACAAAGGAGCATGGAGAATAGAAGGGGTCAGGACCTGGGCACAGACAAGATAGTTCAGGGGAAGGGGCCTCACAACAGATTGCGCGGGGCAGGCAGGAGGAGCAGTTGCAGTACAACAGACCAGGGAGGGCAGAAGGGTGTGGCAATAAAATGGACCATGGACGACAGGAGGAAGGGGATAGGGGCATGGCATGTGGACAGGCAGGGTGGAGGTGGCAGGGACAGGTTACAGTCATCTGACAATGCTTGACAGGTGGGAGGGGAGTGGCAACTCAACAGAACACTCTGAGTAGATATGAGTGGCAGGTCCATGGAACATGGTGGGCAAAAAGGATGGAGCAGGGGCATGCACAAAGACATCGGAGGGCAGGGGGAAGGACTAAAGGGGCAGCAAGCTAAGCACAGAGGTTAAGCAGGAGGTCAATGATGGGGCATAGAATTGGGAAATCGAGGGCAGGAGGAGTGGACTGGTACATCATGCTAAACGGAGGGCAGTGGCAGCACATCAGACCATACATGGCAGGAGGGAGGAGGCTAGTCCATGGATTCAGACAACAGAGGATAGGGAGGAGGTGGATGGGGCCGCAAGCTAACTGTTCAGAGAAGGTGGGTATTAGGAACTTTATTGTTTTTAAAATGTGTGTCTGTGCGAACTGCTTAAAATATGAACAAGTATGCAGCGTAATCTCACTTTTATTCAGGAAGAAGGGGACGTTTGTGACTGTGACTCTGGGCTCACTTGGCAGAAACACCCCCTGACCCTCCACCCCCCATCACAAAATGTAATGCCCGTGAAAAGGGTAGGTAAACGCAGTGTTATATAGAACATAGTCCTGAGAGCACGATTGAAAATGAAAACTAGATATAGTGTATGGTATAAACTATGCACCAAAAAGTGTGATATGAGATGAACCGGGGCGTGAAATATAATATGCAATACATTTTGCGTAATGACAGATTCATTGGAGAGCGTGAGATAGCACAGGCACTAGCGTGTGCTATGCGAAATGCGCCTTGGAGTGTAATATGCACAGGGCAGTGTTGTGTAACCTAACTAGTCTCTAAAGTTGTAATATAAAATATGTGCTGGGGAGTGTAACATTGCATATGGGGAGAGGATGTGGTCCGTCGGCTGCGCTGCCGCCTCTGGTGCAGGAAACCAGGGTTCGAGCCTCGAGGTCGCGTCCACATCCTGTGGTTCTGGGCAAATCACTTAATCTCCCCGTGCCTGAATGTGTAATGTAAATACGGTGGTATGTAAAGCGCCCCAATACCTTCGGGTCGAGTTCGCGCTATATAAATATGCAAGACAAAGATATGGATCCCAGATTGTAATATCTATGGCATAGGGCTGTGCGTTATAACATAGGCATCGAGGAAGACACGTTAGATGGGGCAATATAACCCGTGCGAAGGCAAGTGTGGCATGACATATTCACGGGGTGGTGTTACAGTGCACATGGGCTAGAGAGTGTCATAGCATACGCACTAGCTGGTGGAATACAACACAGAGGTTGGCGGGCACTGGTATGTGTAACACAGCATTGGGCTCAGCCAGGAGCACGCTGTGACTCTCAAGTGAGGTTTGTCTCCTTTCCAGAGAGCAAAATAAAAAGTATTACACATCCGGCGGTGGATGTGTGTTTTATTAACCGTGAGGGGGATTTCTTGCATAGTTTTGGTCAAATTTTTGTCGAATCCCCTTTGAATAGCTCGGTGTGCGTGTTTATTAAATGTGCCCGTCAATAGCTACCCATGTTTGTATAAATAAACGACAAGGGTGTCTACTTGGAGAGTACCCACCGGTGGGGGTGCCGGGATTAGGCACGGTAGGGAGTCAGACACGTCAGAGCTTCACTAGCGGTGTAAATACATTCCAGGTGGATTCATTGTATGCATAGTTGCCTTTTAATGAATATCATGCATCATGGTGATAGGTACATACGGTTTGTCCAGCATGTCCTAGGTGTTTCTATAAATATATATTTTTTTAAAATAATAAAAAACAAAGGTCGGCCCGGGGGATGGGGTCCCCGGGGCCATTAGTGGCCTGAGGAGGGGGGCAACGCAGCCCACCTCCTAAAGAATAAAAAAAAAAGGCCATGACCCGGGGCTTGGGGTCCCCGGGGGCGATTAAGGCCTTGGGAGGGGGGCCATGCGGCCCCCTTCCAAATTTATTTTTTTCAACAAAATAAATTAGGGTGCATGCCACGGGGGATGGGGTCCCCAGGGCCAATAAATTAGAAAAAGAAGGGGGGGCCACACAGCCCTCCTTCTTAAATAAATAAAATAAATAAAAGACCGACATCGCGCCGGAGGCCACGCCCCCTCCTTACAGCACTCCGCAAACGCACCCCCGGCCAGTTGTAAGTTGGGGAATTAATTCCACTTCAATACTGAGGGTCCCTGAGGGCCAACTAGCCCAACAGGTATCTCCAGTATGCGCCAGGGAGCTGCGTTGCTGACAGGTGTTCTGAGGCCACGCCCCTTTTTACACCTCTATGTAACGCAGCTCTGTGGCGCTTACTGGAGGTACCTAGTGGGCTAGTTTGACCCCGGGGACCCTTCGGATTCAAGGGGACTTAATCTCTCAATTTAGAACGGCCAAAGGGCGCGTTTAAAACTGTGGAGAAGGGAGGGGACGGGGCCTGAGGTGACGTGTGCTAACATGCCCTGTGGCACGTTTTATGTTGGGGAAATAATTCCCTTTCAATCCTGAGGGACCCTGGGGGCCAACTAGCCCACTAGGTGCTTCCTGTAAGCGCCACTGCTCTGCGTTGCAGAGAGGTGGTGCAGGCCGTGCCCCTTTTTACACCTCTCTGCAATGCCGCTTACTGGACGTACCTAGTGGGCTATTTTGCCCCTAGGGACCCTCAGGATTCAAGGGGACTTAATATCCCAACTTAAAACGGCCACAGGGCGTGTTTACACAGTGGGGAAGGGAGGGGACGGGGCCTGAGGTGACGTGTGCAAACACGCCCTATGGTGCGTTTTAAGTTGGGGAAATAATTCCCCTTCAATCCTGAGGGCCTCTGGGGGCTAACTAGCCCACCAGGTGCTTCCAGTAAGCACCACTGAGCTGCGTTGCAGAGAGGAGGTCCAGGCCGTGCCACTTTTTACACCTCTCTGCAACACAGCTCTGTGGCGCTTACTTGAGGTACCTAGTGGGCTAGTTGGACCCTAGGGACCCTCAGGATTCAAATGAACCTAATCTCCCAACTAAAAACAGCCACAGGGCGTGTTTACACAGTGGTGAAGGGAGGGGGCGGGGCCTGAGTTAACGTTTGCAAACATGCCCTGTGGCATGTTTTAAGTTGGGGAAATAATTCCCCTTCAATCCTGGGGGCCACCTAGCCCACCAGGTGCTTCCAGTAAGCGCCACTGTGCTGCGTTGCAGAGAGGTGGTCTAGGCTGTGCCCCTTTTTACATCTCTCTGCAACACAGCTCTGTGGCACTTACTGGAGGTACCTAGTGGTCTAGTTGGACCCTAGTAATCCTCAGGATTCAAGGGAACTTAATCTCCCAACTTAAAATGGCCACAGGGTGTGTTTACACAGTGGGGATCGGAGGGGACGGGGCCTGAGGTTACGTGTGCAAACACGCCCTGTGGCGCATTTTAAGTTGGGGAAATAATTCCCCTTCAATCCTGAGGGACTCTGGGGGCCAACTAGCCCACCAGGTGCTTCCAGTAAGCACCACTCCGCTGTGTTGCAGAGAGGTGGTCTAGGCCGTGCCCCTTTTTACATTTCTCTGCAACGCAGCTCTGTGGCGCTTACTGGAGGTACCTAGTGGTCTAGTTGGACCCTAGGGACCCTCAGGATTCAAGGGGACTTAATCTCCCAACTTAAAACGGCCACAGGGCGTGTTTACACAGTGGGGAAGTAAGTGGATCGGGCCTGAGGTGACGTGTGCAAACACGCCCTGTGGTGCATTTTAAGGGGTAGTTTTAATCCCCTGCCCTATTATATACTAGGGGCTTACAGAGGAGGTCATGCTGATCACAGGCGGACCCCAACGCATAGTGTTCCCTAGTGTTTGTAGGTGTTTTCACTGTATTCTGAGTGTCTTTTAACATAGCACTGGCTCTAGGACTGGTTAGTCCGACTCAGTTACCACCAGTATCCGTCTGAAAAAGTTGAGGGTACAGGATGATTTTGCAACAAGGCTTCTTTCTGCTATTCTGTTTGTTCTTTCTGCACGTTATCCTTCTTCCTGCTTTGAGGACTTCTGTTGCTTCTTTCTGCATTTCTTTTTTTTCTTTCTGTGCGTTTTTTCTTCTTTCTTCACATGTCCTATCTCTGTAGGCATAGTTAGAAATTAGCATTTAAAAAAACCTTTGAAATTCACTGAAAAAACCATAGGTTTCAGGTACGTTATACTTAGGAATTAGCATTTAAAAAAAACCTTATTTAGGAATTAGCATTTAAAAAAAAACTTAAAAATTCACAGAATAAAACATAGGTTTCAGGGCCGTTATAGTTAGCTGGACTCGTACAAATCCATTGAAATTTCCCAGTTATAGTTAGTTCAGCTAACTATAACTCGCGCGCCCGCAATGCACTGCTGATGACGTCACATATTACATCACTCATGACATGGTCAGTGACATCACTCATGACATCACTGATGACATCTCAAATGAAAGTGCTCTGCACTAAATGCAATGCGATACTACAGAGAGCAGTCTATAGATCTGATCTGCCGTCGGCCCGAAAGTCACCGTTGCTAGTTTTTTTTTTCCTGTAATTCATTGCTTTTTTCCTCCTGTTCTGTTTCTTCCTTTTTTTTGTGCAGAAAAACCCCAAAAAAATTAACATTGTTCAGAAACCCCCCCCAAAAAAACTATAAAGGAAGAAAGAAGAAAAAAAAAGTTCTTGTAAGAATTAACTTTCCTGGTTTAAAAAAAGAGCTATATTTGTTTGTTTGTGTGTGAAAGTTTAGATGAATGTATGTGTAGTATGTAATTGACTGAATGAATGCATTAGTAGCGTATGGTGAATGTATAAGTGGAGAACTATTAGGAAGTGCTGTAGCATCACACAGTAACCTCTTTAACTGCAGTGTGCTGTAGTACTTCCGAAGCACAGGGATGCAACATATGTACATAAATATGTTGCAAATCTATGCTTCTCTCTGCACTGCTGCTTAAACTGCAGCCATGTGGTGACACAGGCACCCTTGCACCATAGTGCAAGGATATCTGTGTCATGTGCTGTTTGTTTTTGTGCAGGAAGACACACCCCTCCTGCACAAAAACAATCAGAAAAGGCATTTTTCTACTTCAGTGTATGCTGAGCATTCTAGCATGCATTGAAGATATAAAAATGTGGAGAAATGAAAACAATTCTCCTTGTTGTGCTTTCCTACACCAATTTTAGAATGCTGCAGCATTCACACACATATCGAGATTTATGATTTCTGATTAATCTAGAGATGTGTCTTGTTCTATGAGTATTCAGTGCAATCATGCACAATAACACTTATAGAACACCCTTTCAACGCAAAGTGGTGTGTATGATGAGGTTGTATTTACATGGAGTATAAAAAGTGCACAGAGTGCCTTTTCCTCTCTTTGTAAATATGAAAGAGTGTCTTGCGCAATAACAATGTTGCAAAAAGTGACATATTTCTGTTTTTAAAATTGCTTGCGAATGATAGAAGGTAAGCACAGAGTTTTGTCTGCAAGGATGTTCAAAGAAGAATGATTGAAATGATTGTGGTCCTTCAATAGGTACAATGTGAAATATTATGAACCCCTCAAATCTCTTTTTTTGCAGGTCACATGATATCCGACTACGGTAAGATTTCATAACTACAAAGGTATAAACAGAGTGTTTTTAAAAATGTGTTTAAACTTTGTAGCTTCTTGCAGATCACTCCAGTCTGCATATTGATACTTAGTTAAACTTACCTTCACAGTAATAGAAATAAAAAATGGTATACATTTTTTTCAGATTTTCTTTGCAATCTAAATTGATGTAAATTGCTTATTTTAAAATTAGGATCTGTGAAAGAACAGAAAAAAATAGTTATAGCATGTAAAAATAAATTTTTTACAACATAGCATAATTTCTAGGCCTGGGCCAAAATTCCGTTCCATTTGCGGAAATTGCGATATTTTGGCATTTTCGCGTTCCGCGGAAAGCGCGAAAATGTCAAAATTTCCGCATTCCGCAGCTTAGCGATAATTTGTTTCTTGCTCGCGCTGTAAAATAATACATTCTCGCACGCGCGCGAGCGCCTTACCTAAATCCCTGCGTTCTCCGACAAGTTTTCTTGACCCGGTCGCGTTCTCCACGAGATGTTGGATTTTGGTAGCCATTTTGCGCTGTCTCGCGAGAGTTCGCGGCCGCATTAACGTCATTTGTCACGCGATCACGTCATTTGTCGCGCGATCACGTCTTTCTTCTCGCGATCATGCACCGCGCGAGTATGAGAAGATTGAGATTTCGAACATGTCATTCTACATCGCGAGCCAGAGGATGAGGACGCGGGCACGTGTAATCGAACGCGAACAGGAGAAAGAGACCGCGAACACGTCATATCCAACGCGACAGGGACAAAGAAGAGAACGCGATCATATTGTTTTCGACACGCCGGCGGAAGTAATGTGAAGCTCGAGAACTCAACAACGTAAAATTTACAATTTGGAGAGGAATATTGGCTCTAGCAGCATGAAACCATCTGCAAATGCTGATTTTGGATGAAAAGAACTCCTTACATTAACATTTGGCTTTCCTTTTTTGTGCAAGGAGTCATTTTTTTAAAAGGTGGAGAGAGGGAGGAAGTGACACAGAATCTCCAACTTCCTGTTCCTGTCCAGCAGGCTCCTCCCAGTGCTTTGTCCATCTCTTGCTCATTCTGCGTTTGGATTTGGAGCTGGAAAGATCACTCTTTTTGTCTGCTGCATCATTGCAATTGGATTTCAGGATTTTTGGAATAGGATATTTTACAAGTAAGTGGTTGTTGTGTTTGATTGTGGGCATTGCAGTTGTTGTAACTACAATTTATTTTTGATAATTAATTAATTATCATCATTCCTTTTTTTTTTTTTTTAATTTTGTGGGTTGTAGTAGTAGGCCCGAGCTAGCCATGGGCATGGCCTCATGGGTGTGTGTGCATGATGAAGCAACTGTTCCTTTTGTTTTTTGAATGTATTTCATTTTCAAGCACATTTAGGGCATGGATAGCATTGGATTGAGTTGGGGAAGTGTGTTTTTTGGGGTGGCCTTTGTGATGTTGTTGGGCCTGGCCATGTGGCTGGTGGCCATTTTGAGGCCTAGGCCTGCAAGCTTGCCTGGCCTTGTCTGCCAACAGGCCTGCTTTTTCATCCACTAGGATCAGAGCAGGTAGCCACAGCTTTATTGATCAAGTGTTTTCTATGTGATCTGTTGAATGTAGACATCATTTAGGGCATGGATGGCATTGGATTGAGTTGGGGAAGTGTGTTTTTGGGGGTGGCCTTTGTGATGTTGTTGGGCCTGGCCATGTGGCTGGTGGCCATTTTGAGGCCTAGGCCTGCAAGCTTGCCTGGCCTTGTCTGCCAACAGGCCTGCTTTTTCATCCAGTAGGATCAGAGCAGGTAGCCACAGCTTTATTGATCAAGTGTTTTCTATGTGATCTGTTGAATTTAGACATCATTTAGGGCATGGATGGCATTGGATTGAGTTGGGGAAGTGTGTTTTTGGGGGTGGCCTTGCTGATGTTGTTGGGCCTGGCCATGTGGCTGGTGGCCATTTTGAGGCCTAGGCCTGCAAGCTTGCCTGGCCTTGTCTGCCAACAGGCCTGCTTTCATCCACTAGGACCAGAGCAGGTAGCCACAGCTTTATTAATCTACTGTTTTCTGTGTGCTCTGTTGAATTTCGACTTCATTTAGGGCTTGGATGGCATTGGATTGAGTTGGGGAAGTGTGCTTTTTGGGGGTGGCCTTGCTGATGTTGTTGGGCCTGGCCATGTGGCTGGTGGCCATTTTGAGGCCTAGGCCTGCAAGCTTGCCTGGCCTTGTCTGCCAACAGGCCTGCTTTCATCCACTAGGACCAGAGCAGGTAGCCACAGCTTTATTAATCTACTGTTTTCTGTGTGCTCTGTTGAATTTCGACTTCATTTAGGGCTTGGATAGCATTGGATTGAGTTGGGGAAGTGTGTTTTTTGGGGTGGCCTTTGTGATGTTGTTGGGCCTGGCCATGTGGCTGGTGGCCATTTTGAGGCCTAGGCCTGCAAGCTTGCCTGGCCTTGTCTGCCAACAGGCCTTCTTTTTCATCCACTAGGATCAGAGCAGGTAGCCACAGCTTTATTGATCAAGTGTTTTCTATGTGATCTGTTGAATTTAGACATCATTTAGGGCATGGATGGCATTGGATTGAGTTGGGGAAGTGTGTTTTTGGGGGTGGCCTTGCTGATGTTGTTGGGCCTGGCCATGTGGCTGGTGGCCATTTTGAGGCCTAGGCCTGCAAGCTTGCCTGGCCTTGTCTGCCAACAGGCCTGCTTTCATCCACTAGGACCAGAGCAGGTAGCCACAGCTTTATTAATCTACTGTTTTCTGTGTGCTCTGTTGAATTTCGACTTCATTTAGGGCTTGGATGGCATTGGATTGAGTTGGGGAAGTGTGCTTTTTGGGGGTGGCCTTGCTGATGTTGTTGGGCCTGGCCATGTGGCTGGTGGCCATTTTGAGGCCTAGGCCTGCAAGCTTGCCTGGCCTTGTCTGCCAACAGGCCTGCTTTCATCCACTAGGACCAGAGCAGGTAGCCACAGCTTTATTAATCTACTGTTTTCTGTGTGCTCTGTTGAATTTCGACTTCATTTAGGGCTTGGATGGCATTGGATTGAGTTGGGGAAGTGTGCTTTTTGGGGGTGGCCTTGCTGATGTTGTTGGGCCTGGCCATGTGGCTGGTGGCCATTTTGAGGCCTAGGCCTGCAAGCTTGCCTGGCCTTGTCTGCCAACAGGCCTGCTTTTTCATCCACTAGGATCAGAGCAGGTAGCCACAGCTTTATTGATCAAGTGTTTTCTATGTGATCTGTTGAATTTAGACATCATTTAGGGCTTGGATGGCATTGGATTGAGATGGGGAAGTGTGCTTTTTGGGGGTGGCCTTGCTGATGTTGTTGGGCCTGGCCATGTGGCTGGTGGCCATTTTGAGGCCTAGGCCTGCAAGCTTGCCTGGCCTTGTCTGCCAACAGGCCTGCTTTCATCCACTAGGACCAGAGCAGGTAGCCACAGCTTTATTGATCAAGTGTTTTCTATGTGATCTGTTGAATTTAGACATCATTTAGGGCATGGATGGCATTGGATTGAGTTGGGGAAGTGTGTTTTTGGGGGTGGCCTTGCTGATGTTGTTGGGCCTGGCCATGTGGCTGGTGGCCATTTTGAGGCCTAGGCCTGCAAGCTTGCCTGGCCTTGTCTGCCAACAGGCCTGCTTTCATCCACTAGGACCAGAGCAGGTAGCCACAGCTTTATTAATCTACTGTTTTCTGTGTGCTCTGTTGAATTTCGACTTCATTTAGGGCTTGGATGGCATTGGATTGAGTTGGGGAAGTGTGCTTTTTGGGGGTGGCCTTGCTGATGTTGTTGGGCCTGGCCATGTGGCTGGTGGCCATTTTGAGGCCTAGGCCTGCAAGCTTGCCTGGCCTTGTCTGCCAACAGGCCTGCTTTCATCCACTAGGACCAGAGCAGGTAGCCACAGCTTTATTAATCTACTGTTTTCTGTGTGCTCTGTTGAATTTCGACTTCATTTAGGGCTTGGATGGCATTGGATTGAGTTGGGGAAGTGTGCTTTTTGGGGGTGGCCTTGCTGATGTTGTTGGGCCTGGCCATGTGGCTGGTGGCCATTTTGAGGCCTAGGCCTGCAAGCTTGCCTGGCCTTGTCTGCCAACAGGCCTGCTTTCATCCACTAGGGCCAGAGCAGGTAGCCACAGCTTTATTAATCTACTGTTTTCTGTGTGCTCTGTTGAATTTCGACTTCATTTAGGGCTTGGATGGCATTGGATTGAGTTGGGGAAGTGTGCTTTTTGGGGGTGGCCTTGCTGATGTTGTTGGGCCTGGCCATGTGGCTGGTGGCCATTTTGAGGCCTAGGCCTGCAAGCTTGCCTGGCCTTGTCTGCCAACAGGCCTGCTTTCATCCACTAGGACCAGAGCAGGTAGCCACAGCTTTATTAATCTACTGTTTTCTATGTGATCTGTTGAATTTAGACATCATTTAGGGCATGGATGGCATTGGATTGAGTTGGGGAAGTGTGTTTTTGGGGGTGGCCTTGCTGATGTTGTTGGGCCTGGCCATGTGGCTGGTGGCCATTTTGAGGCCTAGGCCTGCAAGCTTGCCTGGCCTTGTCTGCCAACAGGCCTGCTTTTTCATCCACTAGGATCAGAGCAGGTAGCCACAGCTTTATTGATCAAGTGTTTTCTATGTGATCTGTTGAATTTAGACATCATTTAGGGCATGGATGGCATTGGATTGAGTTGGGGAAGTGTGTTTTTGGGGGTGGCCTTGCTGATGTTGTTGGGCCTGGCCATGTGGCTGGTGGCCATTTTGAGGCCTAGGCCTGCAAGCTTGCCTGTCCTTGTCTGCCAACAGGCCTGCTTTCATCCACTAGGACCAGAGCAGGTAGCCACAGCTTTATTAATCTACTGTTTTCTATGTGATCTGTTGAATTTAGACATCATTTAGGGCATGGATGGCATTGGATTGAGTTGGGGAAGTGTGTTTTTGGGGGTGGCCTTGCTGATGTTGTTGGGCCTGGCCATGTGGCTGGTGGCCATTTTGAGGCCTAGGCCTGCAAGCTTGCCTGGCCTTGTCTGCCAACAGGCCTGCTTTCATCCACTAGGACCAGAGCAGGTAGCCACTGCTTTATTAATCTACTGTTTTCTATGTGATCTGTTGAATTTAGACATCATTTAGGGCATGGATGGCATTGGATTGAGTTGGGGAAGTGTGTTTTTGGGGGTGGCCTTGCTGATGTTGTTGGGCCTGGCCATGTGGCTGGTGGCCATTTTGAGGCCTAGGCCTGCAAGCTTGCCTGGCCTTGTCTGCCAACAGGCCTGCTTTTTCATCCACTAGGGTCAGAGCAGGTAGCCACAGCTTTATTGATCAAGTGTTTTCTATGTGATCTGTTGAATTTAGACTTCATTTAGGGCATGGATGGCATTGGATTGAGTTGGGGAAGAGTGCTTTTTGGGGGGTGGCCTTGCTGATGTTGGTTGTCTTAAAGACAATCCATGCTTTTTTTATGTGTCTGGTCACTGGTGTGTTGGTGTGCAATGCATGCACCCTGCAGAGCTTTTTGGGGCCTGTGAATGTTCCTACATTTGGTTGCATTGAAAAGTCAGAGCAGTGTGCTTTAGCAGGCATCCTTTACCTGGCTTTTATAGGCCTTTTGTCTGCTCCTGGTGTTTCCCAGGCCCCCGGCTTCTTTGTGATTTGTGTGTGTCCATGTGGGTGGTGGCCTTTTTGGGTGTTTGGACTGTGAGTATTAGTGTCCTGCTTTTGCCATAGGCCTGCATGGTTTTTCTATTGGCTCTTTGGCTTACTGCTTCCATCCATCCACCCCCTTTGCCAGCAGCAGCTCCATGGATGCTGAGATGCTCAAATAATGCAATGGTCCACCCCACTTCCATTAGATTTTTATTTTGTTGTTTATTATTAACTTTCCTATCCTTCCTGAGAGTGTAGTGTGTGGCTGTACACAGTACTAGTAGTATAACATAGCTCTAGTTAAAAAAAATAGTCATAAATAGCTAGACTATCTTTTGTTTGCACTAGTACAGTACTAAGTAACTGAACCACAACAACAAATGCAACATTTCACTGATGTTCTTCTCCTGTCTTCTTTGCTTTTAGGTGCACAAAAGACATAGTAGGAGGTGTAATCGGCATCACCTGGCTACCCGTTGTACTGCCAGCCAGACAGAAGTCCTGCTGCGCATCACGCCCACGTGTGACCAGAACTTGTTGTGCATCTGCCTCCTGCCTGACATCTGAAGAAGATGGCCCCAAAGAAAGGTACCAGGTCCAGTACCAAGAAAGTTGCCGGTGAGAAGAAGGAACAGAAAAAGGAAGTGCCATTAACCACGACTGGTGGTGTGCCGGCTAATGTTTTTTTTGGCACCAAAGCATTGTCCGGGAACCAAGCTGGGAGCAGCACAGCGGTCAAAACCCACCAACCTAGGCCCAAGGGCTTTAGTGTCGCAGAGGTAGCCAGTCTACTAACGAGCAGCGATGTTCAAGAAATGTCATTACCGCAAAGTAGTACACAATCAAGTTCAACGCAGGCGCAAACTCAGCAGATCAGTGTCAAGCCGCCGCAACCAGAACAGCAGCAGCCGCCGCAACCAGAACAGCAGCAGCCGCCGCAACCAGAACAGCAGCAGCCGCCGCAACCAGAACAGCAGCAGCCGCCGCAACAGCCCACCATAGTAGTTGTTGCTCCTGACGTAGGGGCATTTCAGGAAATCGAGCTTCCTACAGACAAAGTGGAGCGAAGTCAAACCACTGTTTCAGAAGATCAATTGTCTTCCAGACCACCAGCAAGGAAAAGGAGGCTTAGTCCATCATCTTCTTCTTCATCAAGCCCCGCTTCTGATGATCGTGATGACACTTGGGTCCCACCAGCTCGGTCTGAGAGTGATGTATGCCACAAGACATTGCTTCTGAAAAGGAAGGTCCCAGAAAAACTTAGAGTTATGGAGGTAGATGTAGAAGAGGGGGGTGATGATGTTGATGAAGACGAGCCAGTCATCACGCACATTACTCCCGCCCCAAAGGGATTGGAGACCGACATTCTCACCCTATCCAGAAAGGCTGCTACTGAGCGGGATGTAGCACAGATCTCACCAACACAGGTTACACCACCACTACCTCCAGCTGCCATATTTTCCTATGCCCGGCAGGGACCTACATCCAGCTCAACCATCTCAGTAGGTAGTGGTAGTAAAAGTCACATATTTTCAAGCACCCCCTCAAGTTCATCTGGTGTTGAAAGTGGCACATCCAGCAGTGCCAGAAAGTTTTCCTCCCCAGTTTGGGACTTCTTTTCTGTTAGCGCCAAGGAGGAGAACGTTGCTATATGCTCAATTTGTCGGCAAGGTGTTCGGCGTGGTAAGCTTGGTACAAACAATGGTACCGGAGGACAAGCAAGTCATCTAAAAATACACCACACTATCGTGTGGGAGGATCACCTACTTAAGTTAAAAGAAAGTAGAAAAACTCAACCCATTGAAGTTGGTCAGGAATCAGGGAGCGATATTATTGTGGTGGCAGGTGAAGAACAGGGAGGCATTTCTGGCCCTGTCCCCAGTACTGCAGTGGTAACGCCCACATCCTCCTCAGTAACATCAGAGTGGCACCGCAGTAAAAGCCATACTCAGAGTCAGGCTGAGACACCAAGGCGACCGGCGACTACCTCAATGAGACAATCTGTGTCGTTGAGCCTTAGTGGGTTAATGAAAACAGCACCACTAAGGAAAGTAAGCCAGCCTAGCATTGACAGCATGTTTAGGTTGGAGGGGCAGTTCCAACGCAACCACCCAACGGCACGATTGTACAATGCGAAGCTGGCTAAAATGTTAGCGCTGGACCTTCTTCCTTTTTCATTTGTGGAAGGGGTGGGTTTCCTTGAATTTGTGTCTGCCATCTGCCCTAAATGGAAGGTTCCCAGCCGGTCCTATTTTGCACGAATTGCTGTTCTGGCACTACATCATGATGTGCTGAAATTGGTTGGTCAAGGTTTGCTGCAGAGTGCTGTGCACAATATCCACCTGACAACAGACATGTGGAGCAGTTGCCAAGCCACAGATTACATGTGCATCACTGCACACTGGATCTCTTTTGTGGGGGTTAGAGATCAACTATCTGCACGAGGTGTTGTTGACACAGCTGCGATTTTTGAAGGTACTCGGAAACATGCAACTGTAGCCATGTTCGCCATGGAGAAATCTCATACGGCTGAAAACATTTTAGAAGAGTTTCGCACCAAGGTGTTGGAATGGCTGCGGCCCAGAGGGCTTGGTATTGGTTTTGTTGCCACAGACAATGGCAGTAATGTACTTAAGGCCATGGAACTTGGTTCCTATTTCAGGGTTCCATGTTTGGCACACTGCATAAACATTATAGTGCAAGACTTTCTGAAAAAAGAACCCATAGTCAGCAATTTACTGGCCATCTGCCGAAGAATATGCACTCATTTCAGCCATTCTTTTATAGCTCGGAAGCAGCTGAGGATCATCCAACGTGAATGTAGGATGCCAGTCAAGGCACTCATCCAGGAGGTGGCAACACGTTGGAACTCAACATATTACATGCTTGATCGTCTGTACGAACAGCACAGGTCACTCCATGAATATGTCTGGTACAGAAGCAGTGATGCTAGTGTTAAAGGCATGACCCTTGACAGGGAGCAATGGACCCTAATTAAATGCCTGACTGAGATGCTGTCTCCTTTTGAGGTCTTCACACGTGAAGTCAGCAAGGAGGACTGTACAATGGGCCAAGCTATCCCATTGTTGCAAATGCTAGAGCATGAGCTGAATAATGTGTCTGAATCCTACAAAGGTGTAGAGGACAGAAGGCAAGCCCATGACTTGGTGGAGAGCTTATCCAGGCGCTTAACTGAAAATGTAAGGATACAAAATAACATTTTGTCACAAAAACATTACATTTGTGCCACAATTCTGGATCCACGTGCAAAATTAGGACTAGTGAAGACATTCCTTGCTTTTTCCGACAATGATGTTGCCCGCTACAAAAATTGTATAGCTGAAGCAGCCATTAAGTTTGAAAAGGAAGGGCTGCTAATTAAAAGCCCGCCACATCAACCCACAACAAGTACTGATACTGAAGCAGGCCATGCAGAATCAAGTGCCACTTCGTCGGCTGAGGGCAGTGCGGTTGGCTCACAATCACAACACTCACCATCACCATCGACTACAGAAACAATAACTGGATCATTAGGCCGAGTACAATCATTATCAGATTGGTATGTAAAGATGGGCTATTGTAAGCACAGTGCTGATGCACAGAAAAAACAGCACAAAAGCTTACCAGCAGCAACCCTGAACATTGAGCGGATGGTCCAGGCCTATCTGGACGACCCAACAGAGGTGTACGTTGATCAAAACCCAGTGCAGTATTGGTATAGGAAAAGGTCTGAATGGCCACAGCTCAGCAGACTGGCGATAAGCTATCTGACTTGCCCTGTCGCAAGTGTCTCTTCCGAACGTGTTTTCAGTGCTGCTGGTTCCATTGTAACCTTGAGAAGGACCAGTCTATCTCCAAAAAACGTGGAGAGGTTAACAATGATCAACAGGAATCAGCACTTCATACCACCGAATTACACAATGCATGAATCAACAGAGGAAGATGAGGACAGCGGCTCAGGTGACGGAAGTATTGTGTCAGATGATTACCTACTACTGGAAGAACCCCCAGAGTTTGAGGACGAGCTATACTTCCCTGACAATTAGGCTCGCACTTACTGTCTTTCTCCCTTTTTTCCCCCTTTGTTTATGTGTCTGTCGTTCCGGTTATAAACTTGTGAATCGCAACAAATCCATTCTCACCGTCTTCTACTCTTCTAATTTAAGATACAAGTTTCAGGTGTCTGCCATTTGACACTACAGTCCTCAGAATACAGCTCCTCCGCTCGATCATACTGAATCTCCTGCTCAATTCCATTTCCCTCATGAATGATGATTGGATGATGGTAACAACAAATTCAAACTTTCCTCGTCCTTCCAAAACAAGTGGACCATGAATCAGATGACTACTATAGCTATCCTCCTTTCAGAGCCGAGAGAGACTGGCCATTAACTGAAAATAAGATGCAACAGGTAATGATTGATGCCATGCATTGGCCGCAGAATCGCAGACTGAATGATGTAGATTTTGTTGTGTGTGTTGCGCATGAATTGATGTAATTGTGCACTGCCACTAATCAACTTTCTACAGAACACACTAATTTTCCCCTTCTTGCAAACAAGAAATGTGTACTTCTCCTGCATCTTGGTGATACATTGCTTTTAATTCAATACAGGAAGGGGACTCACTCAATCTGCACAATGCAAATGACTGTGACTTAACAGCACCGTCCATCATGATGATGGCGAAAGAGACGGCCTGCAGCGTTAACAAGATGAGATGGAACAGGTAATGATTGATGCCATGCATTGGCCGCAGAATTGCAGACTGAATGATGTAGATTTTGTTGTGTGTGTTGCGCATGAATTGATGTAATTGTGCACTGCCACTAATCAACTTTCTACAGAACACACTAATTTTCCCCTTCTTGCAAACAAGAAATGTGTACTTCTCCTGCATCTTGGTGATACATTGCTTTTAATTCAATACAGGAAGGGGACTCACTCAATCTGCGCAATGCAAATGACTGTGACTTAACAGCACCGTCCATCATGATGATGGCGAAAGAGACGGCCTGCAGCGTTAACAAGATGAGATGGAACAGGTAATGATTGATGCCATGCATTGGCCGCAGAATTGCAGACTGAATGATGTAGATTTTGTTGTGTGTGCTGCACATGAATTGATGTAATTGTGCACTGCCACTAATCAACTTTCTACAGAACACACTAATTTTCCCCTTCTTGCAAACAAGAAATGTGTACTTCTCCTGCATCTTGGTGATACATTGCTTTTAATTCAATACAGGAAGGGGACTCACTCAATCTGCGCAATGCAAATGACTGTGACTTAACAGCACCGTCCATCATGATGATGGCGAAAGAGACGGCCCGTTAACTTAAGATGAGAAGGAACAGGTAATGAATGATGACAATTAATGGCATGCATTGGACACCTGACTCTGAGCTATTGGTCTTTGTGTTTGCGTTGTTTGTTTGTTGTGCATAAAGTGATGTCAAAGTGTACTAGTAGTAATCTATCTTTCTGTACACAATAACGAATGATTCAAGTCACTAATATTTATATTTCTACTCTTGTTGTGTCATAAAAATTATACTTATACTGCAGGACGATCTTCAGTCAGTAAAAGTATCAGAGATGATGATGAAGTCAGGAGGAGGATGTTTCAGGAGTGGCATAAAACGGAAAAGCCTAAAGGTAAACACGTCAACAACAACCACAGCAGACCCAAATGTCTGTGTAGAAGTTGAATAGAGTGTAGCGGTGGGATGACTGCAGTGCATTGATTTTACTAACTTAAACTGTAAAATGCTATGTTTGGAATGGATAATGTGCTTTGAGAGAAAAAAAGGGACTCTAAAGTGTTAACGTAGGATGTGCTAGTGGTAAGCACTGTGGGCCTGATCTCTCCTGTTACTGTTGAAGGTCAATGCTGGAAACAGACTAGGGTAGAGATGATGCATATGCATACATGCCACCTCGGAAAGCGTTCTTGTTGCACTACACCATCACTTGTGCATTTGTTTTCACTTGACTTCTCAATATCCCCTTTGGTTTTCAATCTAAAATTACAGTCCGGGCCTTGGCCAAAACTTTGTAAAACATTACAATGCATATTAATTAATTACCTTACCAATCAATCACCTTTTTTTTCCAGCCGGGCAGTGGCGAGTGGTGAGGCGACACACCCAAGATTGATGGACGAGAGGAGCAAGAGGAATGCCGAGATGAAAAAATCCAGTCCACATTTTTGACCAGGTTAAGACAGTAACAGTATCCACTTTTAACTTCTTTTAAATAATTTGATTAATATCTTGTATACAATCTTTACAACAGTGTGTTCTTGGAGTTGTTCTGTGTTTACGATTCTTCACTACCAATATTTAAAATTTCTATTTGCTATCTGTTAAAGTATTAAGGCCGGAACAGAACAAGAAATAGAAGTTTATGTAATCCGGGTCTCTCATCATCATGCATGCATTGCCTTTTTCTCCCTTAACATATGGATATGGTAGTCTTCAATGATTGTCGTTTGTTTGTCTATGTATGCATACTGTTTTTCTATGTCAAACCTTTCCCAAAATCCCCCTTCCCATCCATTCAACAAACCCTAACCCTCTTCCCCCGGGCTGTGTGACTTATTGTCGAGGTGTAACTAAATTAAATTTACACCAATACTTAATCACACACTTGCTGGGGCGGATGTGGTGAAAGCAACACTACTTTAATTTCAATGCAGAGCGATGATCTTCTTCTGCTTGCCCACCCATGAGTAGGATATTTCAGAGGTTATTTTATTTAACAAAGGAACATATACCTCAGCATGAATTGCCGGCATTGATTGGATTTGTTTGTTGTCATTCCTCATATACAGCACTAACTGTTAGACTGTAGGCATAGTCAAGTGACTCGAGTCGACACAACTATAGTTTGTAACTCTGTCTAGTAGGCTATCCTCATAACCACCATTCAGTTTTTTTGTCAAATATTTGAGCATATAATTGTTGCTCGGTAAGTTCTGTAATGTACTTCATTCAACTACTCCTCTAACAGTCTCTCAAAGGCGATTGACTGTCTCCTTTTGTTTTTTTGGAAATGCTGCCACCCTGCCAGTGTCTACTACTACTACTATACTACCACCACCACCACCCCAATCATGGCATGTATGAAAAAGGAAACCATCTTCACCATGCAGCCAGTGCTGTGCCACAGTTGAACATAAACATCAAGCACCGGTAAGAGAGAAGTTTGGGGGAGGCAGAATTAATAATGGACATGTTGTCAATGATTTCATTTTCACACACCACTCCAAAGAATGCATAGACTAAAGGACAGACTGAAAGTACTAGAAGGACCAGTCAATGAGTGAGGTGTGTCGCATCTATCTGTTTGTGTCTAATACAGTCAGCTAATTATTGAAATCAAACACAGGCTATGGGCGGCCATGCACCAGCAAGGAAACAGTGTGATGTAAAACAGTTACCCCACCTACAAAACATTAACAACATTGCATGTAACATAGAAAAATATATTTAATTTACCCTAACAAAAATAAACTAAACCCACAAAAGCTGACCCACCCCCCTCCCTAACTCCAACCACTGTCCACAGTAGAAAAAAGTCTTAACGGCCAAACGAGTAAAGAACAAGAACAGGAATTAAAAAAAGGGGCAGTGACAGGGACTAACTGGTGGGGTGGGACTGGAGGAGGACACGCATCTGGCGCATCTCGTCCTCTAAATGGGCGACGCGGCATCTAAGGCCGCGGCAGTTGCAGCCACAGTGGGGGGAGACACCGGAGATGGCACGGTAGTGGCGGGCAGCCACCAGACGGTGGCGCCGTACCGCTGGAGGGTGGTGGCTGGGGCCCGGGGCACTGGAGGAGGCTTGAATTGCTGCTGCAGTCTCCTCCTCCTCCTCGGCTAGGACCACCAGCCGCCGGTATTCCTGCTGGATTGCCTCCAGCTTCCGGCGCCGTGCCTTGGCGGCCAACTCCTTCCGGTTGAGTTTCGGAGTAGCTGTGTATCAAAAAGAAAAAAACAAGACAATTGTAAAATATAGTCTTAATAAAACAGTAGGACAAGGTAATTATTTATACACATAGTGGCATGGTAGAGTAGCACTATAAAATAAAGCACAGTAGTACATAACATTTTAAATGTCGCCCGTCCTTCTTCCTTCCACCTGTCTTACACTTTTTAGTTGAACAGTGCACCAGGTGCTCTTCTCCATAAAACTTTCAAAGCGGAGTTGAAATCAGATAGATGAGGCCATTGGTTACTCAATACTCCGGCTCCTAGTCCTATACCAATTAAAGGGAATTCTAGTCTTCTAGTTCACTCTTCAAATGTCCCCAACAACTCATACTTACTTACGACATCGGATAGCGGGCGGACTTTGTCTGCCTGCCATCCGACTGCTAAAAAGGGTGGGGGTCCCGTGGGGACAATTAATTAGGATGATGCACCCGGCACAGTGGCGGGCGCACCCTGTTTTTTTTTATTTAAATTCTGGTTGGCTTTGCTGAAAGCAATGCTAAAATGTTGTGCTGCTTTTCCAAGCACAACATGACGGGCCCCGCACGGAGCCTGTCACGTTTTGCTTTGAAAGTCGGGGGGGTACCATAGCATAGGTAGGTACCCTCCATGGGGGCCCCCAAGCATACTCTGCAATGTGTGCATGCCTTTCCGTGGCGGACGGCAATGCCGCCACGCAAAGGCATTCCAAAATGCAGATTATATGGCTGGCGGTGTGGTGAGAGAGACACCACCGCCATATTGAACCCTTTTCCGCCTGGACATGTCTGAATATTTTCTACAGGGATGGCGGGAGGTTTGCCCCTGCGGTGACGGCAGTGAATTCCAGCCAGCCCGGCGGGGGCAATACGCCCACCATCCTAATGGGGCCCTAAGTCACAACTGTACAGTATACATATACATACAGTACACCCTTGCAGTGAGTGTGCTGTCAAGTTCAACAATAGTTAAGGATTATGAATCTAACTTACCACCGCCTGCCACTGGTGCTGCCACTCCCCCTACCGCTCCGTTGCTATCTGCAACTGCCGCATTCTCGCCCTCCGCGTCGCCTTCGCTGGCCCCGGCAATGGTGGTCGGTAGTGCGCCTAGAAAACATTACACATTTATTAGGCGTCATATACACCTCCCCCTATTGATCAGTAGCAAGGTTGAAAAATGAGTTAATACTAACATACATCACTAGTATAAATCAGGTAGTAGTAGAGTAGACACTAATAGTTATATGATCATTGTAGCCTTAGCTTGATTAGCCCTAGCCATGCACATGTGACGTTACCTTTACCTTGCAGCATCTTAAGACACCTTTGAGCCCACATGACCTGCCTCACACTGCTACTGTCTAGTCTACGCGCTGCGTACAAGCGGTCAACAAACATTAACAAGCCACTTTTTTAGGAAGAACTGGTGTACTACTGTTACTGTTAGTCCATATTGCTTATCCATAGATGCTACACTTTTTGGCACGGCTGAGAAATGCTTGCAAGTTGCAATATACTAACGCACACCATTTATTTTTTCGCATTACAGACGCAAGATTCCCTTCTACGAACCAGAGCTTCTGAACGATGCACCAACTACCAGTACTAGGTTCTTCTGAGGTGAGGGGTCCCTTCACTCACATCTTCATTTATAAATTTATATAAACTAAATTGCTATGGGATGGTGGGGCTGCCTTCCACCACTGTTCAGTTATCATGATTTAATTCCCAACTGTATAAGTGTAACAATGTATATTGTTTTAATGTTATTGATTTGCCGGTTGGTGCTGCTAAGAAAACAGTGTACAGACCTTCTCAAATTGAAATAAACATTTTAAACTTACATAGACTTGGTGGTATTTGGTGTGGACTAACTTACATGAGTGAGCAAATTAAAGTAAGGGTGTGCATGTGAATTGCTTCCACGACAGAGGTTGGGTGTGTTATGTTCTGGATTGTGTACTTGTTGGGTATCTTGGGGGAAGGGTTCCGAGACCTAATAGGTATGACAAGACAGTACTATAGTCAAGCAGTGGAATTGTGGTGGGTGTGGAATTTCTGATTGAGGGGTGCAAGGAAGGTCCAACCTACCATCACCAACATCCTATTTTCTGGTGCAAATGTATGTGCAAGATCCCTACAACAGTGGTATGTCCTATAGGGTATCATATAAAAATATTAAGAAATCTGGTAGGGCTGTTGTTGCTGTGAATTTTCAAAGCCTCAACATCAATAAGAGTAAAAGTAGTACAAGACAACGACCCAACGGATTGTACGAGCTACTGGTGAATATGAGTTTTATATTACAACCTTTCACAAAGAGTGGCACTGGCCAACTGGGCAAGACTAGCTACTACAGTACAGACAGACTGATAGTATGTAGTAGTAGTAGTAGTACTCAGAGTCATCATAGCGGAGGCAGGGATAAGATTTTTGAAACCGTACAGATCGAAGGATAATTGGTGGTAAACAAAATAGCATTTGGAAACACACTATAGTTCGGGAAAAATGGGGCAGTAAAAGTTATGGAATAAGAAATATTATTAAAAACAAGAAGACTTACTGGGGCCAGCAGAGGAGCCCTCAGCGGTGTCCTCCTGGTGGTGTTCTGTCCCGCCGGCTGCCCAGTCCCTGTCGGTCTGCCCCTGGGTGCTGATGAAAAGGAAAGATATAAGAAAGAGACAAACATTGATGGATGGTGTCAAACAAATACAATATTTTTCAACAACGGTCAAAAAACACTTATGTAAACAACAATTGCAATAACTACATTGACCGATCTCATCTGGTCAACATGTAATATCGGGGGATTCGCAGTTCGACTACTTAAGTTACTATTTATCAACAGTAATCCAGTCTTCCATTCTGATTCCAGAAAACTAAGTTACAACTAAGCCTAAGTAGTAGTACAACGTACCACCCAACCTAGCCCACCTATTCCAGGCATGCCAATTGTACATTAAGTATGCATTTCCACTGTATTCCTCAACAATGCGTATGGTCCAATCATGGAGGACACATGAACATGACTACATTTTTTGCATACACCAAATTTTGGTTTGATTGATGCTGATCTGCTACTGCTAAGTAACTGCTAAGCCTACCTCCACTCATTGAACAAACTAGAAAAGGTTCTAAAGACTGCCGTACTAGCAGCACATCACGTAACTGAGTGAGGGGGGCATCACGCATACCACTAACCAATTAGAAGCTCATACAAAGTACCTAAACCTAAGTATCAATCCGCCCCTATCTATTAGTGACAGGACAAAGTAAGGAGTGGACGTGAGTCACTGTAGCATTACGTAACTTAATTTCTCTAAAATAAACTCGTAACGAATCACGCTAAGCAAGCGCAAACGCAAAGCTGCAAACAAGTGAGATTAGTAGTAGCGCAGAAGAGCACCTGTGTCATAATCACAGAAGACTTTTAAACGTTATTAACCTGGAATGTATTGTAAGCAGCAACATTCTAGCTGGTTGGAAGGAAAAAAAGATATTCGCAATATATAACATAGAGCAGAAGAACAGACACAAAGTTGTAATAATTAAATAGGTACTCACCAAGCCCCGGGACCTCCACTCCTAGCAGGTCCAGCAGGTCCTGCTCACGGTCCAGGATGTCGGACCACCGGTGCGTCAGCTGTGCCTGGGTGCGCCGGACCCCAGAGATGCGCGACACTGCCCGGCGCACCTTCCCCCACCGCTGCCGACGCTCCCGGAGGCCGTACCCGGACCCAGGCCTGCCACCTGCTGCCAGGGTTGAGGGGAGGTGGCGCTGCACAAAGAAAATGAGTGCAGCCAACTCCACCTCCCCAAATAAGGCCCGTGCCTGCACCCCTTGTGGGCGCCGCCTTCCGCAAGGAAGGCGGTCGCGGCTCTGGCTGCGCCGGCGGAACAGCCCTACCCTTGGACATGGTTCTGGGGACGGGGCGGGAAAGAAAAGGTAAAATAAATAAAGGAGTAAAGGAAATAAATAGCAGGCAATAGAAAGAGAAAAAGTAGCTAAAAAACAAAAAAAAAGTAGACAAAAACCAAAAATATAGAAGCAGGAAAATAGTTTGAGAAATAATAAGTAATAAAGATCCAAAAAAAGTGGCTATAAACAAAGGATTGAAAAGATTTAGGGAGAAGTGAAAATCAGGCCCCAGAACCATGCAATAGAGTGAAAAACAAGATGGCCGCGCCCATTGCGACCACGTGCGCAAGTTCGCACGCTATTTTCTCCCCGAGCAAGCAAAAAGCAACGCGATCAAGTAAAAGCGGTCGCGAACAGGAAATATCGACCGCGAACAGGCGCGAACATGCATTGCGCGACCCGGAACAGGAAGTAAGCATCGCGAGAGGGCGGGACAAGTGAAAACAAGATGGCCGCGCCCGTGAGCAACCGCATGGGTAAGTTGGCGACCCGCGATCATGCAAAAAATACTGCGAACAGGCGGCAAAAAAACTTCCGCGTCTTCGCGATATTTCCGGCGTGTTTGCGGAGATTTTCTGCATTTTCGCGATAATTTGCGAAAGTTAATTTTGCAAATTCCGCCCACCCCTAATAATTTCCACAAAGTAATTTGTTTGCCTTTTTTGCTGTTCTCAGAATATATTGAATTTCACTAGAAATAGTGATTTCAATCGTAATCATCACTTAACAGCGGGCAAAAAAAAAACAATCAGAAAGATTGTTAAAAAAAAAAACAACATGCAATTCTCAATGAAATACCAGAAAATACAAATCACACATATATGAAATGCTTACGGCTAACAAAATTATATAACTTTAACTTATAAAAACTGTAAATGTTGCCACTGTAAAATATTCACCGAATCAATGACCAAGAAAAAGTCCATAATTCAAACATATACCTTTCCTTGAGGCCAAATGGTATTTTTGCACTCCTTTTTGCCTTAAAATTACCCGACAGTTTACACACGCATACAGTGTCTTTTCTAAACCAGCTGTTTTAGATATTTTTTTTTCTAAAGAATCCAGTTTTGTTTTCAACTTTCCCGTCAAAATAATAGTAATTCCTTCATGCTCTATTTTATCGATGGCTTCCATTTTTATAATTTCTTCATTTTCCAGTTTCAATAGTTCTTCGTTGAATATGGAACACTCTTGCAGTATTGGCATTAAACAGATCACTGATTTATTTTCAGCTATTTTCATGTACACTTTTGCAGGAAGTACATTTTCATTTGGAAAGACATTGCAAAGTAATCGACTTTCCAAAGCTTGTTTGCCATGTTTTGTAAGAATTGCAATTCTTATATCTTGAAGAATACTTCCATATTCACCATCATTTGCCTGTCGCATATTTGTTGTCAGTTCTTTGTATTCAAAATTAGTCCAAATGTTCACATTACCAACACTACCAAGAGACTTTCTGGTATCTTCATGTGCAAGTGTTTTAAATACCGGTTGTCCTTTTACCGGAGTCAGTTGCAATAGATCTCCAAAAACTATGATGTGTTTTCCTCTAAATAACACGTCATACTCTGTTTTAAATATTTGTTGCTTTCTTAAATGCACAAAGGCAAGCATCAAGTTAGAGACCATGCTCACATCATCAATAATGAGAAGTTTCATTTTCTTCAAGACTCTTGAAACTTCACAACAATCTTCTCCAGATAGCTTGTGGTATTCCAATTTGTTCTCATGCTCTACTGGCAGCATTAGTAAACGATGTAAAGTAATTCCTTTAATGTTATGTGGTGCCAACCCAGTTGGAGCAGTGACAACACAAGAAAAATGCGACTCAGTTGTTTTTTGCAGATAACTTGTAATTACTTTAATTAAGAAACGTTTTCCTGTTCCAGCTTGACCACTCACATACATTTGGATAGGTTGAAATGATGTACATGAGCACCCTTACTTTTCATGAAGTAATCCATGGTCAATCTGCTCTTTCACTTGTTGATATATTTGTTTCTGTTCAACATTTAGTTGTTCTTCCAAGTTTCCTAACTGTACTACATCTTCTTGAGCTTGATACATTGCTGTTTCCACCTCATTCATGGCAGTTGATGCTTCATTTTCAACAATTGGTTGTCCTAGTGGATCTTGACTCAGTGCAGCAGAACTTTGACTGTCTTGAGAACTGTCTCTAGCAATCTCAGCTGCAATAGTAGCTTCTTGATCAATTTCATCATTCAACATTTTCACATAATTTGCAAATGCACTGCATTGTATGCTATCTTTACCAGTATTAAATGAATCTTCATAGCTCTGAAAATCTCCAAGTAATTCCAGTTCTGAACGCCATGGTTTGAACATTTGCAAAAGGGCTAAATAGTAAAATTCCCTTTTATCAGCAGTGTCGCAACTCAGTTTCCTGTGATTAATTAAATTTCCTTTCCTCTGTTTCACCAGACATCCTTCAGAACCAATAACTGCATATTTTCCATCATTGATGTTCTCTGTAGTATTCCGTTTAAAAGTGTGGTTTTGCAGCACTTCATAGATACACATGCTCTCAAGATGATGACTTCTATTCGGGTAATATGTGTCCAACATATTCGTTTTCAAAATATCTGTACTTTCTGGTTCTTTTTCTGCTAAATATTCAATTTCTTGAACAGATTTCAGTACCCGATTTCGCATTCCTGCAAGACCTAGACTCACCCAAATGATTCTTCTACTTTTTGATTATAGACTTGCAGATGATAACCGATCTGAACATTCATATGCTCCAATTTCATGATGCGATAACATCTTCAAACTGAAACTATATAATTTCGTACTTAGAGTCTTGTCGTGAGAAATCTCTTCCCACATTTCTTTCAATTCCGTCTTTTCTGATTTAGTAATGTAGGACGTTACATACCGAGCGATAGCAATGGAATTGTCCGTAACATACTGAATATCCATGTTAGCATTCCACATGGATCAAATAACTGGATTGTAGTCATTTATGTATTTTGATTCTTCACTTCTTTTTAAGTTGTAGGTATTTTTCGGAGACTTTCTTGTGATAGTTTGTCGCACAGCTGACATAAAACTGTTCACTCTTCCTTTGGATAATACAGGATGTGGAAATCCAAAACGACATTTGGTATAGAACTTATCCTTTGACTTGTACTTTCTGCGACAGTATTTTCCACATCGATGGCTTTGGAATCATAAGACTTGTTGTTTTAAGTTTTTATGTTCTTTGCTATTGGGTACAGCACATGTGGCATAATCTTCAATGAAAGACAAAACAGTTTCATCTGAATCTGTTCCAAATTTGGGTGCGTCCTTGATCCATAACAACATATGTATATGAGGAGCACCTCTTGCTTGATACTCCTTTCTCCAAAAAAAAGGCACAACTTCTCCAAGAGGAGGATTCTTTTTATTGCAGATGAAATACATCATAGATTCAAATCTATGATTGAAATATCTGCATACATTAACAGGATCCAATTAGCACAATTCTCCAGGTGTCTTGTATTCAATATTTTTTATATTGTAATTTGCCTCTCGAAGAAATTCAAGTAAATCATCCCAAGCATACTCAGCACAGCTTAGTGTAACAAACCATGTAGGAGTTCCCAAGTTACGTAGCGTACATTTCAGTTCTCCATGACGACGGTACCAATATTCATTAGTCCCTCGCTGACATGCCATCAGAATAATCAACTGAGATTCTAAATGATCATCTCTCTGATGCACTTTATCCGTAAAATCCTTAGCAGTTACATTTTGCAGATGCATTCCAGTTTTTAAAATGTGATTTACTGCATATGAAAGTTCTTCACATCTGATACTGAGCCACGTAAAAGAGCACTGTTCAACTCATTTAACTTTAGTGCTGTACTTTTCGCATAATACAATCTTCTCACTAACTTCCGCATTTGAGTATGATGTACTGCCAGCATCCTGAATTGTTGAAAAACACTTTCACAAACATTCCTAGAAAGACAAGCCAGAGAATGACCTTGCAAACCAGTATTTTTTCTCACTCTACAAATACTACTGCAATCCCATGTATCCACAGGGTGTTTAGGACGTCTCCCTAGAACTTCATCAGCTATCACTTCTTCTGCATTTCTTTCAACCATTTTCTCTTTCTCAATTGGACAACCATCTCTAACTTCATAACCTCTACCACTGGTGTCAACTGCAAACACTAATTTTTTGCTCTGTAAATAACTCTCTTCATTAAAGAAAGGCTCTGAACTGGAACTGTGTTTCCATTCTCCCAAAAAAATATCAAAATTATTTTTTTTCTATTAATTACTCTTTTCCTCCTACTTTTGGCCTTCATTAAATTGATTGGTTTTTCAGGTGATCGAATTATGTTTAATACTAAAATGAATAGTTTCCTTTTTACTTCAAAAGCCTTTTCAACAATGTTTTCAATATGCTTCATCTTTTTATAAAATAGAGCTCTCTTTTTATATTTCTTCACATCTTTCAGCAAATTATGTACTACTCTATTGTAAAATATTTTTTTTCGTAATTCCTTATAATGATTTTGCCTTCTTTTAGCACACTTTGTCTCCTTTGACTGAATATTTGTTTTTTTGCTTTTCCTCTTATTTTGAATTTTTTTTCTAGTTAAAACATTCACAGTGGATTCAGCGTTTTGTACATTCTGTTTCCTCCTACAAACATTTTTAATAAATTGCTTTGTGATCTTACCAGAAGATTTTTTCTTTTTAGCCACATTATCTTGTACAATCAATACTTGTAGGTTGACTTTTCTTCAAATAATTCTCTTGTTTCTGTTCTTTTCTTTTTCTTCAGGCATGATTTCTCTATTTTAACGTCGAAAAACAGTATCTGTAAAAAAGAATCACAAATAAAAGTAAATTAATAACTTTCAAATTCACACTATTCTATTACTGTAAAACACATTTTATATAAAAACTGACTAAGAAACTATAGCCATGAAGCACAAGTGTGACGATGGTTAAAATAATACAAGCATAGTGCATACTACTTTGAAACAGTTTATGCCCTAAAGCCTACCTCACTAAAAGAGTACATGCTAACTGACTGAATGATTACAATACTATTAGGAAACAAACTGGGTGTGTGACAGGGTATTTCCTAGAAGTGTATGAATACTGACATGATTATTGATGGTGTGAAAGACAAGTGTGAAGGTGATTAGAGACCTACATGCATACTGGACACATGTTTCTATCCATTCATACGTTAAGGCCTGTCTCACTCCAATACTATTTGGATACTGATTAAATGATTAGAGTACTGCAAGAAGAATGCCTAGGTGAGTTTATAAGTGTTCGGGTTTTGGCACAGTGAATGGATTAATCCATGGTGCTGAATGGGTCACTAGAGAACTCCAAGAGGAGTGACAGAGTATTTGCTAGAAGTGTATGAATACTGACTAGGGAATTGAAGGTGTAAAACACAAGTGTGTAGGTGGTTAGAGGACTGCATGCATAGTGGATAGGCATTTGAAGCAATTCATGTACTAAGGCCTGGCTCACTGCATGAGTACTTGGGTACTGACTGAATGATTAGAGTACTGTAAAGAGAGTGCCTGGGTGAATTTATAAGTGTTTGGGTTTTGGCGCACTGAATGGATTAGTACATGGTGCTGAATGGGTCACTGGAGGAGTAAAAGGGGAGTGATAGGATGTTTGCTGCACTATATGTATACTGAGTGGGGAATTAAAGATGTGAAAGAAAAGTGTGTAGGTGGTTAGAAGACTGCATGCATACTGGATAGACGTTTGAAGCAATTCATTTGCTAAGGGCTGGCTCACTGCATGAGTTCTTGGATACTGACTGAATGATTAAAGCACTGCAAGGAGACTACCTGGATGCATTTATAAGTGGTTGCCTTTCAGTGCAGTGAATGGATGAGTAAATGGTGCTGAATGGGTCACTGGAGTAGTATAAGGAGAGTGAGAGAGTATTTGCAGGAACTGTATGAATACTGTCCGGGATATTGAAGGTGTGAAAGACAAGTATGTAGGTGGCTAGAGACCTACATCCATTATGGATAGACGTTTGAAACAGTCCATAGAGTAACACTTGGATCACTGCAAACCTACCTGACTACTGACTGAATCATTAGAATACTACAAAAAAAAGTGACTCAGTGAATCTTTTTAAGGTTTTGGATTCTAGTGCAGTGAATAGGTCAGAACTTCCTGCCAAATGAGTCAGTGAAGGTGTGCAATTAAAGTGACAGAGTGTTTATTGCAGTTTATAGATACTGACAGAGAAATTGAACGTCTCAAAGGCAATTGTGTTGGTACTTACAGGCCTCCATGCATACTGGAAACACATTTGAATCAATCCATGTGCTAAGGCCTGCCTCACTCCATTAGTACTTAGGTACTGACTGACTGATTAGACTATTGCAAGAAGCGTACCTGGGTGAATTTACAAGTGTTTCAGTTTTGGCACAGTGAATGCATTACTACATGGTGCTGAATAAGTCACTGGAACACTTCAAGGGGAATGACAGGATGTTTGCTGAAAGTACATGAATACTGACTGGGGAATTGAAGCTGTTAAGGAAAAGTGTATAGTATGTTAGAAGACTGCATGCATACTGCATATACATTTGTAGCCCTCTATGTGGTAATGCATGGTTCACTACATGAGTACCTGGAAACTGACTGAATCATTAGACTACTGCTAGACGAGTGCCTGGGAAAACTGTTAAGTTTTTCAGTTTTGGCACAGTAAAAAGATCAGTACATGGTACTGGCTCAGTCACTGGATGAGTGACAAGATGTTCATTGAAGTATATAGAAACTGACTAGTTAATTAAAGAAGTGAAAGACAAATGTGTAGGTGACTACAGGCCTGTATGCATACTGCATAGGGGTTTCAAGCAGTCCATGTTGTAAGGCCTGGCTCGCTGCATGAGCACTTGGATACTGACTGAATTATAAGAGTACTAAAAAGAGAGTGCCTGAGTGAATTTATAGGTGTTTGGGTTTTGGCAAAGTGAATGGTTTAGTATATGCTACTGAATGGGTCAGTAGAGGAGTACATGGGGAGTAACAGAGTGTTTGCTTGAAGTGTATGAATACTGACTGTGGAATTAAAGGTGTGAAAGAGAACTATGTAGATGGTTAGAGGACTGCATGCATATTGGATAAGCATTTGAATCAATGCATGTGCTAAGGCCTGCCTCACTTAGTTACTACTTGAATATTAACTGAATGTTTACAGTATTGCAAGGACACTTCCTGGGTGATTACATAAGCAATAACTGCCTTCTAATTCTAACAATACTTGAGAATAGGAAAGTTTTTAAGCAGTTATGCATATTCAAACATATGAAGTGCCCAAATGCTTCTCTCATAGTGGTTCACAAATGCACACAGACTCACAGTGTGATTCTAGATGAGCAACACTATCTCTAGGAGTTTACCAAAACTCATTCACTACTGTGGAAGGGGTAAGGGTACTGTACACAACCTACATATTTCAGGACTCCACTTTAGTGTCAATGCCTGACTCATTTTATCAATTCATAAGCAAACACTGGCTTCTAATCCTACTAAAACTTGACAACATGACAGGTTTTAAAACAGTTATGTGTCAGCAAATACATGATGTTACCAAATGTTTCTCTCACAGTGGTTCCCAAATGCACACAGACTCACAGTGTGATTCTAGACAAGCAACACTATCCCTAGGAGTTTACCAAAACTCATTCACTACTGTGCAAAGAGTAAAGGGACTGCACACAATCTACATATTTCACGACTCGAGTTTAGTGTCAAAGCCTAATTCATTTTATCAAAGCATAAGCAAAGTCTGGCTTCTAATGCTACTAAAACTTGACAACATGGCAGGTTTTAAAACAGTTATCTGTCAGCAAATACATGATGTTCCCAAATGCTACTCTCACAGTGGTTCCCAAATGCACACAGACTCACAGTGTGATTCTAGACAAGAAACACTAGCCCTAGGAGTTTACCAAAACTCATTCACTACTGTGCAAGGGTTAAGGGGACTGCACATAATCTACATATTTAAGTACTGCACTTTAGTGTCAAAGCCTAACTCATTTTATCAAAGCATAAGCAATGACGGGCTTCTAATGCTTCTAAAACTTGACAACATGACCAGTTTTAAAACAGTTATCTGTCAGCAAATACACAATGTTATCAAATGCTTCTCTCACAATCCTTACCCAAATGCACACAGACTCACGGTGTGATTTTAGACAATCAACACTATCCTAGGAGTTTACCAAAACTCATTCACTAGTCTAGAAGAGTTAATGGCACTGAACACAATCTACATATTTAAGTACAGCACATCAGTGTCAAAGCATGACTCATTTAATCAACGCATAAGCAAAGACTGGATTCTAATGCTACTAAAACTTCATAACATGACGGGTTTTAAAACAGTTATCTGTCAGCAAATACATGATGTCACCAAATGCTTCTCTCACACTGATCCCAAATACACACTAACTCACACTGTGATTCTAGACAAGCACCACTATCCCTAGGAGTTTACCAAAACTCCTTCACTACAGTGCAACTGGTAACGGAACTGTACACAATCTACATATTTCAGGACTGCACTTTTCTGTCAAAGCCTGACTCATTTAATCAAATCATAAGCCATAACTGTCTTCTAATGCTACTAAAACTTCACAACATGACAAATTAAAACAGTTATCTGTCAGCAAATACACGATGTTACCAAATGCTTCTCTCACAGTGGTTCCCAAATGCACACAGACTCACTATATGATTCTAGACAAACAACACTATCACTTGCACAATACCAAAACACATTTCTTCATCTAGAAGTAGTACTACATTTTAGTATAGAAACATAACATAACTCATTTCATAAATTCATAAACAATGACTGGTTTCTAATTCTACCAAAATATAAAAACAGCACAGTTATCTGTCTGCAAACACATGAAAAACATAAATGCTTATCACAAAATGGTTTCTACATGCACACACACTGTCAATAAGATTGTAGAGAAAAAAAGTGCTCCCTACACTTTAGCAGGAGAAATACATTAGTCTGATTAAAATCAAAATAGTCTACATACATCCCCTCACAATTTAATAACTCATCTTTCAAGTTCTTTTGTAGATTAAGAAGTATATCAGTCACTCACCATATTTTCTTTTACAAAATCTCTGCACTGTGCACCTCTCAGCAAAAACAAAGAACGGAAAAGTTTCCCTTTCATTTTCCACACCTATACATGTAAACATCAAATCACAATCCTTCACACATAAACTCAAAAGCAAACACACATTTCTATTGGTTAAACATTTCAACCCTTTCCAAATGACATAAACTTCAACCCTTCCCCCAATCTGCCTTCTGCCCGTTACCATAGAAACAGGTCATGGAACACTGTACTGAGCACACAGGTCACAAGTTCAGCACACACAATGTTGCTAATCAAAACAGCAAGTGTGCTTGACTTCTCAACATATCAGCTTATCATATATCATGTTCCTTACAATCAGTTTTGTTAACCAATAAGAATCATGTGTTTAAAAAACAGACCGCCAGTAGATAATATATATATATATATATATATATATATATATAGATATATTACCTACTGGCGGTCGCCAGTAGGTAGTTATAGTTAGGACCCTGTTTCCATAGGAAAACCGCAACATTCTATTTTGAATAACTTTGGCGCCGGTCGACGAATCCTCGCGAATTTTTCAAAATAGGTGGGGCGCTGCGCTCCGCTCCTACCCTGAAAGTCTCGGGGTGATTCGTCAAGCGGGGGCTGAGATAAAAGGGGGGTCCCAAAACGCGTTTTTCCCATGCATTTTTCCATAGGACCTTTAGACACAGCTACAGCCCGAACGGCTGAACAGAATTCCTTGAAATTTGGCAGAGAGGTAGCCATAAGGTCAAGGAAGTGCCTTTTGCAGGTCTGGTGTAAATCTGTTCAGTATTTCCTGAGAAAATAGCATTTAAAAGCATATATATATGTGGGCGGAGCCTAACCACACATCTCGTCCTGAGATCTGATTGGCTGTCAGCACTTCATCCAAGAAGTGTTGGCAGCCATCTTGGGACCAATATACATGATAGCACCTCATTAAAAAGCATTGCAGTTAATAGAAGGTTTTAAGACTTTAGTTACATTATAAATCATTTGTTGATGGTACCATACTCATTTTAGGAATTGTGGTATGTTCTAAGGTGATTTCACCATGTGAAAAAGCCTTCTGATGGGATATCATGATTGAGAGAAAAATATTTACTCATGCTTTTACCACAGAGGTTTGGAAGGTGATCTATAAGCTAAACTGAGAGCTTATTTTCTGTAAATTCACATTATCTTTCTCAGTCATATGAGAATGAAGTCTGACATTCTCAGTAAAACATGTACATCCAACAAGGGCAGAGACTGTCAGTTGATTCCTTTGTGTTCTACTGCAGCTTCCCAGAGTGTTCCAAAGAACTACTAGAGCGCTAACAGCCCTACTTATGATAAACGTATGGCACACCTGAAGCCATCTTGCTTGGATTAAAGTGGTAACTCTTAAAACATTTAATTTAAAAAGGAACAAAATGAGGGGGTTCATTTTTCCATAAAAAGTATGATTAGTGCTGCAGAAAGAAAAATTAGGGCACATTTTGAGTGACTTCTCAAATCCTCTTCCATTTCATTAAAAAATTCTGACATGCAGACTGAAACATGCATTTTCAATACCAGCAGCAGTTTTCCCTGGTGAGCAGTAGCTTTACTACAGTGATCTAATGAGCAAAAAGAGTGCTAACATTCTGAATTTATGGCAAATGTGTGACACATCTGAATGCCTTCTTGATGGAATCAAAGTAAAAAACTGAAAGTATTTCCTACTGAGGAGACTGCAGTAAATGAGGAAATTAGGAAACTTCATAACAAAGAAGTCTCCCAAGATGGCCACCAGAGACAAAAGAGCCCAAATGTAGCCCAAATATCACCCAGATGTAGCCCAAGTATAGCCCAATGACAGAATGTCCCAGAATGTTCTTAAAAACAACTAGAGCGCTTACTGTCTTCATTATGACAAAAGTATGGCACACCTGAAGCCATCTTGATTGGAATAAACTGGTAACACTTAAAACATTTAATTTAAAAAGGAACACAATGAGGGGTTCATTTTGCCATAGAAATTATGATTAATGCTGAAGAAAGAAAATGAGGGCACATTTTGAGTGACTTCTCAAATCCTCTTCTATTTCATTAAAAAATTCTGACATGCAGACTGAAACATGCACATTTAATACCAGGAGCAGTCTTCCATGGTGAACAGTAGTTTTACTACAGTGATCTAATGAGCAACTAGAGTGCTAACATTCAGAATGTATGGCAAATGTGTGACATATCTGAATACCTTCATGATGGAATCAAAGTAAAAAACTGAAAGCATTTCCTACTGAGGAGACTGCAGTACATGAGGAAATTAGGAAACTTCATAACAAATAAATCTCCCAAGATGGCCACCGGAGACAAAAGAGCCCAAATGTAGCCCAAAATCACCCAGATGTAGCCCAAATATAGCCCAATGACAGAAGTGTGCAAAACACTTATTATTTTGTGTTTTTGCAGTGTTATATAGTGCAGACTTGTCAGGTATTGGAGTGCTTTACATGAGCATTGGTTACATCACACAAGAACAAATTCATTTTGGTTGTAGACATGGGGAAACTAAGTGATTTGACCAGAATCACAGAATGTCGAGCTGAAGCAGAAACATCAACCTGGTTCCCCAGTTGCAAAGTCTGCAGTTCTGGAAGTAACACCACATCCTCTCCCCTAAGTGCAACATTTAATCAAGTGGTCAACTGGATAAAAAAACATAAAGATAACAAATAATTTAAAAGTGCTTTGTCGCTATTTGAAAACTCAGAAAATATGTCCTTATTTTAGTCTTTTAGAGCACTAACCATAATTTTGATGCCAATAAGACCTTCTCATATATGTAATTTCTAAAGGAAATGCTCTAGGTATTACAGTTTTGATTACATCAAGATGATGTCAGGCGTTCCACACTTTTGTAATAAATATAGAATGTTAGCAATCCAGTTGTGCATTAGGATACTGTTGAGAGGCAGAGGCCAGGGGCACGGACTCTGAAAATTGAAGGCAGGTAGGAGGGTGCAAAGGCAACAATTTAACCACACTGAGCAGGCAGGAAGGGCTGTGGAAGCACAACAGACTATGGAGGTCAGTGGAAAGGGGGGCAGGGGCAACAAACCAACAATACAGGACTTGCAAGAGAGGCTGTTGGAGGGAAGATCTATTACGGGTCAAGGAAGCTAGGGGCGGTCCCCAGAGCCCCGGGAGCCACCACAGAACTGAGCAGGAGAGTGAGTCAGGGACAAAAGGGGCACCTTAATTTGAGCCGGGGTGCCTAGGAACGCTTGCTCCAAAAATGAAGAAAACAGACATATGAGACATGGAATTGGAGGCAGATTACAATGGCAGTTTAATGAGAAGATGCAACTTCAAAGAAACCGCAGAATAGAGACATAAAGTACAAAATACAGAATCCAGATAATCATACAGCTGTCATGATATTCTCTGTATCTCAATTAATGTACTGACAGAGAGAGAGAGAAAACACATCTATAAATGCATCATGAGAAACAAGTTACACCAAGGAAAATGTTACCTAGGAACACTCACGTTACTCTTAGAGCAAGCATTCCTGCAATTACAATACAAAATCTTTTAAATGCAAAAGTAAAGAGAACAATGGTTAAACATAACATGACATTTCATATAGGTAAAATAGAATAAGATACTTCAAGCAAAGCAGAGCAAGACATTTTAAGCAGAGGAAGACAAGAGCTCCCAGCTCTTGGGGAAAACCTGCACAGCCTGTTAACCTACATACAGACGGCGAGGTAGTCCCTCGATATCTGTGGGTGCTCCCTTTTTATATCATTTTGTGGGCTCCTTTGCACGCTACATCTACCTACGTATGCTACCCAAAAGCTTCGTCTGCAGATTTTACCAGACATTTCGTCATTTACCCACTTAATGCTGACAATGGACTGGGTGAAAAGGTCAGTCTCTCAGGCCAATCGCTTATCGTAAGTTCCATAGAGCAAGCAGAAAATAATGGGTATTGTACGGGAATTCAATATATTCATGTATAAAATCTTCTCAGTTCTCCTAACTTGACGCTCTGCGGTTGCCACTTCCTTAAAAGCAGGAAACCTGCCCAGGAAGCAAGTACCAGTCCAGGATGCAGCCTACTGTATATCGACAGCTTCAGGGGGATGTTGAACTTTGATACCGAGCACGGAGCACTCGGGTAGGGTGGGGGCTACTAGTTTGGAGCAGAAGGCCTCGCAGACCTGCCTTCAGACTGCTATACACTAAAATTGCAGAGCTATGGTCAATTTAACAAAGAGGCCTACATATTGAACAAAAGGGCCTACACAGGGGTTTTATGCTGGCTGAGTGGTAAGGATGTCTCAGGATAATTATATAGCAACACAGGACCCGCTGGTCAATTTAATACGGCCTACAAATGCGGCTGGCAGGGCAAGGACAAGGGTCTCATACTTCAGGTGTGGACAGAACGGGCCAGGGGCTCCCTGTGATACAAAATCTACCCTCCTTCAAGGCTGTGGCAATGTAATAGACCATTGTGGGCAGAAGGAAGAGGCAATGGTAGTACAACCATACATGCCAACAGACCCGATTCAGCCAGGAAACGTCCAATGTTTTTAAGCTCAAATGGGCTTTATTTGACTGTCTCCTGTCTACAATATCCTCTTTTTCAATGTAACTCAAAGGGGAAAATCAATACCCCAGTTTTTTTTCAAAATCTCCCTCTTACCAAGTTCAAAATGTTTGCAAGTATGGTACATTGGATCATGGAAGGAAATGGGATAGGGACATGGACTTGGATAACAGAGGACAGGAGGGACATGGAGAGGTGCACCAAACTGATCCTGCAGGGCAGGCATCAGGGTTTGCAGCAGCACAATACACCACACAGGGCATGCAGGACGGGAGTGCAGCACAACAATCCATAGAAAGCAAGAGGGAGGGGACAGGACCATGCACATGGACAACAGAGAACAGAGGGGCAAGAGGCAATGGTAGCTAGCTGACCATAATGGACAGACAGGAGAGAAAGCTGCAGCATAACAGAACATAAAGGGCAGGAGGGACGGATCAGGGGCATTACAATGGAACAGACAAGCCAGGAGGGAGGGAGTAGGGGTCTGCACATGTAAACAGAGGGCTGGGGGCAAGGGGGCAGGGCAGGAGCAGCAAGATAGCCATGGAGGTCAGGCAGGATGGGCACTAGAAGCAAGACACACCATGAAGAGCAACAGTGAGACTGTGATGGCATTCACACAGACCATGGAGGGAAGGTGGGAGGGGGTCAGGGGCAGCTGACTGACCACACAGGGAAGGTGGGAGGGGCCATGGCAGCACAGAAGACCATGCATGGCAAGTGGGAGGGTTAGTGGCAGCACAATGGCTATGATGGGCAAGAAGGAGGGTGCAGGGGCATGCACAAAGGACGATGGAGGATAGAAGGGAGGGTCAGGACCTGTGCACAGACAAGAAAGTTCAGGGGAAGGGACCTCACAACAGACCACACGGGGCAGGCAGGAGGAGCAGTTGCAGCACAACAGACCAGGGAGGGCAGAAGGGTGTGGCAGTGCAATGGACCATGTAGGACAGGAGGAAGAGGATAGGGGCATGGCATGTGGACAGGCAGGGTGGAGGTGGCAGGGACAGGTTACAGTCATCTGACAATGCTAGGCAGGTGGGAGGGGAGTGGCAGCTCAACAGAACACTCAGAGAAGATAGGAGTGGCAGGTCCATGGAACATGGTGGGCAAAAAGGATGGAGCAGGGGCATGCACAAAGACATCGGAGGGCAGGGGGAAGGAGAATAGGGGCAGCAAGCTAAGCACAGAGTTTAAGCAGGAGGTCAATGATGGGGCATAGAATTGGGCAATGGAGGGCAGGAGGAGTGGACTAGTACATCATACTAAATTGAGGGCAGTGGCAGCACATTAGACCATGCATGGCAGGAGGGAGGAGGCTAGTTCATGGATTCACACAACAGAGGATAGGGAGGAGGGGGATGGGGCAGCAAGCTAACTGTTCAGAGAAGGCGGGTATTAGGAACTTTATTGGTTTTAAAACATTGTGTCTGTGCGAACTACTTAAAATATGAACAAGTATGCAGCATAATCTCACTTTTATTCAGGAAGAAGAGGACGTTTGTGACTGTGACTCCGGGCTCACTTGGCAGAAACACCCCCTGACCCTCCACCCCCTATCGCAAAATGTAATGCCCGTGAAAAGGGTAGGTGAACACAGTGTTATATAGAACATAGTCCTGAGAGCACGATTGAAAATGAAAACTAGATATAGTGTATGGTATAAACTATGCACCAAAAAGTGTGATATAAGATGAACCGGGCGTGAAATATAATATGCAATACATTGTGCGCAATGACAGATTCATTGGAGAGCGCGAGATAGCACAGGCACTAGCGCGTGCTATGCGATATGCGCCTTGGAGTGTAATATGCACAGGGCAGTGTTGTGTAACCTAACTAGTCTCTAAAGTTGTAATATAAAATATGTGCTGGGGAGTGTAACGTTGCATATGCACTGTGACAAAGATATGGATCCCAGATTGTAATATGTATGACATAGCACTGTGCGTTATAACATAGGCATCGAGGAAGGCACGTTAGATGGGGCAATATAACCCGTGCGAAGACAAGTGTGGCATGACATATTCACGGGGTGGTGTTACAGTGCACATGGGCTAGAGAGTGTCATAGCATATGCACTAGCTAGTGGAATACAACACAGAGGTGTGTGGCACTCGGCAGGCAATGGTGGGTGTAACACAGCATTGGGCTCTGTCAGGAGCGCGCTGTGACTCTCAAGTGATGTTCATCCCCTTTCCAGAGAGTAAAATAAAAAGTATTACACATCCGGCAGTGGATGTGTGTTTTATTAACCGTGAGGGGGTTTCTTACATAGTTTTGGTCGAATTTTTGTCGAATCCTCTTTGAATGGCTTGGTGTGCATGTGTATTAAATGTGCCCGTCAATAGCTACCCATGTTTGTATAAATAAACGACAAGGGTGTCTACCGGCATTAGGCACGGTAGGGCATCAGACATGTCAGAGCTTTACTAGTGGTGTAAATACATTCCACGTGGATTCATTGCATGCATAGTCGCCTTTTAATGAATATCACGCAAATCGTCATGGTGATAGGTACGTACGGTTTGTCCAGCATGTCCTAGGTGTGTCTATAAATATATATTTTTTAAAAATAATAAAAAACAGTGGCCGGCCCTGGGGATTGGGGTCAAAAAAATATAATTAGGAGACAGGCCCTGGGGCATGGGGTCATCAGGGCCTATAAATTAGAATCAGAAGGGGAACCACACAGCCCCCTTCTTAAAAAATTAAAATAAATAAAAGACTGGCGTTGTGCCGGAGGCCATACCCCCTCCGTGCAGCACTCTGCAAACGCGCCCCCAATAGGCATCTCCAGTATGCGCCAGGGAGCTGCGCTGCAGACAGGTGTTCTGAGGCCAAGCCCCTATTTACACCTCTCTGCAACGCAGCTCTGTGGCGCTTACTGGAGGTACCTAGTGGTCTAGTTTGACCCTAGGGACCCTTAGGATTCAAGGGGACTTAATCTCTCAACTTAGAACAGCCACAGGGCGCGTTTACACAGTGGTGAAGGGAGGGGACGGGGCCTGAGGTGACGTGTGCAAACACGCACTATGGCACGTTTTAAATTGGGGATATAATTTCCCTTCAATACTGAGGGCCCCTGGGGGCTAACTAGCCCACCAAGTGCTTCCAGTAAGCGCCACTGAGCTGCATTGCAGAGAGGTGGTCCAGGCCGTGCCACTTTTTACACCTCTCTGCAACGCAGCTCTGTGGCACTTACTGGAGGTACCTAGTGGGCTAGTTGGACCCTAGGGACCCTCAGGATTCAAATGAACTTAATCTCCCAACTAAAATTGGACACAGGGCGTGTTTACAGAGTGGTGAAGGGAGGGGACGGGGCCTGAGTTAACGTGTACAAAACCGCCCTGTGGCCTGTTTTAAGAGGTAGTTTTAATCCCCATGCCCTATTATATACTAGGGGCTTACAGAGGAGGTCATGCTAATCACAGGGGGACCCCAACGCATAATGTTCCCTAGTGTATGTAGGTGTTTTCACTGTATTCTAAGTGTCTTTTAACATAGTACTGGCTCTAGGACTGGTTAGTCAAACTCAGTTACCACCAGTATCCGTCTGAAAAAGTTGAGGGTACAGGATGATTTTGCAACAAGGCTTCTTTCTGCTCTTCTTTTTGTTCTTTCTGCACGTTATCCTTCTTCCTGCACTTATCTTCGTATTTGAGGACTTCCGTTGCTTCTTTCTGCACTTCTTTTGTTTCTTTCTGTAAATTTTTTCTTCTTTCTTCACATGTCCTATCTCTGTAGGCATAGTTAGAAATTAGCATTTAAAAAACCTTTGAAATTCACAGAAAAAACCATAGGTTTCAGGCACGTTATAGTTAGGAATTAGCATTTAAAAAACCTCAGAAATTCATTGAAAAAACCATAGGTTTCAGGGGTGTTATAGTTAGCTGGACTTTTCACTTGTACAAAACCATTGAAATTCCCCCGTTATAGTTAGTTCAGCTAACTATAACTCGCGCGCCCGCAATGCACTGCTGATGACGTCACATATTACATCACTCATGACATGGTCAGTGACATCACTCATGACATCACTGATGACATCTCAAATGACTAGTTGGCCCTCAGGGACCCTCAGTATTGAAGAGGAATTAATTCCCCAACTTACAACTCGCCAGGGGGCGCGTTTGCAGAGTGCTGCAAGGAGGGGGCGTGGCCTCCGGCACGATGCCAGTCTTTTATTTATTTTAATTTTTTAAGAAGGGGTGCTGTGTGGTTCCCCTTCTTATTTTAATTTATTGGCCCTGATGACCCCATCCCCAGGGCTTGTCTCCTAATTATATTTTTTTGACCCCAATCCCCAGGGCCGGCCACTGTTTTTTATTATTTTAAAAAAATATATATTTATAGACACACCTAGGACATGCTGGACAAACCGTACGTACCTATCACCATGACGATTTGAGTGATATTCATTTAAAGGCGACTATGCATACAATGAATCCACGTGGAATGTATTTACACCACTAGTGAAGCTCTGACATGTCTGATGCCCTACTGTGCCTAATCCCGGTAGACACTCCTGGCAGAGCCCAATGCTGTGTTACACCCACCATTGCCTGCCGAGTGCCACACACCTCTGTGTTGTATTGCACCAGCTAGTGCATATGCTATGACACTCTCTACCCATGTGCACTGTAACACCACCCCATGAATATGTCATGCCACACTTGTCTTCGCACGGGTTATATTGCCCCATCTAACGTGCCTTCCTCGATGCCTATGTTATAACGCACAGTGCTATGCCATACATATTACAATCTGGGATCCATATCTTTGTCACAGTGCATATGCAACGTTACACTCCCCAGCACATATTTTATATTACAGCTTTAGAGACTAGTTAGGTTACACAACACTGCCCTGTGCATATTACACTCCAAGGCGCACATCGCATAGCAGGCGCTAGTGCCTGTGCTATCTCGCGCTCTCCAATGAATCTGTCATTGCGCACAATGTATTGCATATTATATTTCACGCCCGGTTCATCTTATATCACACTTTTTGGTGCATAGTTTATACCATACACTATATCTAGTTTTCATTTTCAATCGTGCTCTCAGGACTATGTTCTATATAACACTGTGTTCATCTACCCTTTTCACTGGCATTACATTTTGCGATAGGGGGTGGAGGGTGAGGGGGTGTTTCTGCCAAGTGAGCCCGGAGTCACAGTCACAAACGTCCTCTTCTTCCTGAATAAAAGTGAGATTATGCTGCATACTTGTTCATATTTTAAGTAGTTCGCACAGACACACATTTTAAAAACAATAAAGTTCCTAATACCCGCCTTCTCTGAACAGTTAGCTTGCTGCCCCATCCCCCTTCTCCCTATCCTCTGTTGTGTGAATCCATGGACTAGCCTCCTCCCTCCTGCCATGCATGGTCTGATGTGCTGCCACTGCCCTCAATTTATTATGATGTACCAGTCCACTCCTCCTGCCCTCCATTGCCCAATTCTATGCCCCATCATTGACCTCCTGTTTAAACTCTGTCCTTAGCTTGCTGCCCCTATTCTCCTTCCCCCTGACCTCCGATGTCTTTGTGCATGCCCCTGCTCCATCCTTTTTGCCCACCATGTTCCATGGACCTGCCACTCCTATCTACTCTGAGTGTTCTGTTGAGCTGCCACTCCCCTCCCACCTGCCTAGCATTGTCAGATGACTGTAACCTGTCCCTGCCACCTCCACCCTGCCTGTCCACATGCCATGCCCCTATCCTCTTCCTCCTGTCCTACATGGTCCATTGCACTGCCACACCCTTCTGCCCTCCCTGGTCTGTTGTGCTGCAACTGCTCCTCCTGCCTGCCCCGTGCGGTCTGTTGTGAGGCCCCTTCCCCTGAACTTTCTTGTCTGTGCACAGGTCCTGACCCTCCCTTCTATCCTCCATCGTCCTTTGTGCATGCTCCTGCACCCTCCTTCTTGCCCATCATAGCCATTGTGCTGCCACTAACCCTCCCACTTGCCATGCATGGTCTTCTGTGCTGCCATGGCCCCTCCCACCTTCCCTGTGTGGTCAGTTAGCTGCCCCTGACCCCTCCCACCTTCCCTCCATGGTCTGTGTGTATGCCATCACAGTCTCACTATTGCTCTTCATGGTGTGTCTTGCTTCTAGTGCCCATCCTGCCTGACCTCCATGGCTATCTTGCTGCTCCTGCCCTGCCCCCTTGACCCCAGCCCTCTGTTTGCATGTGCAGACCCCTACTCCCTCCCTCCTGGCTTGTCTGTTCCATTGTAATGCCCCTGATCCGTCCTTCTGACCTTTATTGTCTGTTATGCTGCAGCTTTCTCTCCTGTCTGTCCATTATGGTCAGCTAGCTACCATTGCCTCTTGCCCCTCTGTTCTTCCATGTGCATGGTCCTGTCCCCTCCCTCTTGCTTTCTATGGATTGTTGTGCTGCACTCCCGTCCTGCATGCCCTGTGTGGTGTATTGTGCTGCTGCAAACCCTGATGCCTGCCCTGCAGGGTCAGTTTGGTGCACCTCTCCATGTCCCTCCTGTCCTCTGTTATCCAAGTCCATGTCCCTACCCCATTTCCTTCCATGATCCAATGTACCATACTTGCGAACATTTTGAACTTGGTAAGAGGGAGATTTTGAAAAATAACTGGGGTATTGATTTTCCCCTTTGAGTTACATTGAAAAAGAGGAGATTGTAGACAGGAGACAGATCAAATAAAGCCCATTTGAGCTTAAAAACATTGGACGTTTCCTGGCTGAATCGGGTCTGTTGGCATGTATGGTTGTACTACCATTGCCTCTTCCTTCTGCCCACAATGGTCTATTACATTGCCACAGCCTCTCTTGCAAGTCCTGTATTGTTGGTTTGTTGCCCCTGCCCCCCTTTCCACTGCCCTCCATAGTCTGTTGTGCTGCCACGGCCCTTCCTGCCTGCTCAGTGTGGGTAAATTGTTGCCTTTGCACCCTCCTACCTGCCTTCAATTTTGAGAGTCCGTGCCCCTGGCCTCTGCCTCTCAACAGTATCCTAATGAACAACTAGATTGCTAACATTCTATATTTATTACAAAAGTGTGGAACGCCTGACGTCATCTTGATGTAATCAAAACTGTAATACCTAGAGCATTTCCTTTAGTAATTACATATATGAGAGGGTCTTATTGGCATCAAAATTATGGTTAGTGCTCTAAAAGACTAAAATAAGGACATATTTTCTGAGTTTTCAAATAGCGACAAAGCACTTTTAAATTATTTGTTATCTTTATGTTTTTTTATCCAGTTGACCACTTGATTAAATGTTGCACTTAGGGGAGAGGATGTGGTGTTACTTCCAGAACTGCAGACTTTGCAACTGGGGAACCAGGTTGGAGTTTCTGCTTCAGCTCGACATTCTGTGATTCTGGTCAAATCACTTAGTCTCCCCATGTCTACAACCAAAATGAATTTGTTCTTGTGAGATGTAACCAATGCTCATGTAAAGCACTCCAATACCTGACAAGTCTGCACTATATAACACTGCAAAAACACAAAATAATAAGTGTTTTGCACACTTCTGTCATTGGGCTATATTTGGGCTACATCTGGGTGATTTTGGGCTACATTTGGGCTCTTTTGTCTCCGGTGGCCATCTTGGGAGATTTATTTGTTATGAAGTTTCCTAATTTCCTCATGTACTGCAGTCTCCTCAGTAGGAAATGCTTTCAGTTTTTTACTTTGATTCCACCATGAAGGTATTCAGATATGTCACACATTTGCCATAAATGCTGAAAGTTAGCACTCTAGTTGCTCATTAGATCACTGTAGTAAAACTACTGTTCACCATGGAAGTCTGCTCCTGGTATTAAAAGTGCATGTTTCAGTCTGCATGTCAGAATTTTTTAATGAAATAGAAGAGGATTTGAGAAGTCACTCAAAATGTGCCCTCATTTTCTTTCTTCAGCATTAATCATAATTTCTATGGCAAAATGAACCCCCTCATTGTGTTCCTTTTTAAATTAAATGTTTTAAGTGTTACCAGTTTATTCCAATCAAGATGGCTTCAGGTGTGCCATACTTTTGTCATAATGAAGATAGTGAGCGCTCTAGTTGTTTTTAAGAACACTCTGGGGCATTCTGTCATTGGGCTATACTTGGGCTACATCTGAGTGATATTTGGGCTCTTTTGTCTCTGGTGGCCATCTTGGGAGACTTATTTGTTATGAAGTTTCCTAATTTCCTCATTTACTGCAGTCTCCTCAGTAGGAAATACTTTCAGTTTTTCACTTTGATTCCATCAAGAAGGCATTCGGATGTGTCACACATTTGCCATAAATTCAGAATGTTAGCACTCTTTTTGCTCATTAGATCACTGTAGTAAAGCTACTGCTCACCAGGGAAAACTGCTGCTGGTACTGAAAGTGCATGTTTCAGTCTGCATGTCAGAATTTTTTAATGAAATAAAAGAGGATTTCAGAAGTCAAAATGTTCCCTAGTTTTTCTTTCTGCAGCACTAATCATACTTGTTATGGAAAAATGAACCCCCTCATTTTGTTCCTTTTTAAATTAAATGTTTTAAGAGTTACCACTTTAATCCAAGCAAGATGGCTTTAGGTGTCCCATACGTTTATCATAAGTAGGACTGTTAGCGCTCTATTTGTTCTTTGGAACACTCTGGGAAGCTGCAGTAGAACACAAAGGAATCAACTGACAGTCTCTGGCCTTGTTGGATGTACATGTTTTACTGAGAATGTCAGACTTCATTCTCACATGACTGAGAAAGATAATGTGAATTTACAGAAAATAAGCTCTCAGTTTAGCTTATAGATCACCTTCCAAACCTCTGTGGGAAAAGCATGAGAAAATATTTTTCTCTCAATCATGATATCCCAGCAGAAGGCTTTTTCACATGGTGAAATCACCTTAGAACATACCACAATTCCTAAAATGAGTATGGTACCATCAACAAATGATTTATAATATAACTAAAGTCTTAAAACCTTCTATTAACTGCAATGCTTTTTAATGAGGTGCTATCATGTATATTGGTCCCAAGATGGCTGCCAACACTTCTTGGATGAAGTGCTGACAGCCAATCAGATCTCAGGATGAGATGTGTGGTTAGGCTCCGCCCATATATATATATGATTTTACTTTTGATTTTCTCAGGAACTACTGAACAGATTGACACCAGACCTGCAGAAGGCACTTCCCTGAGCTGAGGACTACCTCTCTGCCAAATTTCAAGTAATTCTGTTGAGCCGTTCGGGCTGTACCTTGGACTAAAGGTCCCTATAGAAAATTGCATGGGGAAAACGTGTTTGGGACCCCCCTTTTTTCTCAGCCCCCGCTTGACGAATCCCCCCGAGACTTTCAGGGTAGGAGCGGAGCAGAGCGCCCCACCTATTTTGAAAATTTCGCGAGGATTCGTCAACCGGCGCCAAAGTTATTCCAAATAGAATGTTTCAGATTTCCTATGGAAACAAGGTCCTAACTATAACTATCTACTGGCGATATATATATATATATATATATATATATATATATTCACTGAAAAAACCATGGGTTTCACACACGTTATAGTTAGGAATTAGCATTTAAAAAACCTTAGAAATTCAATGAAAAAACCAAAGGTTTCACACATGTTATAGTTAGCTGGACATTTCACTCGTAAAAAACCAATGAAATTCCCCCGTTATAGTTAGTTCAGCTAACTATAACTCGCGCGCCCGCAATGCACTACTGATGACGTCACATATTACATCACTCATGACATGGTCAGTGACATCACTCATGACATCACTGATGACATCTCAAATGACATCACTGATGACATCATCCAGTGAATGTGTGTTTTTCTGAAAATTAAATATGTTTTATATATGTATATCTCAAGGTCGATGGAAGAATAAATGAGTATATAAGTGTCTAAATTGATGATTTGTTTCTGAAAAATTGATTGTATAACTGACTGATTAAGTGTATCTTTTTGAATACATGGCTTAGTGAGTAATGTTTAAATGTGTAAATACCTGTATCAGTCTTTCACTTTGTATATAAGTGGCTGCATGGGTTGGTGAGTAGCTACATGAGTGTCTATATAGGTTAATAGTTGGTTTTTTGAGTATCAGTATAAGTGTCTGAGTGTCTTCATGGTGCGGTGGGGGGTATTACGTAGTGCATAGATGCATGAATGAGTGACTCACTGTTTGTATGTGTTGAAGACAGCATGTGTGCAGGACTGTATGGGTGGATGAGTGTGTGCATGGGTGTGTTAGTGAGTGAATGACTGTCTGAATAGTGTCTTCATAAGTAACTACATATGTTTTAATCTAGTATATGTGACTATTGGTGTTTATAAGTGAGTATATGTGAGAGTGAGAGATTGGAAGAGTTCCTGTATGAATAAGTATGTGTTTCTATAAGTGATTGTTAAAAAGACTAAGTATGTGTAAGTTTCTGTAAAAGTAAGTGTGCTGGTGTGTGTATAACTGTATATGCAAGTAAATGGATGTTTGATTCTTTATTAGCATGAGTGACTATGTGTGTGAGTAACTCTATGGATGAGTGGGATTGTGTTACAGGATGTTTAGGTGTATGAGTACATATGATGTGTGAGTACATGTATGAGTGACTGTATAGGATTGTTGGTGGATGAGTGGATGTGTATGTGGATCTTAGAATTACTGAATAGGTTGTTGTAACTGTTATTGGTATGTCCATTGTTTTGAAAATTTTAGTCTCTATTTTTGAATGTTTGTATCAAAGGTTATATTAGGGTGAGAGGAGGTCTAACACTCTGTCACAAGGATAATGTCATCAGTGATGTCATTTGAGATGTCATCAGTGATGTCATGAGTGATGTCACTGACCATGTCATGAGTGATGTAATATGTGACGTCATCAGTAGTGCATTGCGGGCGCGCGAGTTATAGTTAGCTGAACTAACTATAACGGGGGAATTTCATTGGTTTTTTACGAGTGAAATGTCCAGCTAACTATAACATGTGTGAAACCTTTGGTTTTTTCATTGAATTTCTAAGGTTTTTTAAATGCTAATTCCTAACTATAACGTGTGTGAAACCCATGGTTTTTTCAGTGAATTTCAAAGGTTTTTTAAATGCTAATTCCTAACTATAACGTGTGTGAAACCCATGGTTTTTTCAGTGAATTTGCAAGGTTTTTTAAATGCTAATTTTTTATTTTTTCTTCTTTTTTTTTTACATATTTTTATTTTAATTTTCTATCCTTTTTTAAAGACTATGGTTAAATTTTTAAAATTCTACAATATGTTTTTTTTAACATATTTTATAAAATAAACAGGTAAAATTTATTAGCAATACATTTTTTCCTTTTTTTAAATTTTTTTTTAGTACGCGTACCGTAAGCTTACGGTAAGCGTACGGTTTACGCAATGTCCGTAATTTATCTACGCTGTTTGCGTATAGTTACGCAATTTGCGTAGCCGCGCGTACTCCGCGTGGGGCGCGTACGCGTGTACGCTACACGCGCACGTTACGCGGAAGTGTCGGGGAGTGACTGTTATGCGCATGCGCGCAAGCGCGTGTCTTTTTTACGCGCATGCGTACTTTTGCCGTAAGCGTACCGTAAGCGTACGGTAGGTCATGTGATCATGAAACACAACTTTTGATTGGTTGAAACTACTTTCAGTTCTAGAACTCTCCTACACCACACCCATTCCTCTCATTTCTGCTTGTGATCCCTTAGGAGAAGGAGCTGGGTTGTCTTTGTGATACGATGGCAGAACAGCAGAGCTCTTCTGAGAGTGAGGCTAGCAGCACTACCTTGAGGCAGAGAGCGAGGAAACAAAAGACCTCTTACGTATGGGAGTATTTTACTTTTCCAGAAGGCCAGCAAAAGGTAAATGCACCCTTAGTGACTTGCAAGCTGTGTAAGCTTGTACTTTCAAGAGGTAATCCTGACAGGAAGTATTCCTTTGGGAATCACACCATGATGAGACACCTTAAGGATGTACACAGAAGGACACATGCTCGACTTACTGAACGTAACCCTTCAGTAAGTCAACCAAGCACATCCACAGCAGCTCAGCCTGGACCATCATCTGCAGAGCCGAGTCCTTCTTCTGCAGGTCAGGTGAGCCCTTCATCTGTGGGGGGACCATCTCCTTTTTCTGGTCCTCTGGAAATTAACCCTCGGTTTGCGAGGGTTGAAGTACGGTGCACCAATTGTCACGATCTAATTACTTATAGGCAGACCAGTATGTCCCTAGTGAACAATAAAATAGATCAGCACACTTGTCGTACCGTCTAATATTCCCATTCTTTCTTTCCTCTGTCCCTGCATGAACACAACGGCTCTTTTAAGAGCCAACCTTACCTTTCATCTATTTTTTATATATTTTTTTAAAAACTTTTTTTTTTTTTTTTTTACCGTACGCGTACGGTACGCGTAATTTTTTTTTTTTTTTTTAAAAACACTAAAAATCAATTATCACATTACAAGGTCCTTGAGAGACTACAATTAAAAACTGCAAATGTGATTGTAGAGAAGTGGAAAAAAGGGACCATGACATTATTGACTTACCATACCCACTCAAAAAAATATTTATTAATTTAAATTTTTTTTTAATTGCTTTAAAAATGGTTCTAGTTTTCGAAAATGTTCTATCTCAATCTGAAAAAAAGAAAAAAGTATTAATATTTAATAAAACATTTTATAATACAGTACACATATTTACATATTTTTCAAAAAATATTTTTGCCTTTTTTTTGCTGTTTTCAGAAAATATTGCATTTCACTATAAATTGTGAAAGCAATTGCATTCATCATTTAACAGCAGGCAAAAAAAAAATTAACAATCTCAAAGATTGTTTTTAAAAAAAGCCCACAATCTCTTTTTGCATAAACATAACTTCATAGAAATGCATAATATTCTTAAAAAATATCATCTAATATCAATACTTATTTCTTTAAAATACCGTCTGATATTTTTGTTTCAGAAGTATAATCTCAATAATATATGTCAAATAACTCCACAATACATCTGGTTCCATTTCCTTTAGGCCAAATAGTAATTTTAAAATTCTTTTTTTGTTTAATTTCCAATGGTAATCCAATAAAAAACAAAAGTTTAAATTGTACAGATGTCACCGATTCTCTGTAACATTTTGGTTTCGAAAGATTAATTAATAATTAAATAAGTCCACAATAGAATTGTTTACTTTTCCGCATGGCCAAATAGTAATTTTAAAAATCTTTTTTGAAAAAATTTCCAATGGCAATCCAATAACATTCCAAAATTTAAATTGTGCAGATGTTACCGATTTTTTCAAAATGTTTGGTTTTCCAAAGTTTCCTTAAAAAATGGAAAAATTCCACATTACAATTGGTTACCTTTCCATTAGGCCAAATGATAATTTGTTAAATCTTTTTATTTGTAAATTCCAAATGGTAATCCAATAAAATGGTAAAATTGTTTTGTCCAGATGTTGTCAAATCTCTCTAAAATTTAGGTTTCAGGAAGATTAGATAGGAATTTGCTAAATCAAAAGGCAAACGTTGCTTGAAAATCAATTGGGAATCATTACACAGTGTCCAGCCTTTTTCACATTTAAGATAAACTGTGTAATGACCAGAAGTTACAGTAGGTCCATCATGGAAAATTATTGCAACTGTTACAAAAGTTTTTCCTGAAATTGATAATTGCTGTCCTGTAAACTTCTTTATTAAAGTATCCAATTTTGAACCATCAGCTCTACATCGTTGCATCATTAAAATTACATACTGTCTGTATTCCTTTAAAATTAATGTTGAAAACATGTCAGATTTACACTCACCGCATTGCATGCTATGATTAGCATCTTTAACTAATTTAGCAAAAGTGACTGTTTTACTCTCTGGCAATGTTAAATAAATAAACCTTTCAGAATCAACATTAGAGCCACATATATTATAACAGTTTTCACAACTATGTTCCCATTTATAAGAGAGACCAAATAAATTTTCAATGTTAACCCCTTCTTCTTCCAGTACCTGAAGAAAATAAATCAAGAATTCCTGTGCGTCTTGCTGTACATTTTGAGAAAACTGTGTTCGTCCTGAACATACATCTAAAACTTTTCTAATTTCAGTAGCACTTTCTATTTGAGTTTTATCATTACTCAGCTTTTCAAAAAGGAGACTCAGCACAGAACAGAATCTTTTTCCCTGATTTACTATTATCTGCTCTTGCAAACTTTCCAGATAAAATGCAACATTCAGCACTACATTAGCGTAGCAGTTGACACCAGAGCTATTTTCAAAATAACATCCTACAACCTGTTCTTCATTTTCCTTATTCTTTTTGCTTGCAATTACATCACTCCTCTTTTTTTCCTCCTCTCTACATCTTCATTACAGATATTCTCATTTCTCCTTTTACGAGAAACTACACGTTTCTCCAACACAGGATACTGACCTAAATGAGGAGCATAGCTTCTTCTTAATCTATTATACTCCTTTACACAATTTGTATCAGCACTAACTTTTGAATCATCAAAGTCTATCATGAATAAACCTGATAATGTTTTCACTCGTGACAAAGCAACATATGCCATACCTTCTTTGAACACAGTTGAACCAATGTTCACAAATGCACAATCTACAGTCAATCCTTGAGACTTGTGAATAGTTACAGCATATGCTAGCGAAAACGGAAACTGCTTCCTACTTACATATAAGTCTTTCACAAGCATGAAACGAACTGTACAACGACAAATGTCTTTAACTTCTTCTATCTGATCAAATTTTATTTTTAAACATTCAATTCCATCTTTTTTCTGATAATTAATAAAACCCACAACTCTTCCCATAGCTCCATTAACTAAACCTTTTTCAACATCCAAATTTCTCCTTAAAAATACTCTACAGTTCATGCAAACATATAGATTTTTTTCTAATCCAGCTGTTTTGGAAATCTTCTTCTCTAGTGAATCCAATTTATTTTTCAGTGTGCCTGTTAATGTGACAGTAATTCTTCCATCCTCAATTTTGTCCACTGCTTCCAATTTCCTGATATCTTCCTTTTCCAATTTCAAAAGCTCCTCATTGAATATTGAGCATTCACGTAGAGTTGGCATTAAGCAGATGACACTTTTGTTTTCTGCAATGTTCTTGTATATCTTCTCTGCAACTATTTCTTCCTTTGGAAATAAATTATGTAGCAGCCGAGTCTGTAATGCTTTTTTGCCATATTCTGTGAGTAGTCCAATCCTGATATCTTTCAGAATACTTCCATATTCTTCATCGTTTGCTTGCCTCATATTAGTTGTAAGTTCCTTGTAATCAAAGAAGGACCAAATATTTGTATTACCGATGCTTCCCAATGACTTCTTCGTGTCTTCATGTGTCACAGTATTAAACACTGGTTGTCCTTTAACTGGAGTAAGTTGCAAAAGATCTCCAAAAACTATGACGTGTTTTCCTCCAAATAACACGTCATAGTCTGACTTCAGAATTTGCTGCATTCTTAAATGCACAAAGGCAAGCATTAAGTTCGATACCATGCTCACCTCATCAATAATGAGAACTTGCATCTTCTTCAATACTCTTGAAACTTCCAAGCATGCTTCTCCAGTTAGCTTGTTGTATTGTATTTTGTTCTCATGCTCCACTGGTAACATTAGCAAACGATGTAAAGTGATTCCTTTTATGTTATATGCTGCTAACCCAGTTGGAGCAGTAACCACACAAGACAAAGTAGAATCCGTTTTTTGCTGTAGGTAGCTTCTGATGACTTTTATTAGGAAACTTTTTCCAGTTCCAGCTTGTCCGCTTACATACATCCTGATTGGATGAAATGATGTGCATGAGCACTCTTTTTTTTCATGTAGAAATCCGTGATCAATTTTGTTTCTGATCTCTTCATAAATTTGTTGCTGCTCTTCGTTCAGTTGTCTTTCCAAATTTTGTAAGTCTATAAATTCTCCTTGAGCTTGATTCATAGCCGTTTCCACTTCATTCATGGCTATTGATGCTTCATTTTCAACGATTGGTTGTCCTAGGGGATCTTGACTGAGTGTTCCTGAACTTTGGCTGTCCTGAGAACTGTCTCTAGCTATTTCTGCTGCAATTGTAGTTTCCTGTTCAATTTCTTCATTTAACATTTGCAGATAAGTTGTGAATATATTGCATTGTATGCTGTCTTTGCAAGCATTAAAAGAATCTTCATAGCTTTGAAATTCTCCCAGTAGTTCATCCTCTGTACGCCATGGTTTAAACAGCTGTAAAAGAGCCAAGTAGTAAAATTCCTTTTTGTCAGTAGTGTCGCAACTCAGCTTCCGGTGATTTATCAAACTTCCTTTTGTTTGCTTCACCAAACATCCTTCCTCACCAATGACTTTATATTTTCCATTGTTGATGTCTTCTGCGGCTTTCCGTGAATAAATGTAGTTCTGCAGCACTTCATAGAGACACATGTTCTCCAGATGATGACTTCTCTTTGGGTAATATGTGTCCAACATGTTTGATTTCAAAATATCTGTACTTTCTGGGTCATTCTCGGCCAAATATTCAATTTCTCCAACAGATTTCAGTACCCGATTTCTCATTGCTGCAAGGCCTAAACTTGCCCAAATTATTCTTCTTGATTTCGAGTAGAGACTTGCAGAAGATAACCTATCTGAACATTCGTAGGATCCAATTTCTCGATGCGATAACATCTTCAAACTGACACTGTACAGCTTCTTACTGACAGTTTTCTCGTGAGAAATCTCTTCCCACATTTCCTTCAATTCTGTTTTTTCTGATTTCGTAATGTAAGACGTTACATATCGAGCAACAGCAATGGAATTGTCAGCTACATACTGTATATCCATGTTAGCGTTCCACATGGATAAAATCACTGGGTTGTAGTCATTTATATTTTTTGATTCTTCTTTTCTTTTAAGGTTGTAGGTATTCTTAGGTGATTTTCTTGTGATAGTATGTCTCACAGATGACATAAAACTGTTAACTCTTCCATTTGAAAGAACAGGTCTAGGAAATCCAAATCGACATTAAGGTGGCGATCACGATCCGGTAAAAAATTCCCCCGTGCGACTCGTATCGGGTCTTTTTACCGTACGAATCGTACAAGTGCCGTACGAACTGGCAATCACGATTCGCATGGTAAAAAGTCCATACGAACCGCACTGGGAATCATTCCCCACACGTCCTCGGGTCGGAAAATGTGTCCAACACGTCCTCGGACGATTTACCTTACAAACGTGAAAATCCAAGTCCGACCGAGGAATCACGATCCATCCCGTGCGTTCGAGGTTACAACCGTATGGAAAAACACACCGTCCGCACCGAACTCCTACAGCAACCATGGAGACATGTGCCCGCATACGCGCCCAACACTCCCCCCAGCCCCCGTACGTCCGACACGTACCCCCCGTATATGTATACCCCCACCCGTCTAGGTACACCCCAGTACGTTCCAGTCGAACCCCCACCCCAGTACGTGTCATAGCCCCGTCTACCTACACCCCAGTACGTTCCAGTCGTACCCCCACCCCAGTACGTGTCGTACCCCCGTGTACCTACACCCCAGTACGTTCGAGCCACACCCCCACCCCAGTACGTGTCATAGCCCCGTCTACCCACACCCCAGTACGTTCCAGTCGTACCCCCACCCCAGTACGTGTCGCACCCCCCGTGTACCTACACCCCAGTACGTTCGAGCCCCACCCCCACCCCAGTATGTGTCATAGCCCCGTCTACCCACACCCCAGTACGTTCCAGTCGTACCCCCACCCCAGTACGTGTCGTACCACCGTCAATGTACACCCCCCACCCCTGTACGTGTCGTACCACCGTCTATGTACACCCCAGTACGTTCCAGTCGTACCCCCACCCCAGTACGTGTCGTACCACCGTGAACCTACACCCCAGTACGTTCGAGCCCCACCCCCACCCCAGTACGTGTCATACCCCCGTGTACCTACACCCCAGTACGTTCCAGTCGTACCCCCACCCCAGTACGTGTCGTACCACCATCAATGTACACCCCCCCACCCCTGTACGTGTCGTACCACTGTCAATGTACACCCCCCACCCCTGTACGTGTCGTACCACCGTCTATGTACACCCCAGTACGTTCCAGTCGTACCCCCACCCCAGTACGTGTCGTACCACCGTGAACCTACACCCCAGTACGTTCGAGCCCCACCCCCACCCCAGTACGTGTCATACCCCCCGTGTACCTACACCCCAGTACGTTCCAGTCGTACCCCCACCCCAGTACGTGTCATACCCCCCGTGTACCTACACCCCAGTACGTTCCAGTCGTACCCCCACCCCAGTACGTGTCATACCCCCCGTGTACCTACACCCCAGTACATTCCAGTCGTACCCCCACCCCAGTACGTGTCGTACCCCCCGTGTACCTACACCCCAGTACGTTCGAGCCACACCCCCACCCCAGTACGTGTCATACCCCCCGTGTACCTACACCCCAGTACGTTACAGTCGTGCCCCCACCCCTGGACGTGTCGTACCACCGTGAACCTACACCCCAGTACGTTCGAGTCGTACCCCCACCCCAGTACGTGTCGTACCACCGTCAATGTACACCCCCCCACCCCTGTACGTGTCGTACCACCGTCCATGTACACCCCAGTACGTTCCAGTCGTACCCCCACCCCAGTACGTGTCGTACCACCGTCAATGTACACCCCCCCACCCCAGTACGTGTCGTACCACCGTCCATGTACACCCCAGTACGTTCCAGTCGTACCCCCACCCCAGTACGTGTCGTACCACCGTCTATGTACACCCCAGTACGTTCGAGCCCCACCCCCACCCCAGTACGTGTCATACCCCCCGTGTACCTACACCCCAGTACGTTCCTGGCGCACCCCCAACACAACCTCCTAAGTACGGAGCGCACCCCATGCCCCAACATCACAACCGCATGTACGAGTCGTACAAAGCCACACACAAGGACATAATCGAACAACCAAATGGCCCATGTACACACCGTACACACGCTCAAAACGCACGTACACAACAAGGACAAAACAAAACAACACAAGAATACACCATTCGAAAGGCACACAGCCACTAAACATGGCCAACAACCACTAAAATAACACAATCACTGACCTGCAACTGTCAAAAACAAACAGAGGCCCAATACACCACCACTCCTTATAACACACCCACCCAAAATTCAAACACTGCCACACCTACCCATGGACCAATGAAAAGGGCCCACACACACAAACCATGAGCCTTTGCAACAGACTCACTGCTGCCAGACACCACAGAACCAGACTACAAGCTACACCACATCTTATACTTGCACACCTTCACACGACCACCCTCACAAACACCCTCTCATCACATTCACACACACACACAACCATCCACACCCCCCCCAACATCCACACACCCCCCACACCCACACCATCCCCACCCACATCCCTCACCATGCCCACTACCAAGAATCCAAAGTTCAGTCACCGAGAGTTGGAGGTCCTTGTTGATCAAATCCTCAGAGTCGAGCCACAGATCTTTGGAACATTGGTCAGAAGCACCAGCCAGGCAGCCAAAACAGCCATGTGGCAGACCATCGTCGATGCTGTGAATGCTGTTGCGGACACCAGGAGGACCAAGCAGGATTGCCAGAACAGGTGGTACGATCTGCGGAGGAGGGTCAGAGCCAAGAGGCAGGAGGAACACGACCAGGCCAACGCCACCGGAGGAGGGCCCTCCCGCAGAGCCGTACAGTACCATCCCTGGGAGGAGAGGGTGATGGCCATACTGCCGGTGGAGGCAGTTGAAGGAGTAGAAGGACTCCGAGACCCGGGTGAGTACACAAACAACGCACCTCACATGGGGGGAACTGCAACCACAACCAAAATTAATAACAGGCACGCAACCACCACAAGCCATCGCATGACTCAACCACACTCCATGAGCAGGCACATGCCACTGCTGCCACCATGCCCCATGCACCCAGCTGGACAATGTCAAGTCACAGGCCACAGAAGACAACAACACATGACACGGTAACCCGGATGGCGGGAGGCTGGGCACCGAGAATCACATAGTGCGACTCCAAAGCAGACAACAATGCCCTCTGCCCATATGGCCTAGGTCACAGCCAGACAAACACTGTGTCCCAACACAGGAATGACTTGCCAGCAAATGGCGGACGCCTTGCATCAACACATGGGGGTGAAGGCACTGTTTTGCACATGACAGCAGCTAATGAACAGCCAACATTGTGAAAGAGTGGCAGCACACACCACCACAGCAGCAGCGCACAGACACACAGCAGACAAAATGGGTGCCTGGAGATCAGAAACAAACTCACATCAACAGGCCAAGGGCCACTCAAAGATCTGCTAACAGTGTGTGCCCAGGAAGCTGGGCCAAGGTGACAGAGGGTGACACACGGAGGGAGGGAGAGGGGGACACAGAGGGAGGGAGAGGGGGACTGAGAGGGAGGGAGACGGACAGAGGGAGGAGGCTGACACACAGAGGGAGGGAGAGGGGGACAGAGAGGGAGGGAGAGGGGGACAGAGAGGGAGGGAGACACAGGAAGATGGACAGAGGGAGGAGGCTGACACACAGAGGGAGGGAGAGGGGGACAGAGAGGGAGGGAGAGGGGGACAGAGAAGGAGGGAGACACAGGGAGAGCAAATCAGTCCTTTGGTGTGTGGGAATGTCTGCTCGTCAGCAGGTGGACTGCGTGCATGTAGACAAGGGTGGCCAGTGCCAGAACCCCCCCTCTTCATCATGGCAAAACGCAGGGCCATGTCACAACCTGTACACGAGCACAAGGACAGCCACCTGCATCATATAAGTGTGTGGATCCACTCCATGTGCACATGTACAGTGCTACAAGGAAGGCACAAATGCATGGCTCGCCACACATGCACACTCCACTGCTGACTGCAGTCACACTTGACGCAGCAAGTAAGACTGTGCCAAACATAGTTAAATGGGCCAAATTGGTGGCCAAGGGACACACCCATGCACAAGTGCACTGTGAGTGGAATGCAAGACAGATCCTAATTCCAAGAGGAAATGTGCCAACTTTGTAACGGATGAAACATGGATGTTGCATGGATCAAAATTAACATTTTCTCTCTCACACACAGGTCAACGTCGTGCTGCACCCCCCAACACTGGGGGGGAACACTCACAGGACCCGGATCTGCAGGAGACCGATCCCACCGGCAGCGACCACTCTCACCACTCTGCGGACGACCCCGACCGACCTGGCCCCTCTGGTGTCCAACCACCTGCAGCACCTGCATCAGGTACAACCGTGCCAACCACCACCCCCACTCCTGCCACATCCCAGGAGACACCCAGGATCCCTGCCCCAACACCACAATGCAGCCAGGCTCGCCAGGAGGGACACGGTGTCCCGGGCACCCAGGAGGAGGCAGGCGACAACGCCAATGCCACCCCTCAGGGGTCCCGGAGACCCGATGTTCCCACAAGTGCAGGCCAGACGCAAGTGGGCAGGGGTGGTGGGAGTGGAGGACGGCGGAGGCGCGAGCCTGACCAGTTGGCTGGGGATCCGGTATTTTCCCATGTCCGTAACATCCTGGACTCATACCGGCAGGACACCACGGGCATGGCCCAGGTTGTGTCCGTCCTCGAGGGGATCAAGGTCCAGCAGGCCCAGCAACATGCGGAGCTAATAGCCTGTCTACAGGTACACCAACGGAGGATGGAGGACAGACAGGCTGAGCAAGTGACGGCGTCCCAGGGGATTCACGCTGAACTCCGTCGGATGGCCGACACCATGGCCGACCCTCCCTGTGCCAGAAGGCGGAGAACATCACCACCCACAGGGAGGGATCATGAGGAGGAGGAGGAAACATCCGACGGAGCATCCCAGACGTCGTCACGGCCTGCTGCTGAGGTTCCCCGCAGGAAGCCGGGTCGTCCACGGAAAGGACCGTGAGGGTGGCTGCTACATCACCATCTCCCAGGACACCTGGCCTGGCACCTGGCCCACTGGAGCAACAGCATCACAGCATCAAGAGACATTCTCTGCCACATGGCCCTGCTGGTCACTGGCTGACCAATGTTGACAAAGACTGTGGCATGGACTCTGAGGATTTCCAATGGCAAGGACACCAACTCCCCTACTGAAATTTGGATTCCCTAATCCCAGAAAGCCCCTCACTTTGTCCCCCCCCCCCCAATAATAAATCACACTATTAAGAGTAGATGCCTGCTGGTAGCATTATTACCTAACATGTGTCTTGTACAGTCTAAACATGCCTGAGTCATCTTTTCACTTCAACCATCCACACCCTGGGGCCTGAGTCTGGCACAGGACACATGGGTCACAGTTTATTAGGCAAGACAGACATGGAGCACCATACACACCCGTGATGGTCAGAACCAGCTGAGGGGGTGGCCGAACAACCGTGCTGACAGACACATTGAGTACAGCAACAGTCATGCGCAGAGGTCAGGGATCCTGGCCCGTGTCCTGGGGGGCACCCAGGTATGTGTAGACAGGTGGCAGAACCATGTCCTGCAAGCTTGAGTCCGGTGAATGCAGAGAATGGGGTCATGGACAACGTTGGATGCATGGGGATGGCACATGTCACAATACCCACACAGTCATGGACATCATGCCCATACACAGTCTCAGCACACACACACAGCTTGCATCTTGCCACTCGACACATTGACACATAGCCACAATCAGGGAATACCATGCCAGACATGCAGGATGCACCGTGCCAACACACCAGCACTGACTGAGAAGAGGCACCTTGGAGGCATAGGGACACCTTTATTAGTCATGTTTTTGGGATTGCAGAGGCAACTTGAAGTACACATGAACACATCATGTGGAGTAACATGTGGCTCCAACACTGGCACCCCCCTTCTGCAGCACAAATGCGTGATAGCCATGGAACTGGCACACAAGCGTCGGCTAACAGCTAAACACCCACAGCTGCTCACGGAGAGCCTGCCATACACCATACATCCGCTGATGTGGAAGTCCCACGCCATGTCAAGACAATGTTAACCGTATGTGTCCGAGGGCAGTGTCACACACATTGATGCCATCATCACAATCCACTATCCCATCACTGATGACTGACAACCAGGCAGCCCATCTATTCAGGTGTACCCAGCTGCATGTCGTGTCCCATGGGGATGCCACATGTCTGCAGAGGAACCAAACCCCGACCGGGGCAGTGTGCACACATCGTGAACAACTGCCACACCCAATACACCCCAGATGCATCCCTTTCCCCATGGAGACTTCCAAACGTGTCCGTGCCTGTAACGCTGAGTCAGCCCACGATGTCATGTCCATGAGGAATAGCAGTGCCACAACAATGCAACCAGCAAACGGCATGCGCAGGTACCTGGGGAAGAGAGACACACAAGAAGTCAGCCACAAAAAGCACAGCCACTTGCATGTGCAGTTACTCGACACATGTATGGATGACAACATGCTAGGTCACAATTATGACTGGGGAAATACTACCATCACTGCCACCATCACTCCAGTGACACACCCACACACACCTCTGACCCACGTGCCATACATGCAGGTGGAGACACACATCACAACGCATGCCACACGGGGACCAATGCGTGCACACTCAGACCCTGGTACTCACCACTAAGCAAAGAAGTCGCGTATGAGCCGAGTCCGGATGTCCTCTTGCGGCTCCACATCCTCCACATCACTAGCCCCATTGCCAAGCCCTTCGTCCTCCACGGGTGGATGGTCCTCGTCATGTTGATTCAGGATGAGTGGCACAGCTCTTTCAACTGCCATGTTGTGCAGCATGCAGCAGACCATGAAGATCTTGCAGACCTTCGCCGGGGCATAAGGGAGTGCACCGCCGGTCTTGTGGAGGCACCGGAATCGGCTCTTCAGCATGCCAAACGTCCTCTCTATCACTCGCCTTGTCCGGCCATGGGCGGTGTTATAGCGGAGCTGGGCCGGCGTGATGGGGTTGCGGAGAGGTGTCAGCAGCCAAGGCATGTTGGGATAGCCAGCGTCCCCTACATGGGAAGCACATGGACATCGTTAGAACTGGTGTAGCGGTCGTGCTGGTCGGCTATACAGAATACAGGACAGACAGACTGTACCCACCAACAACACATGCCCGTTCGTTGCGCAGCTGCATCATCATATCAGGCATCCCGCTACGCCTCATGATGTAGGCATCGTGTGCTGATCCTGGGAAACGAGCACAGACATGTGAAATCACCATATTGGACAGACACACCACAAGGGCATTGATGGAGTGGTAGTGCTTCCGATTGCGGTACGCCACCTCCCGTGCGTGTGGTGGTACCAAACCTACATGTGTCCCATCTATGGACCCAATGACATGGGGCATCCCTCCCAGGGCATAGAATCCACGCTTGACCTCAGTCATCTGTTCAGGGGTTGGGAACTTGATGAAGTCATCCAGGTGAATCAACATGGCCTCCAAGAAATCATGCAGCACACCGCTGAACATGCTCTGGGACATGCCACCAACATGAGCTATGGTATTTTGGAAGGTACCCGTGGCCAGAAAATGTAGGGCAGCCATTACCTTCAGCTGGGGTGTCAGTGCCGTAGGATACCTGTGCTGCGGTTGCAGGTGTGGTGCCAGTCTCGCCGTCAGCTCCAGAATCAACGGTTGGGTGAAGCGGTAGAGCCGGATCCTGTCATTCTCCTGCATGGTAGCCAAGTCTGGAATTCTTCGGGCAACAGGAGGCGCTCTGCAGTAATTTGGAAGTGACAAGGAAGAGTGAGTGCACTACGAGAACAACTCATGTCCACTGAGCACATGTAAATCTGGCAATACACACATGCCACATAGGGAGTCAGGCATGTGCTACATGCCCAGGACACGTATGGATGCAAGGTGACACTCCTTCCAAGACCCAGCTACACACGGTGATTGAGAACCTCCCCATGCCACGCCATGGAAATAGCTGTGTCCCAGTGCAAGTGCACTGCCCGACGCAAGACAGGAGTGACATACACCCACACATCAGCAGAAGTGTGATGCCGATTGCAGAGACTGGTAGCGGAACACTGGAGCCACAGGTCACATGACATTACACTAGTCCAGCCCACACACCTTGCCATGAAGGTGCACATGTCATGACTCACCACACATTCCTTGTGAGTTTGCTGACATGGCCTTGTCACGCTACTCCGTGTCCCATGCATACATGTGCACCTCACATCCGATAACACATGTGGCATGGTGTTGGGAACAGTGTGCAATGACAATCTACACACAGCCACATGTTGGTTGCTGCAATGGCTGCAGCTTTTGAGGGTGCTACAACATCAACCTGATGTAAATCCCGGACACATATATGACATAGTCACATTGTGCACTGTGGGTAGTGACAAGTCATGTGTCATGACCCCTGTACCGGGCATCATGGGACACTTCCGTGTGTTGGTGTCCGTGCCATGCCAGTGACGCTCACCCCAAGTGCGCAGTCCCACATGCACACATGTCAAAGGAGTCAAGGGCATGCCTGGCACACATTGCACCCTCACACAGTACACATGTACACATCTCATCATACATCTGGTGCCTTCTCCACTCAGGAGGCATGTTCCACATCACAGCCTGTGACACCTGTGCCCCACACATGTAGTAATGCACAGACGATGCCTTGATGTCCATTCCTGGACAAGTATGTCCATCCATGGACAAGTATGTCCGCCCTATTCCTACATGTGTGTCGCCTATCACCACAGTGATGTGTAAAAACCGCCGTACTGCTGCTGAGAGGGCCTGTGCATGTTCCCAAATCACTGTGGGAGTGCTGCCGTATGTGTACCCATCGTGATGGCGAGCGTACAGGCATTTGTACGGTCCGTACCACTACGGGTACGCATACGCGTGCAGACCCATAGTGATAGTGAGCGTACATGCGTGTGTACGGTCCGTACCACTACGGGTACGCATACGCGTGCAGACCCATAGTGATAGTGAGCGTACATGCGTGTGTACGGTCCGTAACACTACGGGTACGCATACGCGTGCAGACCCATAGTGATGGAGAGCGTAGGCATGCATGTACGGGCCGTTGCCATGCATTTGGGGTGCCCTAGGGCCCCGAAACGCATCGTACCTGTGTGTGATGCTCCAAATTACATAGGGGACAAGTATTAAGGCCTACATGCATGCTGGTTGTCATGGAGACCAAGTTCAAAATTCGAAATTGTTCTGGAAGGTGCACAGCAGAAGTCAGTTGGAATTCTTCTACTTTGTTGCAATGTGTTTGTGGGGCTGACATCATGCAGGAGAATGAAACCGATAGAGAACCCACAGACTGCTAGGTTTGAAGGGATTGGTGGAAACATAGGATGCAAATGTGAGTGACCAATCACTCTGTACTCCTGTGCATGAGACTGGGCAGAAGGGCACATATAAGGCAGCCAGGTCCCATGAGGGAGCACTTGCCTGCACATCTTTGCATTCGTCGACCCAGCTGCTGCTACTGATTCCCTGGAACCGTGTCAAGGGCTGTGGAGAGGACACAGCCATTCACCCTGGAGGAGAACATGGCTCTGCTGGATGTGATCCTCCCACAGTACTCCATGCTGTATGGGCGACCAGGGTATCAGGTGAGTGCATAGGCCACTGCCACAGACTGTCCCTATGTTGTGACTGTGACTTCTGCCATTGCGTCCAGGTGTAACACACATGCCATGTACTGTCGGGGGGGTCCCAGGGGGGGGGTGCCTGATGTCTCCCAGCAGTGCCCTGAGACAGGAGGGGTGGGGGCCTATCACTCCCAGCAGTGCCCTGAGACAGGAGGGGTGGGGGCCTATCACTCCCAGCAGTGCCCTGAGACAGGAGGGGTGGGGGCCTATCACTCACAGCAGTGCCCTGAGACAGGAGGGGTGGGGGCCTATCACTCACAGCAGTGCCCTGAGACAGGAGGGGTGGGGGCCTATCACTCACAGCAGTGCCCTGAGACAGGAGGGGTGGGGGCCTATCACTCACAGCAGTGCCCTGAGACAGGAGGGGTGGGGGCCTATCACTCCCAGCAGTGCCCTGAGACAGGAGGGGTGGGTGTGATGCACAGTGTGAGCCTTGATCATTGATTGTGACATTGCCATCATTCCACCTGTGTACCCACTGTGGCACGTACTGCTTTTTCCCTCACCAGGGGATGATGTCCCTATGACAAAGGTGCAATGCGTTGGCTGCATGACATGCCTTGTTGTAACCAGCTAATTTGTACCCATATGTCTCTCTGTGACATGTGGCTGGTGTATTGATGTGGTGTCACTTGTTCCTCCTCACAGGTAGGCGCCACTGCCAAGGAGCAGATCTGGCTGACCGCCGTCAGTGCCGTGAGGGGTGTGGATGGTCGGAGGCGGAGCCTGCCCCAGGTGAGGAAACGCTGGCAGGATATCCGGTGCTGGACGCGGAGGATTGCACGGCTCCTGCTGGGGGACTCACCTGAGAGCCACAAGAACCGCGGCCGCCGCCGTCTGAGCCACCTCCACAGGCGTGTGCTGCCGGTGGTCTTTCCAGACCTGGAGAGGCGCTTACAGGCGATGCAGCAGCCGGAAGGGGGTAGGTACATGTGTGTTTGTTGTGTGTCACCGGCATTTGTAAGGGCACAGTAGCATGAATTCACTGGCAGGGTTTAAAGGTGCTGTGCAGATCCTGTTTGCCCCAGTATAGCGCTGTGCCCCTGCCACCCTTCCCCTCCTTGCAATGTGTTCCCTGGTCTGTGTGTAGTCACTCCTTCACAAGGTAATGTAGGCTGGCGCTTTGTCCACGAGAACAATGACTGTAGCATCATGTGTGGGGGTGGTGTGTAACAGGTTGTGGGACCTTGCCTGTGCACTGTCAAGTTCACTGCATGTGGGTTCCATGTCAGTTGGCACTGATGCTGACTCCAGACATGGGAGTTGGTCTCTCATGTGTCATGCCTTACAGCGTGCATGTCCTATGTAGTGGCCTGTGACATGATGTGCATGAGTGTGCGATACACATATTGCAGGGATGGTGACGTGTGTTGCAGTCATTACCATTCAGTAGCATGTAGTTGTGTGCCCACTACTGTCCCCTGGGGCAGCTCTTCCTCAGTGGTGTTTGTGTCATCATAAACGTGGCCAATCTCAGTGTCTACAGCGTAGGTTGTGCTCTGTGCCATTGTCCCCTGTCACCATGTATATTGACGTGCTATTTTGTACAGGTGTCCACTGTGCAGCCTGACCTGATTGTCCTTCTTCATACTCACAGTTGCCAGTGCCTGTGTGTCTTGTTATACTCATCTGAGGATGGGCACTGGTACCTCATTATTTGTACAGGCGCACCTTGGCTGTTTGGCGTCCAATCTTGCTTTTTGCCTGCCCCTGTGTGTATCACCCAGACTATGAGATGTTGGTGCCACCTGTGTCTCAACAATTTGCCTCGTGTAGGGTCTTGTTGGGGCGGGCAATGCCTATGTGTCAAATCCTGATTTCCACTTGCTGGGTCTGGGCAGTGTGTGATGTGTCTGGACACACACGCAATGTGCAGTGACCGAGTCATGTTGGGCATGTTTTCAGCATTACCTATGCAGCATGTGTCTCAAGTTCATGGATATGGTCCCTGGTCATCGGTATTTTCGCCAACGCTGTGTGGTGCAGATGCAGTGCTGGATTGTCCCCAGGGCCTGGGTGCTATGTCAGACTCCGTTTCCTGTCTTTAGCTATTGTCTCATGCTCTCCATGGTATTTCAGTGGCATGGTGGCTCAACCAACTGTGTGTTTCATGCCCTACATCGGTACCCTGTTCAGTAGATGTTAGGGATCTTCCTTTTCAGGCTATGCAATGTTACCTATGTAGATTGGACTCATGTGACAGATGTGTACAGGTGTCTGATTAATTTCTGTCTCTCCACCCTGCCCACAGCATCGTCGGGGGACACAGAGGGAGACATGGACACAGACCAGGCGGAGGGACCGAGCACCAGTGCCAGCCGTGACATCGGGTCTGGCACATCGAGTGGGACAGAGGCGGAGGAGAGTGTGGCCGAGGACCTGTCGACTGGCACATCAGACTACGAAGCTGACAGGTCCGAGGAGGATGTCTCCGAGTGGGCGGAGGCTGCACCAGCAGCTGACAGCGGAACAACACCTCGCACCGCCCCCTCAGTTTCCATCAGCCGCCTCCCACTTGCTCGTGTCCCTTCCCAGCGTGCCCGGTCACAGCATGTCTCCTTCCTGCCAGGCACCGCACCCCCTGCCCCTGTCTCCACTGCTGCCGCCAATGCAGAGTCTGTGGACATCCAGCGGCAACTGCAGGTTGGTCAGGCTGCGATCCTTAATGTCCTCCATGCCCACGGCAAAACCCTCACCAACATCGAGGCTTTCTTGGAGGGCATTCATTCATCGCAGGCTGACCAACGCAACTTGCTGAGGTCCATAGACTCCACACTGACTGCAGCAGTGGGTCTCCTGCAGCGCGACCTCCCCCCACCTACCCCTGCCCCATCCACACTTCCCACTCCCATGCCTGTCCCACGTACACCCAGACGTCGGCATGCACCCACATCAACGGACACGGGCACCACACCAGCAGGGAAGGTCCACCGCACTCCTCCTGACACGCACACACAGGGTGAGGTAGGTACACCCACTGGGTCGGGGGGCAAACGTGTGACACGCAGCCATAGTGGGAGTCCGCATTCCACCCAGTCCACTCCCTCCAAATCCCCTCCCCTCAGCTCTCCTGGCCACATCTCCCCCAAGGACTCCTTCATGGCCGCTCTGTCCCTGAGCCCCACGGTTACACCACCACGCAAGCGGTCAAGGAGGTCCCCGGTCAGGGTGGTTGAGTCTCCCCCCTGTCTCCACCCTCCCCCAGTGGCGCTGCGACCCATCCCTCTGACCCACCCCCCTCCTTGGGGCCTGAGGTCCCTTCGGGTGCAGGGGACTCCCTGGAGGACCTTGCAAAGGTGTGTAGTGCCATCCTGGCCTCCGCCTTTGGCCCTGCCCCACCCCCTGTGGTGGAGTCCTCCATCCCTGCACCCACAACGTCGCCCCTTTGCCCTGATGTCCCTGCGGTGCCTGTTGCTTCCCCCCCCCGATGCCCTCACCAGTGTGGAAGACGATGCCATTTGACTGTGCAGGCAAGGTAGGGGACACGCATCCCACTGTGTCCCCCATCCAGCTGAGAATCATTGACTGCCCTATGGGCTTTGTGAAGATTGAACTGCCTGCGATCCACGGACATTGTGCTCATGCTGAATAAAGCTTAATTTTTTTTTCATTATCACACTACTGCTATGCTGGTATTGGTGTTGGTGGGGCTGTTACATGGTTTTGGGTGGTGTGTAAGGGTTTGGGTGTGTGGGATGTGTAGTAGTGTACTGCTCATTGGTGGGACCCTGGGATCTGTGTGCCATCACAAGGTGTTGGCTAACTTTCTTTGTTCATGTAAGCAGTTACTGCATGGTGCACTTGTCCCAGGGTGTATTCCTTCCTCTGTGTACCCAGCTTTCTTCCCTGCAGGGTGTTCCCAATGTTTAGCGCAGAGCTGTGTCTACATGAGCTGTGTGTGTGACGGAGCCCTTCTACTTTGGCCATGCATGCAGGGCCATGTGTCCACCTGCAACAATCGTGGCATCCTTGGTGATCACTGTACTTGTGTGTGGAGTCTGTTGACATGAGTTCATGGGGACATGTTCCCTTGTAGCCAGTATGCATGTGGATAATTCTGGCCTCACACACATGTGTTACACCCCTCCTGTCTCAGGGCACTGCTGGGAGGACTCTGCACACACCCCTCCTGTCTCAGGGCACTGCTGGGAGGACTCTGCACACACCCCTCCTGTCTCAGGGCACTGCTGGGAGTGATAGGCACCCACCCCTCCTGTCTCAGGGCACTGCTGGGAGGACTCCACACCCACCCCTCCTGTCTCAGGGCACTGCTGGGAGGACTCTGCACACACCCCTCCTGTCTCAGGGCACTGCTGGGAGGACTCTGCACACACCCCTCCTGTCTCAGGGCACTGCTGGGAGGACTCCACACCCACCCCTCCTGTCTCAGGGCACTGCTGGGAGGACTCTGCACACACCCCTCCTGTCTCAGGGCACTGCTGGGAGTGATAGGCACCCACCCCTCCTGTCTCAGGGCACTGCTGAGAGGACTCTGCACCCACCCCTCCTGTCTCAGGGCACTGCTGGGAGGACTCTGCACACACCCCTCCTGTCTCAGGGCACTGCTGGGAGGACTCTGCACCCACCCCTCCTGTCTCAGGGCACTGCTGGGAGTGATAGACACCCACCCCTCCTGTCTCAGGGCACTGCTGGGAGGACTCTGCACACATCCCTCCTGTCTCAGGGCACTGCTGGGTGGACTCTGCACACACACCTCCGATTTCAGGATATGTACGCTTGGAACATACACGGTGGGGGTACGCTCAATGCATTCGAGGTGAGGGTACGAGTCTACTTACACTGGTGTGGTGGGGGTACGCTCCATGCATACGCGGGTGGGGGTACGGGTCGTACTTACACTGTTGGGCTGGGGGGTACGCTCCATGCATACGCGGGTGGGGGTACGGGTCGTACTTACACTGTTGGGCTGGGGGGTACGCTCCTTGCATACGCGGGTGAGGGTTCGAGTCGTACTTACACTGTTGGCATGGGGGGTACGCTCCATGCATACGCGGGTGGGGGTACGGGTCGTACTTACACTGTTGGGCTGGGGGGTACGCTCCATGCATACGCGGGTGGGGGTACGGGTCGTACTTACACTGTTGGGCTGGGGGGTACGCTCCTTGCATACGCGGGTGAGGGTTCGAGTCGTCCTTACACTGTTGGCATGGGGGGTACGCTCCATGCATACGTGGGTGGGGGTACGGGTCGTACTTACACTGTTGGGCTGGGGGATACGCTCCTTGCATACGCGGGTGAGGGTTCGAGTCGTACTTACACTGTTGGGCTGGCGGGTACGCTCCTTGCATACGCGGGTGAGGGTTCGAGTCGTACTTACACTGTTGGCATGGGGGGTACGCTCCATGCATACGCGGGTGGGGGTACGGGTCGTACTTACACTGTTGGGCTGGGGGGTACGCTCCTTGCATACGCGGGTGAGGGTTCGAGTCGTACTTACACTGTTGGCATGGGGGGTACGCTCCATGCATACGTGGGTGGGGGTACGGGTCGTACTTACACTGTTGGGCTGGGGGGTACGCTCCATGCATACGCGGGTGGGGGTACGGGTCGTACTTACACTGTTGGGCTGGGGGGTACGCTCCTTGCATACGCGGGTGAGGGTTCGAGTCGTACTTACACTGTTGGCATGGGGGGTACGCTCCATGCATATGCGGGTGGGGGTACGGGTCGTACTTACACTGTTGGGCTGGGGGGTACGCTCCTTGCATACGGGGTGGGGGTAGGGTCCGTACATGTCTGTCCCCACGCTATGTGATGTTTGTGCGGCCCGTACCCAGGCCTTTGCCACGTGGGTGCGATCCGTCCCGCCATTGTTGGGGTGACGTGTGTGGGCGGGGTCCGACTCGTACCCACGCTCTTCAGGCGTGGATACGGGACGTACCTGTCTGGTTGTGTTGCCGGTTCGCGTGGTGACGGACTTCCGTTGTGGCGGTCGCTGGCTTATCAGGACACGCCCCCACCCCCTCGTGGTGACCAGGGCATGGGAGTCAGGTATGTCCAGGCCATGTGTGGTGTGTGACTTATGTGGTTGTTTTGTGGCCTGCCCTGGTCGTGCCACCCCCACCCCACCCCACTTTCCCCCCTCCCTTAGTTATTCTGACCTTCTGCGGCGTCTGCGTCGTAACCTGTAGAGGAGGTGTACTGCTATGAGGGCAGGGATGACTCGTAGGTTCGGGTCCATGTCTGTCCGTCGCGTACTGGTACTCCTTGCTCACGTCGTCCTGTCGCGTACGGGTCCTCCTTGATCGCGTCGTCCTGTCGCGTACGGGTCCTCCTTGGTGGCGTCGTCCTGTGTGTCCGTCACGTACTGGTCCTCCTTGTTCGCGTCGTCGTCTGTCCGTCGCGTACTGGTGGTCCTTGTTCGCGTCGTCCTGATTTCCCGGCAGTTTTTGGCTGCCGCAAAATATTCACCGTGCAGGGTGACGTCGGTGCGAATCGTGATTCCTGGGTCGTGAATGGCTGGCTGCGAGCGTCCCGACGTCAGGTCGGCGCTTTCCCGGATCACATTGGTAGGTGTTTTTTTGTTCGGTCGGGCTTTTTTACGATTCGTACGGTAATGGTGTACCCGTGCGAATCGTAATTCCTTGTTTGTGAAAATTGACGACCGGGTACGCGTCGGGCGGAGATTGTGCTCCGTCCGACGGTTCGTACCCGGTTTTTGCAGGATCGTGATCGGCACCTTAGTGTAGTATTTATCTTTGCTCTTGTATTTCCGTCGACAGTATTTTCCACACCGATGACTTTGGAAACGTAAAACTTGCTCCTTTAACTTTTTCTCTTCTGTGCTTTTTGGTATAGCACATGTTGCATATTCTTCAATGTAAGATAACACTGCTTCATCAGTATCTGTTCCAAACTTTGGGGCATCCTTGATCCACAACAGCATATGAATATGAGGAGTACCTCTTGCCTGGTACTCTTTTCTCCAAAAGAAATCCACTACTTCTCCTAGAGGTGGATTTTTTTTATTGCAGATGAAGGACATCATAGCCTCAAATCTATGATTGAAATATCTGCAAACATTAACCGGATCCAATGAGCACAGTTCTCCTGCTGTCTTGTATTCGATGTTTTTAATGTTTGAATTTGCCTCTCGTAGAAAATCCAGTAAATCATCCCAAGCGTACTCGGCACAGCTTAGGGTAAGGAACCATGTTGGAGTTCCTAAATTCCGTAACATGCATTTTAATTCACCATGGCGTCGGTACCAATATTCATTTGTCCCACGCTGACAAGCCATCAGATTGATCAGTTGTGTTTCCAAATGATCATCTCGGTGCTGCACTTTCTCCATAAAATCCTTAGCAGACACATTTTATAAATGTACTCCACTTTTTAAAATGTGATTTACTGCATAAGACAGTGCAGACAAGTCGCTTTCAAATAAAAGATGGAACAAATAAGGAATACTTTGTCGAAATCTGGGATCTTCAGCATATAGTCTAGTAGTCCGATACTCAGAAGCTGGAATCTGTTCCGGACGTTCATCGTATCGTCCTCCTTTTCCTTTAGGAAACAGCTGGGGAAAACATCGAGCTTCCAAGCTCTCCTCCCATACACTCACAGGAGTTCCTTTTGCTTTCTTCATCTGAAATAGATCAATATTGTCTCCCATAACTTCTTTTGAATGAAGAGGATGTATGCTAAAATGTTCATAAATTTCTTCTTCCTTTGACTTGTCCACTTTTTCAATTTGTCCAGTTGGTGTTTCTGTGTCTTCTTGTAAATCTTCTTCTTCTTCTTCTTCTATATAAATTGATTCATACCATTTGTTATTCCTTTTCAAATACAAATTTGCTCTTTGTACTTTCCGTACATCTACCAGCTCCTGCCAAATCTTCTTATTCTTTGTAGGTACACCATTAACCAGAATAATTAATGGTTCAGTTTCCAAAGTATCCGCATCAATAGTTTCCATATTTTTTTTCAAATCCAAGGGCAAATACACCACTCTACCTTTTAAACCTCTCAGTAAATCTGAAGGAGGTAATTTACCAGTTTTGGGCTCCATACGTACTATGGTCTGGAACGGATGAACACATTGAATGAGTATAGACTCATATGTATTTAATTCAGAAAGTTCAGCAGGAATAGCATCCAATTCTAAATTATTATGTACAGCTCTGGTCGGCATTCTATTTTCCTCTAACTTGTTGTAACAGTATTTACAAATACGCTGAACTTCACCCAATTCAAAACAATTTTCAAGAAATATATAGGTGGCAAAATCCTTCCACTTATAATTATCTTCATTTTCACTCTTTCTGTAGAGATCAACATACCTGGTTTGTTTTCTATAATGAGTTCTGCGGCAACAAATACAAGTAATATTTGGTCTTTCATTAGAGATTATTGCAAATTTTGTTATGTGATCATTAAATGTCTTACTTACAGAGGGTTCTACATTTTCTTCCACTTCTTCCTCATTTACTGTGTCCTTCTCTGCACTGTTTTGTTCAGGACCAAAGTAACAAAACTGAATTTCATCAACAACCTTCTCTACATCTGATACCGTTCCACGGAACAGAGCCCTATTCAATTCATCTAACTTTATTGCTGGACTTTTAGCAAAATACAACCGTCTCACAAACTTTCTCATTTCAGTATGATGAACAGCCAGCATCCTAAAATGATGGAAAACACTATTACACACTTTTCTAGATAGACAAGCCAGAGAATGACCCTGCAAACCAGTATTCTCTCTCACTCTGCATGGATCTAGACTTTGAAGCACCTTAATCTTCTGTTTCACACTTTTTTTGCTATATTCTCTTAGAAACTCACGAAATTTATCAATAGATTCCTGACGCACAGTGCAAATACTGCTACAATTCCAAGTGTACACTGGGGCTTTAGGACGTCTCCCCATAGCCTCATCCGCCATCACTTGTACCTCATCTCTTGGAACCATTATCTCCTTCTCCATTATGCAACCATTTTTCACTTCATAAGCACGACCTCTGGTGTCAACTGCATGCAGCAAACTATTACTTTGAAAATAACTCTCTTCATTAAAAAAAGGTTCACTACTTGAACTATGCATCCATTTTCCTAAAAACACTTTACAAAAGTTTGTTCTGTTCACTACTCTTTTCCTTTTGCTATGTGATTTCAGTACATTAACCATTTTGTCTAATGTACGCATCCTATTCAAAATTAAAATGAATAGTTTCCTTTTTAATTCTAATGCCTTTGCTGCAATGGCTTCAATTTCTTTTTTTCTCTTATAAAACTTTGCCTTTTGCTTATATTTCTTCACATCCTTTATCAAATTGGACATAACTCTCCTCTGAAACATTTTTCTACGTATCTCTTTAAACGCTGTTTTTCTGTTTAAGTTTATCTTTTTAGTTGCAGAAGGTATATTTGCATTAACTAAATTCTCAATTTTTTCCTGTCCTTTTCGATTGGAATCATTCTTTCCAGTACAGACATTTTGTACATTTTTCCTTTTTTTGAATATGTTCCTTAGAAAATCTTTTGTTTGCTTACCAGAAGATGTTTTCTTCTTCCCAACATGAGCATCTTCAACTAACTTAGGTCCTCCAGTTATCTTCAAATATAGGTTTTTTTTGTGCTCTTTTTTTACTCTGGATTTTGTAGGCATCTTAAATTTTGTTCACTGCTCTTCAGCAATACCTGAAAAAAAGTAAAAAAAAATTCCTTTATTTTATTTAAATATATTACTACATTTGTTTTCACATTAGTCACAAAACGAAATTTCTTTGCCAATTTGAAAGCACACTTACTGCTCTTTTTTTTGGCAAGTGATAAACACTTTTACAGACTGACACATTATGAATCCACTTTTCAGATTTTTTAAAAAGCACATGTCCAAACTGCTTTTTCAGACCATCACCATTTGTAACCTGGGTGACTGCCTACACTCCAGCAAGGGCAACCAGCCTTAGTGATGCTGAATGTATTTGCATTACTGACTGAAACCTCAAACCCCACTCGCTTGTGAATACTGTGCATGATTCCATATGGTAAGTAGCTGGCTGTGTGCTAAGAGTCTGCTTCTGCACCAAAAAAAGGCTCCCCCTTTCCTTCTAATCCAACTGTGAAATCACCAGAGCAATACGCAATAAATCTATGCCTGTAATTCCTATTTACACACAGAGTCATGTTTTCACATTAGTCACAAAACGAAATTTCTTTGCCAATTTGAAAGCACACTTACTACTCTTTTTTTTGGCAAGTGATAAATACTTTTACAGACTGACACATTATAAATCCACTTTTCAGATTCTGAAAACAGCACATGTCCAAACAGCTTTTTGAGACCAGCAACATGTGTAACCTGGGTGACTGACTACACTCCAGCAAGGGCAACCAGCCTTAGTGATGCTGAATGTATTTGCATTACTGACTGAAACCTCAAACCCCACTCGCTTGTGAATACTGTGCATGATTCCACATGGTAAGTAGCCGGCTGTGTGCTAAGAGTCTGCTTCTGCACCAAAAAAAGGCTCCCCCTTTCCTTCTAATGCAACTGTGAAATCACCAGAGCAATACGCAATAAATCTCTGCCTGTAATTCCTATTTGCACACAGAGTCATGTTTTCACATTAGTCACAAAATGAAATTTCTTTGCCAATTTGAAAGCACAGTTACTGCTCTTTTTTTTGGCAAGTGATAAAAACTTTTACAGACTGACACATTATGAATCCACTTTTCAGAGTTTTTAAAAAGCACATGTCCAAACTGCTTTTTTCAGACCAGCACCATTTGTAACCTGGGTGTCTGCCTACACTCCAGCAAGGGCAACCAGCCTTAGTGATGCTGAATGTGTTTGCATTACTGACTGAAACCTCAAACCCCACTCGCTTGTGAATACTGTGCATGATTCCACATGGTAAGTAGCTGGCTGTGTGCTAAGAGTCTGCTTCTGCACCAAAAAATGGCTCCCCCTTTCCATCTAATGCAACTGTGAAATCACCAGAGCAATACGCAATAAATCTCTGCCTGTAATTCCTATTTGCACACAGAGTCATGTTTTCACATTAGTCACAAAATGAAATTTCTTTGCCAATTTGAAAGCACACTTACTGCTCTTTTTTTTGGCAAGTGATAAACACTTTTACAGACTGACACATTATGAATCCACTTTTCAGATTTTTTAAAAAGCACATGTCCAAACTGCTTTTACAGACCAGCACCATTTGTAACCTGGGTGTCTGCCTACACTCCAGCAAGGGCAACCAGCCTTAGTGATGCTGAATGTATTTGCATTACTGACTGAAACCTCAAACCCCACTCGCTTGTGAATACTGTGCATGATTCCACATGGTAAGTAGCTGGCTGTGTGCTAAGAGTCAGCTTCTGCACCAAAAAAAGGCTCCCCCTTTCCTTCTAATGCAACTGTGAAATCTCCAGAGCAATACGCAATAAATCTCTGCCTGTAATTCCTATTTGCACACAGAGTCATGTTTTCACATTAGTCACAAAACGAAATTTCTTTGCCAATTTGAAAGCACACTTACTGCTCTTTTTTTGGCAAGTGATAAACACTTTTACAGACTGACACATTATGAATCCACTTTTCAGATTTTTTAAAAAGCACATGTCCAAACTGCTTTTTCAGACCAGCATCATTTGTAACCTGGGTGTCTGCCTACACTCCAGCAAGGGCAACCAGCCTTAGTGATGCTGAATGTATTTGCATTACTGACTGAAACCTCAAACCCCACTCGCTTGTGAATACTGTGCATGTTTTCACATGGTAAGCAGCTACCTGTGTGCTAAGAATCTGCTTCTGCACCAAAAAATGGCTCCCCCTTTCCATCTAATGCAACTGTGAAATCACCAGAGCAATACGCAATAAATCTCTGCCTGTAATTCCTATTTGCACACAGAGTCATGTTTTCACATTAGTCACAAAACGAAATTTCTTTGCCAATTTGAAAGCACACTTACTGCTCTTTTTTTTGGCAAGTAATAAACACTTTTACAGACTGACACATTATGAATCCACTTTTCAGATTTTTTAAAAAGCACATGTCCAAACTGCTTTTTCAGACCATCACCATTTGTAACCTGGGTGACTGCCTACACTCCAGCAAGGGCAACCAGCCTTAGTGATGCTGAATGTATTTGCATTACTGACTGAAACCTCAAACCCCACTCGCTTGTGAATACTGTGCATGATTCCACATGGTAAGTAGCTGGCTGTGTGCTAAGAGTCTGCTTCTGCACCAAAAAAAGGCTCCCCCTTTCCTTCTAATCCAACTGTGAAATCACCAGAGCAATACGCAATAAATCTATGCCTGTAATTCCTATTTACACACAGAGTCATGTTTTCATATTAGACACAAAACGAAATTTCTTTGCCAATTTGAAAGCACACTTACTGCTCTTTTTTTTGGCAAGTGATAAACACTTTTACAGACTGACACATTATGAATCCACTTTTCAGATTTTTTAAAAAGCACATGTTCAAACTGCTTTTTCAGACCAGCATCATTTGTAAGCTGGGTGTCTGCCTACACTCCAGCAAGGGCAACCAGCCTTAGTGATGCTGAATGTATTTGCATTACTGACTGAAACCTCAAACCCCACTCGCTTGTGAATACTGTGCATGATTCCACATGGTAAGCAGCTACCTGTGTGCTAAGAGTCTGCTTCTGCACCAAAAAATGGCTCCCCCTTTCCATCTAATGCAACTGTGAAATCACCAGAGCAATACGCAATAAATCTCTGCCTGTAATTCCTCTTTGCACACAGAGTCATGTTTTCACATTAGTCACAAAACGAAATTTCTTTGCCAATTTGAAAGCACACTTACTGCTCTTTTTTTTGGCAAGTAATAAACACTTTTACAGACTGACACATTATGAATCCACTTTTCAGATTTTTTAAAAAGCACATGTCCAAACTGCTTTTTCAGACCAGCATCATTTGCAACCTGGGTGTCTTCCTACACTCCAGCAAGGGCAACCAGCCTTAGTGATGCTGAATGTATTTGCATTACTGACTGAAACCTCAAACCCCACTCGCTTGTGAATACTGTGCATGATTCCACATGGTAAGCAGCTACCTGTGTGCTAAGAGTCAGCTTCTGCACCAAAAAAAGGCTCCCCCTTTCCTTCTAATGCAACTGTGAAATCACCAGAGCAATACGCAATAAATCTCTGCCTGTAATTCCTATTTGCACACAGAGTCATGTTTTCACATTAGTCACAAAACGAAATTTCTTTGCCAATTTGAAAGCACACTTACTGCTCTTTTTTTTGGCAAGTAATAAACACTTTTACAGACTGACACATTATGAATCCACTTTTCAGATTTTTTAAAAAGCACATGTCCAAACTGCTTTTTCAGACCATCACCATTTGTAACCTGGGTGACTGCCTACACTCCAGCAAGGGCAACCAGCCTTAGTGATGCTGAATGTATTTGCATTACTGACTGAAACCTCAAACCCCACTCGCTTGTGAATACTGTGCATGATTCCACATGGTAAGTAGCTGGCTGTGTGCTAAGAGTCTGCTTCTGCACCAAAAAAAGGCTCCCCCTTTCCTTCTAATCCAACTGTGAAATCACCAGAGCAATACGCAATAAATCTATGCCTGTAATTCCTATTTACACACAGAGTCATGTTTTCATATTAGACACAAAACGAAATTTCTTTGCCAATTTGAAAGCACACTTACTGCTCTTTTTTTTGGCAAGTGATAAACACTTTTACAGACTGACACATTATGAATCCACTTTTCAGATTTTTTAAAAAGCACATGTCCAAACTGCTTTTTCAGACCAGCATCATTTGTAACCTGGGTGTCTGCCTACACTCCAGCAAGGGCAACCAGCCTTAGTGATGCTGAATGTATTTGCATTACTGACTGAAACCTCAAACCCCACTCGCTTGTGAATACTGTGCATGATTCCACATGGTAAGCAGCTACCTGTGTGCTAAGAGTCTGCTTCTGCACCAAAAAATGGCTCCCCCTTTCCATCTAATGCAACTGTGAAATCACCAGAGCAATACGCAATAAATCTCTGCCTGTAATTCCTCTTTGCACACAGAGTCATGTTTTCACATTAGTCACAAAACGAAATTTCTTTGCCAATTTGAAAGCACACTTACTGCTCTTTTTTTTGGCAAGTAATAAACACTTTTACAGACTGACACATTATGAATCCACTTTTCAGATTTTTTAAAAAGCACATGTCCAAACTGCTTTTTCAGACCAGCATCATTTGCAACCTGGGTGTCTTCCTACACTCCAGCAAGGGCAACCAGCCTTAGTGATGCTGAATGTATTTGCATTACTGACTGAAACCTCAAACCCCACTCGCTTGTGAATACTGTGCATGATTCCACATGGTAAGCAGCTACCTGTGTGCTAAGAGTCAGCTTCTGCACCAAAAAAAGGCTCCCCCTTTCCTTCTAATGCAACTGTGAAATCACCAGAGCAATACGCAATAAATCTCTGCCTGTAATTCCTCTTTGCACACAGAGTCATGTTTTCACATTAGTCACAAAACGAAATTTCTTTGCCAATTTGAAAGCACACTTACTGCTCTTTTTTTTGGCAAGTAATAAACACTTTTACAGACTGACACATTATGAATCCACTTTTCAGATTTTTTAAAAAGCACATGTCCAAACTGCTTTTTCAGACCAGCATCATTTGTAACCTGGGTGTCTGCCTACACTCCAGCAAGGGCAACCAGCCTTAGTGATGCTGAATGTGTTTGCATTACTGACTGAAACCTCAAACCCCACTCGCTTGTGAATACTGTGCATGATTCCACATGGTAAGTAGCTGGCTGTGTGCTAAGAGTCTGCTTCTGCACCAAAAAATGGCTCCCCCTTTCCATCTAATGCAACTGTGAAATCACCAGAGCAATACGCAATAAATCTCTGCCTGTAATTCCTATTTGCACACAGAGTCATGTTTTCACATTAGTCACAAAATGAAATTTCTTTGCCAATTTGAAAGCACACTTACTGCTCTTTTTTTTGGCAAGTGATAAACACTTTTACAGACTGACACATTATGAATCCACTTTTCAGATTTTTTAAAAAGCACATGTCCAAACTGCTTTTACAGACCAGCACCATTTGTAACCTGGGTGTCTGCCTACACTCCAGCAAGGGCAACCAGCCTTAGTGATGCTGAATGTATTTGCATTACTGACTGAAACCTCAAACCCCACTCGCTTGTGAATACTGTGCATGATTCCACATGGTAAGTAGCTGGCTGTGTGCTAAGAGTCAGCTTCTGCACGAAAAAAAGGCTCCCCCTTTCCTTCTAATGCAACTGTGAAATCACCAGAGCAATACGCAATAAATCTCTGCCTGTAATTCCTATTTGCACACAGAGTCATGTTTTCACATTAGTCACAAAACGAAATTTCTTTGCCAATTTGAAAGCACACTTACTGCTCTTTTTTTTGGCAAGTAATAAACACTTTTACAGACTGACACATTATGAATCCACTTTTCAGATTTTTTAAAAAGCACATGTCCAAACTGCTTTTTCAGACCAGCATCATTTGTAACCTGGGTGTCTGCCTACACTCCACCAAGGGCAACCAGCCTTAGTGATGCTGAATGTATTTGCATTACTGACTGAAACCTCAAACCCCACTCGCTTGTGAATACTGTGCATGATTCCACATGGTAAGCAGCTACCTGTGTGCTAAGAGTCTGCTTCTGCACCAAAAAATGTCTCCCCCTTTCCATCTAATGCAACTGTGAAATCACCAGAGCAATACGCAATAAATCTCTGCCTGTAATTCCTATTTGCACACAGAGTCATGTTTTCACATTAGTCACAAAACGAAATTTCTTTGCCAATTTGAAAGCACACTTACTGCTCTTTTTTTTGGCAAGTAATAAACACTTTTACAGACTGACACATTATGAATCCACTTTTCAGATTTTTTAAAAAGCACATGTCCAAACTGCTTTTTCAGACCAGCATCATTTGTAACCTGGGTGTCTGCCTACACTCCAGCTAGGGCAACCAGCCTTAGTGATGCTGAATGTATTTGCATTACTGACTGAAACCTCAAACCCCACTCGCTTGTGAATACTGTGCATGATTCCACATGGTAAGCAGCTACCTGTGTGCTAAGAGTCTGCTTCTGCACCAAAAAATGGCTCCCCCTTTCCATCTAATGCAACTGTGAAATCACCAGAGCAATACGCAATAAATCTCTGCCTGTAATTCCTATTTGCACACAGAGTCATGTTTTCACATTAGCCACAAAACGAAATTTCTTTGCCAATTTGAAAGCACACTTACTGCTCTTTTTTTTGGCAAGTGATAAACACTTTTACAGACTGACACATTATGAATCCACTTTTCAGATTTTTTAAAAAGCACATGTCCAAACTGCTTTTTCAGACCAGCATCATTTGTAACCTGGGTGTCTGCCTACACTCCAGCAAGGGCAACCAGCCTTAGTGATGCTGAATGTATTTGCATTACTGAGTCCAACCTCAAACCCTTAAACTATTCTTTTATTATACCAGTACACCTTAATTTATTGTGAAAACATAGTCCATATTATTTTACTTGTTCCTCACATTTAAATTTCTCCCAAAACAGAAAATAATAAACACAACTTCAACAAAAAGAATTGCATTTCTATTATTCATTTCTTAATTTACCATATACATCCCCTCTCAAACTCTAAACTCACCTTTAAAATTAGTTAGTTGTGAAAGAAATGTGGCACTCAAACAGCAGATTATTAGAGCCAGGATCTCTGTTCTTTACACCTCTCTCCTCTCAGCAGAACCAGATAATGGCAAACTTTCCCTCTCTTTTTCCACACATATACATGTTAGTTTCAAATCTCAGTGCTTGCCCCTTTTTTTCAAATGTAATCACACATTTCTATTGGTTGAAAACCAACCCTTTTCCAAAAGTACCCTTCCCCCAACTTGACTTCTGCCTAGTACCCTTCCCCCAACTTGACTTCTGCCTGCTACCATAGCAACAGCTCATGGAACACTGCTGTGTGGAGTCAGGTCAGAAGTTCGCCAAACAATGTTTCAATTCCACAGAGCAAGAGTGCTTGACTTTTCAAACCTAACAGCAAATCCATAGTACTGTTCTTTGGTAACACATTTTTCTGTACCAATACAAAACATGCTTCTATTAATTTACACATACAGCCTAGTTTTTATTCTAGAATGGTATGAAACAGCCAATCAGTTCTTTTTTTTATGAAAAAAATATGTATGCCTCCATTTCCAAACTGTCTTTCTTTTCATATTGCCATTCTACTGAATTACACCTCCTGAGTGCATCCAGTTCTCCTTTGTAGATGTTCACAGTGTGGATTGTAGGGCACAGCTATGTCTTCTGGAGTGAAAAGTTTGCAGAGAAAACAGGTATGGTGAGAGACCTTGCTTTGCCAAATGTAGACATTAAATGGATTGGTCAGAGAGGGTTAAAGTGGCACCAATTGATGCCATTGGTGAAATCCTTCATGCACATCCAACACCCTGACCTCATAATAGTGCACTGTGGTGGCAATGACCTAGGCACTTTGACTGGGGTAGGTCTGGAAATGCTTATGAAGGACACCTTTGCACAACTGTTTTCACTTTTCCCTAAAACTGCCTTTGTGTTTTCTAACATATGCCAAAGGCAAAAATGGAACTGGTCCAATCATTTCTGTCCGCAGATTGACAAAGCAAGAAAGCACGTCAACAAATCTGTTTCTGCTTTCCTCCGTGACTATGGTATGGGTTCCATTTACCACAACAACTTGCGTTATGACATGCAAGACATTTATAGAGGAGATGGTGTACACTTCAATGATGAAGGGAACAGAGTCTTCCTCTTGAACCTTAGACTCTGCATCGGTACTTACTTGTAGGTACCACTAAAAAATCACTTCATAAACACAACGGCTCTTTTTAGAGCCCCCTAATATCTAAACACTTAAATCTGATTTTCATTTCTTTTTTTTTTTTTTTTTTACCGTACGCTTACCGTACGCGTACCCCGTGATTTTTTTTAAAATCAATAAATGTTTTCTTTGTACTTTTCTGTCCTTTTTTGACCCACTTACAAATGTTAGGGGGTCTGTAACTCTCCTCCTTGCCCCCTTTTCTTGTTATCACTCTTTTTTTTCTGAGTGAAACACACGAAATGGCGGCCGCCGCTTCCTGGTTTCGACCGATTCGAATGTTTACTAAGATCTAAGAGCCAATCAGAGTCGCGCTCGCGCACGCCACCGTACGCGTACGGTAAGCGTACCGTAAGTGCACCGTAAGCTGGCTCAGATATATATATTGATTTAAAGGCTATTTTCTCAGAATCTACTGAACAGATTTACACCAAACCTACAAAAGGCACTTCCTTGACCTGAGGACTACCTCTCTGCCAAATTTCTAGTAATTCTGTTCAGCCGTTCGGGCTGTAGCCCTGTCTAAAGGTCCTATGGAAAAATGCATGGGAAAAACGCGTTTTGGGACCCCCCTTTTATCTCAGCCCCCGCTTGACGAATCCCCCCGAGACTTTCAGGGAAGGAGCGGAGCGTAGCGCCCCACCTATTTTGAAAAATTCGCGAGGATTCGTCAACCGGCGCCAAAGTTATTCAAAATAGAATGTTGCGGATTTCCTATGGAAACGTGGTCCTAACTATAACTACCTACTGGCGACCGCCAGTAGGTAATATATATATATATATATATATATATATATATATATCCCACAATAGCTTGCCTCGCAAATTGAACTCAGACCTTGAAGGGCGGCCAGTGTAGCTGGTACGAGGCTTCCAGTCATAAATACCACCAAATGCTCCTTAAACAAAGAGACACACCGACTCTGGCTGAAAGCTGCATTTCGTTTATTCATGGAAAAGCACGAAGGCAATAGGCATCCTTTTCCCAACGTTTCTGCTTCTGCAAGCCTTGATCACGGGAGGAGTCTCTGACTTTTGAATGACCCACGTGGTTTCTTAAATCACTGCAGGCCGTATTCTTTTGCAGAGCACGCAGGGGGAAATTATTTTCAATTTTAAACGAAGCGCTTTGTTAAGCATGTTCTTCTTTACTTGTCAATCCCCCAGCGCTAAATACAGTCAGCCAAAATGCACAGTTCGTTTTTCAGTTTCCATTGACTAGAAACACAGAATCAGCTCGCAGCCTCAGGCAATTATTCCTTAAGCTCCCAACTCACCACAAGCTGAAAAACATTTCAAGGTCTGAGTTCAATTTGCGAGGCAAGCTATTGTGGGACATTTATTGTTAGAACCGGACCTGCTTGCCCTGCGTGGAAATGTTTTTCAGCTTGTGGTGAGCGCTTCGTTTAAAATTGAAAATAATTTCCCCCTGCGTGCTCTGCAAAAGAATACGGCCTGCAGTGATTTAAGAAACCACGTGGGTCATTCAAAAGTCAGAGACTCCTCCCGTGATCAAGGCTTGCAGAAGCAGAAACGTTGGGAAAAGGATGCCTATTGCCTTCGTGCTTTTCCATGAATAAACGAAATGCAGCTTTCAGCCAGAGTCGGTGTGTCTCTTTGTTTAAGGAGCATTTGGTGGTATATATATATATATATATATATATATATATATATATATATTTTTTTTTTTTTTTTTTCTAAAGTTCCACAAAACGCTCCTTCCGACAGCTCGGGACCCAAGAAAGGTGGCGCACACTCCGGCGGAGCACTCCGGTAATCGGATCCAGACAAATAAACAACAATGACGTGTGCTCTCAGTCAAAAGGGAACCACACAGCAATCCAGGATATAATGGGTGTTGTAATCACAACGCGTTTCAGCTTACATCGAAGCCTTGTTCACGTGATAAACAGTGCACGAAAAACCTTGACTGATAAAGCTTTTCCATAATAGACATGAATGAAGGACATAAGCATGAAATGCTAAGGTCTAATACATGAGAGCAGCAGACATATTGGAATGATAAATGCCTTCTGTATATTGCAGTTTGTACGATTGAAATAAACAAAGCGACCTTGTATCTTTAGTAAACACAATTGTTTTTGGCCAAATATGTAACACGCTGGGCATGAATAATGCCTGACAGTTATATATAAACTGCTGTGATCGTTATAGATATTTAAAACCATGTTATGCATATGCCGCTAAGGACTAACCAATTAGGCGGTCAATCCACTACAGTATAAGTTAATATACGATACAAAAATACAGACAAATGTCCTAGTCAGAACATAATGTAAGACAATCTAATTGTTGTAAATTAATATCATGCTCATTGCGTTATAGTAAAATGTCATATTCTACGCCACCTTTCTTGGGTCCCGAGCAATCGGAAGGAGCGATGCTGTGACACGTTCGAGAGGTGAGCTTGGGTTTTGCTTGCACGTTGGTCCTGGGTGAGGGGGCGGGTTGCCCTCCGGTGGGTGGGTTGCTCGTGTATCTACGTTTCCCTTGTTATTGAGAATTGGCGGTTTCGACTGCAGGAACAATGGGGGCATAGTGTCACGCTCGAATACACTGATACACTCGTCAGAGAGGTTATATCAACTGAGGCCTGTGTGTGTATCATGTCATCTGTCATTCATAACGGATGAGGGTTATAATAACGCGGGGCAGAAGGAACTTGTAATTATACAAGGGGCAACACGGAACACACAGAACAACAGAGGAATTTATAGGGGTGCAGTGCATGATGGAGGAGGAAGATGAAAGAAGGGCAGCAGCCCAAGTTCTTTTTACACGGAGACAAAAACCCAATACAGTTACAGAGAAGGTGACAGTGCATTCTCTATCAATGGAGGACAAAATTAAGACTTTGGAAAAGTTTAAAAAGACTGAGATTTCCAAGTGGTGGGAAGCAATTTCCTTGCAAAATTATATCGATCAGGACATGATCCCCAGAGGTTTACGTATATTTATAACACCTACTTATGAAACACTGAATCCGGAGATGCTTACAGAATGGTCTGAGAACTAGGCCGTGAGTTCAAGAAGGATGTTGGAAATCCTGGTAAAGTATGCATGGATCGATAGGGATCTTATCCTTAAACAGATACATGAAATAATGGAAGATCTTAAAAAGTTTCCAGATACTGAAATAGTGGAAAAATTATGCAATGCTATGAAAGACCATCTTAAGAAATATGAGGAAGATATTAAGGCACGGAAGGAGAGAAAATTGACCCGGGATTACAATGATTATGAGAGCGGCAGAATCCTGACATTCAGCCGTAAATTCGACCATCTGTATAATAACAAAGAGTCATCAACAACAATTATTTCCAACAACGAAAGTAATCAGGCAGCCTGTGTATCATCAGCATCTACAGCCAGTGAAATGGAATCTGATGTTTCAGTAGAAACAGTCCTGAATATGGAATCTACAACTCGTCCTGTGAATTTTTTAAAAGAATATCGTCATCTGCGCCGGAGCAGGCGGACGAAGAAGGACACTCCGGCATTAAGAACACGGGGACAGAGGGGCCGAGGATGTGGCAGAGGCCGTGGAAACGTAGAAACTGAAGAAAAAGAATACAACAACGATGGCAGAAGAGGCAGAGCAAGGGGCGGCATGGGAAGCAACAGCACTCGCTCCAGAAGAGTTTATTAATGGAGACTGATATGGTAAATAAAACTATTATCAATCTCTCCAAGAGAGAGATGAATGACGTTGAAAAGATGACTTTATGGCACTCTCTTTTTGTCCTCTATTTCATTCAGTTACACTGATGCCAGAATTGATCTATTTAAGTTCATTAGGAAACTTAAACTTAAAAAGTGGCACAAATTAAAAAGATTAGGGGAAAGCAGGAATATCAGTACTTTCACCCCTAGTGACCAGGACAACATCAATGTTGGGGATATTGATACCCTCATTGTAATGATGCAACTCAATCACGAAGGCACTGACATGATGAGTATAGATAGTAGTGATCCAGGGCAAGTTACTCAAAACTGTGATAATCTTGGTCTCACCACTGACAGCACTGCCCCCTCGGGTTTTAGACCTAGATCCACATTTTATCCCACACTTCCACATGACACCATTGATACCTTCCATGAGAGTGTCAATAAGGCATTGTGCACATTCAGACATAGGAAGAATGACCATATCTTTACCAACAACAATCTATCATACTCTCAAAGACAGGCACTCAAGTCACTTATGGAAGATAATGACATTGTCATCCGCCCAGCGGACAAGGGTGGCAATGTGGTCATTGTGGACAGGGATAAATATATTGCTGAAGCACATAGACAACTGAATGGTACCAGATATTATGAACCCATCAGTCCTGAAATATACAACAATAGCATTACTAGACTATGGGATAAACTTACTATCTGGAAAGACAAAGGTATTCTTGAATGGGAGGAATTTTGTTACCTCAAAAATGACCATCCGATACTTCCTGCTCTCTATCTACTTTCTAAACTCCACAAAGAACCCATAGATCCACGGGGCGTCCTATGGTGTCCTCTAGAGGAAGTGTACCTGAGCATGTGTCCAAATATGTCGACCACTTCCTTAGGGACGGTGTTATTCGGTTACCCAGCTACATCAGGGATACCAAAGACTTTCTCAACAAAATTGAGAACTTACAATGGGAAGAAGACTTCCTTTTGATTACTCTGGATGTACAATCATTGTACACCATCATAGATCACAATCAGGGACTGGAAGCCTGTGAGCACTTCCTCAAAACTAGACCAGCCCGGTTTAGGGAGCATAATAAAATGATCCTAGAGATGATTGACTATTGCCTTGCAAATAACATTTTCTTATTCAATGGTGTCATATACAGACAAACAGTGGGCACTGCGATGGGTACATGCTTCGCTCCCAGTTTTGCGAATCTCTTTATGGGACACTGGGAGGAAGGGATATTTACCAGTCCTGACCTAGCTGGTGACCTTGAACGGGTCACTACCTGGATACGGTATATCGATGATCTGTTCATTGTTTGGAGGGGCAGTGAACAAGAGGCGATCTTATTCATCAAGAAACTTAATATCAACAATCACAACATTATCCTCACCAGTCAGATCAGCAAAGTCTATGCAGAATACTTGGATGTCAGACTAGAAATTCGGAACAAGAGTATTCAGACCAGTCTTTTTAGGAGCTGTCGGAAGGAGCATTTTGTGGAACTTTGTACATTGATGACAGCAATTTGGACCGGCCCTGCGTTGACCTGAACAGAAATGTATATTCGATGCTGTGACAAGTTCGAGAGGTGAGCTTGGGTTTTGTTCGCACGTTGGTCCTGGGTGAGGGGGCGGGTTGCCCTCCGGCGGGTGGGTTGCTCGTTCACTCCCCGGGTGGCGGCGTGCTGGCCCGGTGATCTCTTCGTGTATCTACGTTTCCCTTGTTATTGAGAATTGGTGGTTTCGACTGCAGAAACAACGGGGGTATAGTGTCACGCTCGAATACACTGATACACACGTCAGAGACGTTATATCAACCGTGGCCTGTGTGTGTATCATGTCATCTGTCATTCATAACGGATGAGGGTTATTATAACGCGGGGCAGAAGGAACTTGTAATTATACAAGGGGCAACACGGAACACACAGAACAACAGAGGAATTTATAGGGGTTCAGTGCATGATAGTGGAGGAAGATGAAAGAAGGGCAGCAGCCCAAGTTCTTTTTGCATGGAGACAAAAACCCAATACAGTTGGAATGGAATGGAATGGAAAAGCATTTATAGAGCGCATGGCTACCCGGAGGCATCCCAGCGCTAGTAGCAACAATAGGGGGGGGGAACCAGAACTAAGGAAAGAGATAAGTTTTATTTGTTTCCGAAAGGACATATGGTCACAGGTGGTACGCAGATGGAAAGGCAGAGTATTCCAGAGTTTAGAGGCATTGTAGGAAAAGAGCCTACCACCACTTCTGGATCTCTTAATCCTGGGGACCTCAATCAGATGCAAATCATCTTACCTGAGTCTACGCTTGGCTTTGTATGGGCGAATCATGGTAGACATTGATGACGGACCAAGTCCCTGCATTATTTTGTGCACTAAACATAGGGATTTGAATTTGATTCGTTCCTGGACCGGAAGCCAGTGGAGGGCTCGAAGGGCCGGTTCTGCTGACAGTCTATTGGGAACTCCCTATAGGAGTCTTGCTGCACTATTCTGTACAGATTGTAGTTCCTTGATTGCTGAGAGGGGGGAGCCCAAGTACAGGGCGTTCCCATAATCAAGCCTAGAAAGAATTAGTGACTGAATCATTACTTTCTTAGCCAAAGATGGGAGAAGAGGTAAGACCTTTCGGGCCATTCTAAGTAGGCCATAGCAGAGGGCTTCTGTTTTCCTAGCTTGCGTTCTGAGGCTAAGGTCCTGGTCCAACCATACCCTCAGACTCTTGATTTCTGATTTAGGAATAGGGGCTGGACCCATGCATAGTGGCCATAGCTGGCTGGGAATGTAGTGAAGGGAGTTACCCAAAATCATAATCTCGGTTTTTCCTCCGTTGAGCCTAAGTTGGGAATCATCCATCCAGTTTGAGATGTCTTTCAAGCTGGAGTGGATGGTGTGAAATTCTTGATTAGTTTGGGTAAGTCTGACCACTAGCTGGGTATCATCAGCATAGGTAATAATTCGGATTCCGTAGGGTTCTATTTTGGCTGCCAAGGGAGACATATACACGTTAAACAACGTCTGGCTAAGTGAGGAACCATGAGGCACCCCGTTCGGCAGATGTATGGATTTGGAAACCATGTAATCATTGAAAACTTGGAAAGTTCTATCCTCTAAAAAGGAGGATAACCACTGGAGTGCTGTGCCCCTGATACCAATATTCCTGAGCCGCCGGATCAAAGTAAGATGGTTCACCATATCAAAGGCGGCGCTCAGGTCAAGGAGTATAATGGCAGCTGATCCTCCAGAGTCCAAGATCTTTCTGCTTGCTTCCATCACTGCCAGAAGCGCCGTCTCAGTACCTTGGCATGGACGGAAGCCGGTCTGGGAGGGATGGAGGAGGCCATGCTCCTCAAGAAACCCTGAAAGAGCTCCATTTACGTGTTTTTCAGTGATCTTACTGATGGCTGGAAGAAGAGATATGGGGCGATAGTTGCCTGAGTCAGTCGGATCCAAGTTAGGTTTCTTTAGGAGAGCTCTTACCCTTGCCTCTTTCCACCTAGGCGGAACTATTCCAGTGGTAAGTGAGGTATTAATCAGGCTTATTATGTGTGGGGCTATAATGGGAGTGACTAGCTTCAGTATGTTCATAGGCGCTGGATCAGCTGGGGAGACGCTTTTTAGCATGGTCCACAGGGAGTTAAAAGTTTCCTGTGTCACCAGAGGGAGATCTTTCAAAATAAGATCTGTTTGAGGATCCAAGTGGATATGAGGGGGGGAGTCTTCCTCAGTCTTAGTAGAAAGAGATTCCACAATAAGCTGGACTTTATTGCTAAAATATTCTGCAAGTTTATTACATTGTTCGCCGGAAATATCGGGGGTTGCTCTGGGAAGAGGGGCTTTAAGGAGATTTTTTATAGTATTAAAAGTTTCTCTGGAGGAGTTGGGTGCTGCTAAGATTCTATTTTCATAGTATAAGGCTTGGGCTTTCCTTAATTCTCTTTTATAGGCAAGAATAGATGATCTGTATTCCTGTTTTTTTAATGGTAGGAAGTCTTTTCTCCATTGTCTTTCTCTTACTTTACATTGCTGTTTGAGGACACGTAATTCTGGTGTAAACCATGGTGTGTCTCGTGTCCCTGCTGACTTCTTTATCCCAGTTTTAGGAAGGACCGTGTTAAGTGACTCCTCTATCCAACAGATGAAGTCCTCATTAGCCTGACCAGGACATTGGGATTTGATAGGTTTTTCCCTTTCTAGTGCCTGAGACCATTTGTCCACGGAAAGCTTATTCCAGCGGCGTCCAACTGTCCAGGACGGTTGCATTTTGGGCCTGATTGTCTGAGGAGACCAAAGAAGTTTTATAAGAAAATGGTCTGTCCAGGGTAGCGGGGTGGATTCACTTGCCTTCAGATCAAGTAGGTTAGAGAACACTTGATCGAGAAAGTGTCCTCCTATGTGTGTTGGTTTACTAATTATAGGCGATAATTTAAGGGAAGTGAGGTCATTTGTGAGCTCAGAGGCATTGGAGGCCTGTGGCTCATCGAAATGAAGGTTAAGGTCTCCTAAAATAGTAAAATTGCCTGAGGCACTCGCTAGTTTTATTGTAGCCTCAAGCAAGGAGCTGTTAAATGATCCTATTGGTCCTGGAGGTCGATAGATTAAAATACCTGCAAATGCAAGAAGTGGAGAAAATTCTATCGAGAAGAGGACGTTCTCACAGTCCTTAAGCGGATTGCCCAGGAGGCGACAGACAAGCTGTTCTTTGTAGACAATGGCTATTCCACCTCCTCGGCTAGTGGGCCGGTCGACTCTTTGTAGCGTGTAGCCCCGGGGAAGAGTTTGCATGATATCAGGCTCTGAATTAGGGGAGAGCCATGTTTCTGTAAGAAAAACCACATCGGGGTCTTGATCTCCAAGGAGTATCCCTATCTCAGTGGTATGTTTGGGAAGGGATCTACAATTAAGAAGAAGTATTCTGAATTCAATTCTTTCCTAAGAGTTGTCAGGCCCATATGGTGTGAGGTTTTGGCTACATATAGGGCATTTATTAGGGATATTCTCCTGTGGGCATACAAACTCACAGTTAATTCCAGAGGGAAAATTGAGTTTATGAAGATCAGTGCTGGTATACATGCGACGGGCTGATATGAGCGGTGCAGGGGTTCTGGCCCCTGGACCCCGCCGGGCACAGACAGGCGCAGACGGGCTTGCCTTAGGTGAGCCTTTGGCGCGCCAGTGGCGCGCCCTCTGCGCGCGTCCGCTGCGCGCGTCCGCTGCACGGTCGCATGAGTGAGTGCTTTTCAAAGGATGCCCCCGCCCGGGTTGAGCCACTAGACTGCTGACCCGGCGCTTGTAACGCGGAAGTGAGTATTCCGCCCCCTAGAGCACTGAACACGGCTCTATTCCCTTTGACACACTGAATTCAAATTCACAAAATCAATTTCCAGACAATACAGATTTTGTTAAAAGCAACAGTGAAAGTTAAAAGTTTAAAATTGTCTTTAGCATGCAATTTGTCTAACGTCTAAGCGCACTGACCTGCAGCCACACTCCTACGTGAGTGTTCTGCTTCCGGCCTATGTCGGTAATGCGCGGTCGCATCAGTGAGTGCTTTTCAAAGGATGCCCCCGCCCGGGTTCAGCCACTAGACTGCTGACCCGGCGCTTGTAACGCGGAAGTGAGTATTCCGCCCCCTAGAGCACTGAACACGGCTCTATTCCCTTTGACACACTGAATTCAAATTCACAAAATCAATTTCCAGACAATACAAATTTTGTTAAAAGCAACAGTGAAAGTTAAAAGTTTAAAATTGTCTTTAGCGTGCAATTTGCCTAACGTTTAAGCGCACTGACCTGCAGCCACACTCCTACGTGAGTGTTCTGCTTCCGGCCTATGTCGGTGTTACAGAGAAGGTGACAGTGCATTCTCTATCAATGGAGGACAAAATTAAGACTTTGGAAAAGTTAAAAAAGACTGAGATTTCCAAGTGGTGGGAAGCAATTTCCTTGCAAAATTATATCGATCAGGACATGATCCCCAGGGGTTTACGTATATTTATAACACCCACTTATGAAAAACTGAATCCGGAGATGCTTACAGAATGGTCTGAGAACTCGGCCGTGAGTTCAAGAAGGATGTTGGAAATCCTGGTAAAGTATGCATGGATCGATAGGGATCTTATCCTTAAACAGATACATGAAATAATGGAAGATCTTAAAAAGTTTCCAGATACTGAAACAGTGGAAAAACTATGCAATGCTATGAAAGACCGTCTTAAGAAATATGAGGAAGATATTAAGGCACGGAACGAGAGAAAATTGAACCGGGATTACAATGATAATGAGAGCGGCAGAATCCTGACATTCAGACGTAAATTCGACCATCTGTATAATAACAAAGAGTCATCAACAACAATTATTTCCAACAACGAAAGTAATCAGGCAGCCTGTGTATCATCAGCATCTACAGCCAGTGAAACGGAATCTGATGTTTCAGTAGAAGCAGTCCTGAATATGGAATCTACAACTCGTCCTGTGAATTTTTTAGAAGACGAAGAAGGACACTCCGGCATTAAGAACACGGGGACAGAGGGGCCGAGGACGTGGCAGAGGCCGGGGAAATGTAGAAACCGAAGAAAAAGAATACAACAACGATGGCAGAAGAGGCAGAGCAAGGGGCGGTGGCACTTGCTCCAGAAGAGTTTATTAATGGAGACTGATATGGTAAAAAAAACTATTATCAATCTCTCCAAGAGAGAGAGATGAATGAAGTTGAAAAGATGACTTTATGTTTGGGACTCTCTTTTTGTCCTTCTATTTCATTCAGTTACACTGATGCCAGAATTGATCTATTTAAGTTCATTAGGAAACTTAAACTTAAAAAGTGGCACAAATTAAAAAGATTAGGGGAAAACAGGAATATCAGAACTTTCACCCCTAGTGACCAGGACAACATCAATGTTGGGGATATTGATACCCTCATTGTTATGATGCAACTCAATCACGAAGGCACTGACATGATGAGTATAGATAGTAGTGATCCAGGGCAAGTTACTCAAAACTGTGATAATCTTGGTCTCACCACTGACAGCACTGCCCCCTCGGGTTTTAGACCTAGATCCACGTTTTATCCCACACTTCCACATGACACCATTGATACCTTCCATGAGAGTGTCAGTAAGGCATTGTGCACATTCAGACATAGGAAGAATGACCATATCTTTACCAACAACAATCTATCATACTCTCAAGTCACTTATGGAAGATACTGACATTGTCATCCGTCCAGCGGACAAAGGTGGCAATGTGGTCATTATGGACAGGGATAAATATATTGCTGAAGCACATAGACAACTGAATGATACCAGATATTATGAACCCATCAGTACTGAAATATACAACAATAGAATTACTAGACTGTGGGATAAACTTACTATCTGGAAAGACAAAGGTATTGTTGAATGGGAGGAATTTTGTTACCTCAAAAATGACCATTCGATACTTCCTGCTCTCTATCTACTTCCTAAACTCCACAAAGACCCCATAGATCCACTAGGGCGTCCGATAGTGTCCTCTAGAGGAAGTGTATCTGAACATGTGTCCAAATATGTCGACCACTTCCTTAGGGACAGTGTTATTCAGTTACCCAGCTACATCAGGGATACCAAAGACTTTCTCAACAAAATTGAGAACTTACAATGGGAAGAAGACTTCCTTTTGATTACTCTGGATGTACAATCATTGTACACCATCATAGATCACAATCAGGGACTGGAAGCCTGTGAGCACTTCCTCAAAACTAGACCAGCCCATTTTAGGGAGCATAATAGAATGATCATAGATATGATTGACTATTGCCTTGCAAATAACATTTTCTTATTCAATGGTGTCATATACAGACAAACAGTGGGCACTGCGATGGGTTCATGCTTCGCTCCCAGTTTTGCAAATCTCTTTATGGGACAATGGGAGGAAGGGATATTTACCAGTCCTGACCTAGCTGGTGACCTTGAATGGGTCACTACCTGGATGCGGTTTATCGATGATCTGTTCATTGTTTGGAGGGGCAGTGAACAAGAGGCGATCTTATTCATCGAGAAAATTAATATCAACAATCACAACATTATCCTCACCAGTCAGATCAGCAAAGTCTATGCAGAATACTTGGATGTCAGAGTATAAATTCGGAACAAGAGTATTCAGACCACTCTTTTTAGGAAACGTACAGCAGGCAACAGTGTCCTGCATGCCCTCAGCAGCTACCAGAGACACTCAAATGGGGCATTCCATATGGGTAGCTGCTGAGGGCAAGGAGGAACTGTAACACGGAAGATGCCTACCAACTGGAGAGCACTGAAATGCTAGCTCACTTCAAGAGCAGAGGGTATCCTAATTGGGTATTACGTAGAGCCAAAGAGAGAGCAGATGCGGTGCCTAGACTTTCCACTATAACTGACAAACCAACAAATTCCTCACACGATAGCGAGGATAATACTCGCATAATTTTGACCTACAATGCTGATTCCAACAACATCCGTAAAATCATTGCAAAAAACTGGGACATTCTGAAGTGTGACAACATAATTGGGGAAATGATTTCCAACAGACCCAACATCATGTACAGAAAAGGCAGGAATATCAGGGACATGTTGGTTCACAGTGATGTCACCGTATATCCTGCCAGACATGAACATGGCCTAAAGGGATTGTTTCCCTGCGGCCATTGCAAAGCCTGCAGGAACAGTACCTTCATTAAAAACATCACATACAATGGTATTAGCAAGGACATTAGTCAATTCCTTACGTGCAGTACCACCTTTGTCATCTATGTGATTGAGTGCCCATGTAAACTCTGGTACATAGGCACTACTACGCTTTTGGCCAAAAAACGTGTACTGGAGCATTACAGAGCGATCACCAACAATGATGAAAAATATCCATTGGCCCGTCATTTCAGGGATAAACATTTCTCTAACCCGGCACTTCTAAGACTCTTCATCCTCGAACAAATTATGAACAATCCTAGGGGTGGAAATAGAGTATCAAATTGAGACAAAGGGAGTCCAAATACATAGTGGACTTTCAGACCAAAGATCCAGGTGGTCTGAATCAGGACGAGGAACTGGCGATACATCTTAGAGAATGGTAATTTCTTATGTTTCTCCTTCTTTCTTTCTTTTATTGGAGTCTCCGTTATTTAACATGATATTACGAATGTGATTCCTCTTATTTCCATATCTTAGATCTATGCACAGGATATCTTTTAATATTTTCAAATGTAGTAAAATATATGTGGTTCATATTTCTTTTGTTTCTTGATTTTATTTGCAGGAGGAAAGGAAGGTGCCCAGACACAGGCACTCACTTTACACGGGCTACCTACCCTTTTTCCCTGACCATCACTGAGCACCTTGACTCTACAAGAACGTATGATATGATATTTGTTGATTTATTTTGTGAGAGATCTTGATAGTGTTACTATGGGCATTTGCCCAACGAGTGTATATATATGGATAATATGACATTTTATTATGGCGACGTTTGGGTATTATTATATCCTTTCTCAATGCTGATCTTATGACTTGTACGTTGGGTATGATGCCATTTATTTTGTGATCATGTTACTAGGGATAGTTTATTTATTTTACTATCATATTTTATATTGTGATTTATGTGCAAGACATTCTATAATACCTGTAACCGCACATGCATTTATTATCTGCTACTTTGCTTGATTTCAATATACGTTTTAGGTTGATATTATACTACCTATGTTTCATGCCAACAGACAGCAATGCTGCAATGTTTACATGCAATGTATTAGTTGAGCAATACCATTGGTTCCTACATATCTGTCGTTTTGGTTATGAGCAATGTGGACAATTATCAGGGCACTTGCCCCCCCATGTGACTATAATGCAATGCGCATGATATTAATTTACAACAATTAGATTGTCTTACATTATGTTCTGACTAGGACATTTGTCTGTATTTTTGTATTGTATATTAACTTATACTGTAGTGGATTGACAGCCTAATTGGTTAGTCCTTAGTGGCATATGCATAACATGGTTTTAAATATCTATAACTATCACAGTTATATATATATATTCAATGAAAAAACCATAGGTTTCAGGCACGTTATAGTTAGGAATTAGCATTTAAAAAACCTTAGAAATTCACTGAAAAAACCATAGGTTTCAGGGGCGTTATAGTTAGCTGGACTTTTCACTCGTACAAAACCTTTCAAATTCCCCCGTTATAGTTAGTTCAGCTAACTCTAACTCGCGCGCCCGCAATGCACTGCTGATGATGTCACATATTACATCACTCATGACATGGTCAGTGACATCACTCATGACATCAGTGTTTAGATGTTGGTAGGCTCTAAAAAGAGCCGTTGTGTTCATTGAGTGTTTTTTTGAACCTACAAGTAAGTACCGATGCAGAGTCTAAAGTTCAAGAGGAAGACTCTGTTCCCTTCATCTGTGAAATGTACACCGTCTCCTCTATAAATGCCTTGCATGTTGTAAAGCAAGTTGTTGTGGTATATAGAACCCATACCATAGTCTCTGAGGAAAGCAGAAACCGACTTATTGACGTGCTTTTTTGCTTTCTCAATCTGCGGACAATATTGGTTGGACCAGTTCCACTTTTGCCTTTGGCATATATTAGAATATACAAAGGTAGTTTGTGGAAAAAGTGACATCAATTGCACAAAGGTGTCCTTAACAAGCATTTCCAGACCTACCCCAGTTAAAGTGCCTAGGTCATTTCCACCACGGTGCACAATTATAAGGTAGGCTGTGGGAGATGTAGAAAGGATTTCACTAAAGGCATTAATTGGTGCCACTTTAACCCTCTCTGACCAATCCATTTAATGTCTACATTTGGCAACGCAAGGTCTTTCACAATACCTCTTTTTTCTGCATACTTTTCTCTCCAGTAGACATAGCTATGACCTAGAATCCACACTGTGAACATCTTTCAAGGAGATCTGGATGCACTCAGAAGGTGTTTTTCAATAGAATGGCAATATGAAAAGAAAGATAGTTGTAAAATGGAGGCTTACATACTTTTTTTTTAATAAAAAGAACTCATTGGCTGTTTCAGACCATTCAACACTAAAAACTAGGCTGTATGTTTAAATTTTTAAAAGCATGTTTTGCATTGGTTCAGAAAAATGTGTTCCCACAGAAGATTACTTTGGATATGCTGTTAGGTTTGAAAAGTCAAGCACTATTGCTCTTTGGATTAGAAGCATTGTGTGCTGAACTTCTGACCTCTCTGATCACACCAGTGTTCCATGATCTGTTGCTATGGTAGCAGGCAGAAGTCGTGTTAGGGGTAGGAATCATTTGGAAAGGGTTGAAATTTGCAACCAATAGAAATGTGTGTTTCCATTTAAAAAAATGTGGGAAGCAAAGTGATTTGAAGGTAACATGTATATGTGTGAACAAAGAGAGGGAAATGTTGCCATTTAGTGGTTCTGGTGAGAGGAGTACAGCTCAGAGATTCTGGCTCTGATAATCTGCTGTGTTGTGAGTGGCACATTTCTTTCTCAACTAACTACTTTTAAAGGTGAGTTATGAATTTGAGAGGGGATGTATGTGGTGTATTTTGATATAAATAATAGAAATGTGTTTCTTCTTTTAAAGTTGTGTTTTACATTTTATGTTTTGGAAGATATTTAACTGCCTTGAACTTGTAAGATATTATGGAGTATGTCTTCACCATAAGTTAAGGTGTACTGGTATCACCCAGGAATACTGTTTTGTTCCTAGAATCACATCATGAGTCTGTGTGCACACAGGAATTTTTGTCAGAGATTTAATTCGTGTTGCTCTTGTTCTGTAAGACTTGCACACGTAGGAAAGGGGCAGCTTGTTTTTTTGAACTGTGATGGTTAGCATTCAGCACAAATCACTATCTCACAGATGAGAGGCAAATGCTAACACATTTGAAAACAACAGGGTAGATTTTCCTTCCACTCCTGCAATGGGTGAGGTAGTTCCTACATGTTCAAAACTCCAATTAACCCTTACCACAGGTGATCTTAAATACATCTCTGCAGTCTTCATGCAGTTGTGCAAGCGTCCATGCAGATCTCTCTTGCACCTGACAATACACAGTCTCCAGAAACACACTCTTAGCACACAGCCAGCTGTTTCTCCTGCACTCCCATGCTTACTATTCAGCACTGTGTGGTATTTCAGATAGCAGTGTGTAACGCTAACACATTCAACATCACCAAGGCTCATTTCCTTTGCTCTAGTCTAATCACTCACCCAGGTTCCACATGCTCATGGTCTCAAGTAGCTGTTAGGACATGTGCTCTTTTCTGCCTCTCTAAACTATAAGGAAAATGTGTCAGGCTGTTACAGTAATTATCACTTGCTCTACCACAGTAGTAAATGTGCTTTGAAATTGTCAATCAAATATCGTTTTCTGCCTAGAATCACACCATGAGTCTGTGTGCACACAGGAATTGCTGTCAGAGATTTAATTTGTGTTGCTCTTCTTCTGTAAGACTTGCACTCGTAGGAAAGGGGCAGCTCGTTTTCTTGAACTGTGATGGTTAGCATACAGCACACATCACAATCTCACAGATGAGAGGCAAATGCTAACACATTTGAAAACAACAGGGTAGATTTTCCTTCCACTCGTGCAATGGGTGAGGTAGTTCCTACATGTTCATAAGCCCAATTTACCCTTACCACAGGTGATCTTACATGCATCTCTGCAGTCTTCATGCAGTTGTGCAAGCGTCCATGCAGATCTCTCTTGCACCTGACAATACACAGTCTCCAGAAACACACTCTTAGAACACAGCCAGATGCTTCTCCTGCACTCCCATGCTTACTATTGAGCACTGTGTGGTATTTCAGATGGCAGTGTGTAACGCTAACACATTCAATATCACCAAGGCTCATTTCCTTTGCTCTAGTATAATCACTCACCCAGGTTCCACATGCTCATGGTCTCAAGTAGCTGTTAGGACATGTGCTCTTTTCTGCCTCTCTAAACTATAAGGAAAATGTGTCAGGCTGTTACAGTAATTATCACTTGCTCTACCACAGTAGTAAATGTGCTTTGAAATTGCCAATCAAATATCGTTTTCAGCCTAGAATCACACCATGAGTCTGTGTGCACACAGGAATTGTTGTCAGAGATTTAATTTGTGTTGCTCTTGTTCTGTAAGACTTGCACTCGTAGGAAAGGGGCAGCTTGTTTTCTTGAACTGTGATGGTTAGCATTCAGCACAAATCACTATCTCACAAATGAGAGGCAAATGGTAACACATTTGAAAACAACAGGGTAGATGTTCCTTCCACTCCTGCAATGGGTGAGGTAGTTCCTACATGTTCAAAACTCCAATTAACCCTTACCACAGGTGATTTAACATACATCTCTGCAGTCTTTATGCAGTTGTGCAAGCGTCCATGCAGATCTCTCTTGAACCTGACAATACACAGTCTCCAGAAACACACTCTTAGCACACAGGCAGCTGCTTCTCCTGCATTCCCATGCTTACTATTCAGCACTGTGTGGTATTTCAGATAGCAGTGTGTAACGCTAACATATTCAACATCACCAAGGCTCATTTCCTTTGCTCTAGTCTAATCACTCACCCTGGTTCCACATGCTCATGGTCTCAAGTAGCTGTTAGGACATGTGCTCTTTTCTGCCTCTCTAAACGATAAGGAAAAGGTGTCAGGCTGTTACAGTAATTATCACTTGCTCTACCACAGTAGTAAATGTGCTTTGAAATTGCCAATCAAATATCGTTTTCTGCCTAGAATCACCCCAGGAGTCTGTGTGCACACAGGAATTGTTGTCAGAGATTTAATTTGTGTTGCTCTTCTTCTGTAAGACTTGCACTCGTAGGAAAGGGGCAGCTTGTTTTCTTGAACTGTGATGGTTAGCATTCAGCACAAATCACTATCTCACAAATGAGAGGCAAATGGTAACACATTTGAAAACAACAGGGTAGATGTTCCTTCCACTCCTGCAATGGGTGAGGTAGTTCCTACATGTTCAAAACTCCAATTAACCCTTACCACAGGTGATCTTACATACATCTTGTCAGTCTTCATGCAGTTGTGCAAGCGTCCATGCAGATCTCTCTTGCACCTGACAATACATGCTTCTCCTCCATTCCCATGCTTACTATTCAGCACTGTGTGGTATTTCAGATAGCAGTGTGTAACGCTAACACATTCAAAATCACCAAGGCTCATTTCCTTTGCTCTAGTCTAATCACTCACCCAGGTTCCACATGCTCATGGTCTCAAGTAGCTGTTAGGACATGTGCTCTTTTCTGCCTCTCTAAACTATAAGGAAAAGGTGTCAGGCTGTTACAGTAATTATCACTTGCTCTACCACAGTAGTAAATGTGCTTTGAAATTGCCAAATAAATATCGTTTTCAGCCTAGAATCACACCATGAGTCTGTGTGCACACAGGAATTGTTGTCGAAGATTTAATTTGTGTTGCTCTTGTTCTGTAAGACTTGCACTCGTAGGAAAGAGGCAGCTTGTTTTCTTGAACTGTGATGGTTAGCATTCAGCACAAATCACTATCTCACAAATGAGAGGCAAATGGTAACACATTTGAAAACAACAGGGTAGATGTTCCTTCCACTCCTGCAATGGGTGAGGTAGTTCCTACATGTTCAAAACTCCAATTAACCCTTACCACAGGTGATCTTACATACATCTCTGCAGTCTTTATGCAGTTGTGCAAGCGTCCATGCAGATCTCTCTTGCACCTGACAATACACAGTCTCCAGAAACACACTCTTAGCACACAGGCAGCTGCTTCTCCTGCATTCCCATGCTTACTATTCAGCACTGTGTGGTATTTCAGATAGCAGTGTGTAACGCTAACATATTCAACATCACCAAGGCTCATTTCCTTTGCTCTAGTCTAATCACTCACCCAGGTTCCACATGCTCATGGTCTCAAGTAGCTGTTAGGACATGTGCTCTTTTCATGTATCTCTAAACTATAAGGAAAATGTGTCAGGCTGTTACAGTAATTATCACTTGCTCTACCACAGTAGTAAATGTGCTTTGAAATTGCCAATCAAATATCGTTTTCTGCCTAGAATCACCCCAGGAGTCTGTGTGCACACAGGAATTGTTGTCAGAGATTTAATTCATGTTGCTCTTGTTCTGTAAGACTTGCACTCGTAGGAAAGGGGCAGCTTGTTTTCTTGAACTGTGATGGTTAGCATTCAGCACACATCACTATCTCACAGATGAGAGGCAAATGGTAACACATTTGAAAACAACAGGGTAGATTTTCCTTCCACTCCTGCAATGGGTGAGGTAGTTCCCACATGTTCAAAACTCCAATTAACCCTTACCACAGGTGATCTTACATACATCTCTGCAGTCTTCATGCAGTTGTGCAAGCGTCCATGCAGATCTCTCTTGCACCTGACAATACACAGTCTCCAGAAACACACTCTTAGCACACAGGCAGCTGCTTCTCCTGCATTCCCATGCTTACTATTCAGCACTGTGTGGTATTTCAGATAGCAGTGTGTAACGCTAACACATTCAATTTCACCAAGGCTCATTTCATTTGCTCTAGTCTAATCACTCAACCAGGTTCCACATGCTCATGGTCTCAAGTAGCTGTTAGGACATGTGCTCTTTTCTGCCTCTCTAAACTATAAGGAAAATGTGTCAGGCTGTTACAGTAATTATCACTTGCTCTAACACAGTAGTAAATGTGCTTTGAAATTGCCAATGAAATATCGTTTTCTGCCTAGAATCACACCATGAGTCTGTGTGCACACAGTAATTGTTGTCAGAGATTTACTTTGTGTTGCTCTTGTTCTGTAAGACTTGCACTCGTAGGAAAGGGGCAGCTTGTTTTCTTGAACTGTGATGGTTAGCATTCAGCACAAATCACTATCTCACAGATGAGAGGCAAATGGTAACACATTTGAAAACAACAGGGTAGATTTTCCTTCCACTCCTGCAATGGGTGAGGTAGTTCCTACATGTTCAAAACTCCAATTAACCCTTACCACAGGTGATCTTACATACATCTCTGCAGTCTTCATGCAGTTGTGCAAGCGTCCATGCAGATCTCTCTTGCACCTGACAATACATGCTTCTCCTCCATTCCCATGCTTACTATTCAGCACTGTGTGGTATTTCAGATAGCAGTGTGTAACGCTAACACATTCAACATCACCAAGGCTCATTTCCTTTGCTCTAGTCTAATCACTCACCCAGGTTCCACATGCTCATGGTCTCAAGTAGCTGTTAGGACATGTGCTCTTTTCTGCCTCTCTAAACTATAAGGAAAATATGTGTCAGGCTGTTACAGTAATTATCACTTGCTCTACCACAGTAGTAAATGTGCTTTGAAATTGCCAATCAAATATCGTTTTCTGCCTAGAATCACCCCAGGAGTCTGTGTGCACACAGGAATTGTTGTCAGAGATTTAATTCATGTTGCTCTTGTTCTGTAAGACTTGCACTTGTAGGAAAGGGGCAGCTTGTTTTCTTGAACTGTGATGGTTAGCATTCAGCACACATCACTATCTCACAGATGAGAGGCAAATGGTAACACATTTGAAAACAACAGGGTAATTTTCCTTCCACTCCTGCAATGGGTGAGGTAGTTCCTACATGTTCAAAACTCCAATTAACCCTTACCACAGGTGATCTTACATACATCTCTGCAGTCTTCATGCAGTTGTGCAAGCGTCCATGCAGATCTCTCTTGCACCTGACAATACACAGTCTCCAGAAACACACTCTTAGCACACAGGCAGCTGCTTCTCCTGCACTCCCAGGCTTACTATTCAGCACTGTGTGGTATTTCAGCTAGCAGTGTGTAACGCTAACACATTCAATATCACCAAGGCTCATTTCCTTTGCTCTAGTCTAATCACTCAACCAGGTTCCACATGCTCATGGTCTCAAGTAGCTGTTAGGACATGTGCTCTTTTCTGCCTCTCTAAACTACAAGGAAAATGTGTCAGGCTGTTACAGTAATTATCACTTGCTCTACCACATTAGTAAATGTGCTTTGAAATTGCCAATCAAATATCGTTTTCTGCCTAGAATCACACCATGAGTCTGTGTGCACACAGGATTTGTTGTCAGAGATTTAATTTGTGTTGCTCTTGTTCTGTAAGACTTGCACTCGTAGGAAAGGGGCAGCTTGTTTTCTTGAACTGTGATGGTTAGCATTCAGCACAAATCACTATCTCACAGATGAGAGGCAAATGGTAACACATTTGAAAACAACAGGGTAGATATTCCTTCCACTACTGCAATGAGAGAGGTAGTTCCTACTTGTTCAAAACTCCAATTAACCCTTACCACAGGTGATCTTACATACATCTCTGGAGGCTTCATGCAGTTGTGCAAGCGTCCATGCAGATCTCTCTTGCACCTGACAATACACAGTCTCCAGAAACACACTCTTAGCACACAGGCAGCTGCTTCTCCTGCATTCCCATGCTTACTATTCAGCACTGTGTGGTATTTCAGATAGCAGTGTGTAACGCTAACATATTCAACATTACCAAGGCTCATTTCCTTTGCTCTAGTCTAATCACTCACCCAGGTTCCACATGCTCATGGTCTCAAGTAGCTGTTAGGACATGTGCTCTTTTCTGCCTCTCTAAACTATAAGGAAAATCTGTCAGGCTGTTAGAGTAATTATCACTTGCTTTAACACAGTAGTAAATGTGCTTTGAAATTGCCAATCAAATATCGTTTTCTGCCTAGAATCACACCATGAGTCTGTGGGCACACAGTAATTGTTGTCAGAGATTTAATTTGTGTTGCTCTTGTTCTGTAAGACTTGCACTCGTAGGAAAGAGGCAGCTTGTTTTCTTGAACTGTGATGGTTAGCATTCTGCTCAAATCACTATCTCACAGATGAGAGGCAAATGGTAACACATTTGAAAACAACAGGGTAGATTTTCCTTCCACTCCTGCAATGTGTGAGGTAGTTCCTACATGTTCAAAACTCCAATTAACCCTTACCACTGGTGATCTTACATACATCTCTGCAGTCTTTATGCAGTTGTGCAAGCGTCCATGCAGATCTCTCTTGCACCTGACAATACACAGTCTCCAGAAACACACTCTTAGCACACAGGCAGCTGCTTCTCCTGCATTCCCATGCTTACTGTTCAGCACTGTGTGGTATTTCAGATAGCAGTGTGTAACGCTAACATATTCAACATCACCAAGGCTCATTTCCTTTGCTCTAGTCTAATCACTCACCCAGGTTCCACATGCTCATGGTCTCAAGTAGCTGTTAGGACATGTGCTCTTTTCATGCATCTCTAAACTATAAGGAAAATGTGTCAGGCTGTTACAGTAATTATCACTTGCTCTACCACAATAGTAAATGTGCTTTGAAATTGCCAATCAAATATCGTTTTCTTCCTAGAATCACCCCAGGAGTCTGTGTGCACACAGGAATTGTTGTCAGAGATTTAATTCATGTTGCTCTTGTTCTGTAAGACTTGCACTTGTAGGAAAGGGGCAGCTTGTTTTCTTGAACTGTGATGGTTAGCATTCAGCACAAATCACTATCTCACAGATGAGAGGCAAATGGTAACACATTTGAAAACAACAGGGTAGATTTTCCTTCCACTCCTGCAATGGGTGAGGTAGTTCCTACATGTTCAAAACTCCAATTAACCCTTACCACAGGTGATCTTACATACATCTCTGCAGTCTTCATGCAGTTGTGCAAGCGTCCATGCAGATCTCTCTTGCACCTGACAATACATGCTTCTCCTCCATTCCCATGCTTACTATTCAGCACTGTGTGGTATTTCAGATAGCAGTGTGTAACGCTAACACATTCAACATCACCAAGGCTCATTTCCTTTGCTCTAGTCTAATCACTCACCCAGGTTCCACATGCTCATGGTCTCAAGTAGCTGTTAGGACATGTGCTCTTTTCTGCCTCTCTAAACTATAAGGAAAATATGTGTCAGGCTGTTACAGTAATTATCACTTGCTCTGCCACAGTAGTAAATGTGCTTTGAAATTGCCAATCAAATATCGTTTTCTGCCTAGAATCACCCCAGGAGTCTGTGTGCACACAGGAATTGTTGTCAGAGATTTAATTTGTGTTGCTCTTGTTCTGTAAGACTTGCACTCGTAGGAAAGAGGCAGCTTGTTTTCTTGAACTGTGATGGTTAGCATTCTGCTCAAATCACTATCTCACAGATGAGAGGCAAATGGTAACACATTTGAAAACAACAGGGTAGATTTTCCTTCCACTCCTGCAATGTGTGAGGTAGTTCCTACATGTTCAAAACTCCAATTAACCCTTACCACAGGTGATCTTACATACATCTCTGCAGTGTTCATGCAGTTGTGCAAGCGTCCATGCATATCTCTCTTGCACCTGACAATACGCAGTCTCCAGAAACACACTCTTAGCACACAGGCAGCTGCTTCTCCTGCATTCCCATGCTTACTATTCAGCACTGTGTGGTATTTCAGATAGCATTGTGTAACGCTAACATATTCAACATCACCAAGGCTCATTTCCTTTGCTCTAGTCTGATCACTCACTCAGGTTCCACATGCTCATGGTCTCAAGTAGCTGTTAGGACATGTGCTCTTTTCTTCCTCTTTAAACTATAAGGAAAATGAGTCAGGCTGTTACAGTAATTATCACTTGCTCTACCACAGTAGTAAATGTGCTTTGAAATTGCCAATCAAATATCGTTTTCTGCCTAGAATCACCCCAGGAGTCTGTGTGCACACAGGAATTGTTGTCAGGGGTTTAATTTGTGTTGCTCTTGTTCTGTAAGACTTGCACTCGTAGGAAAGGGGCAGCTTGTTTTCTTGAACTGTGATGGTTAGCATTCAGCACAATTCACTATCTCACAGATGAGAGGCAAATGGTAACACATTTGAAAACAACAGGGTAGATTTTCCTTCCACTCCTGCAATGGGTGAGGTAGTTCCTACATGTTCAAAACTCCAATTAACCCTTACCACAGGTGATCTTACATACATCTCTGCAGTCTTCATGCAGTTGTGCAAGCGTCCATACAGATCTCTCTTGCACCTGACAATACATGCTTCTCCTCCATTCCCATGCTTACTATTCAGCACTGTGTGGTATTTCAGATAGCAGTGTGTAACGCTAACACATTCAACATCACCAAGGCTCATTTCCTTTGCTCTAGTCTAATCACTCACCCAGGTTCCACATGCTCATGGTCTCAAGTAGCTGTTAGGACATGTGCTCTTTTCTGCCTCTCTAAACTATAAGGAAAATATGTGTCAGGCTGTTACAGTAATTATCACTTGCTCTACCACAGTAGTAAATGTGCTTTGAAATTGCCAATCAAATATCGTTTTCTGCCTAGAATCACCCCAGGAGTCTGTGTGCACACAGGAATTGTTGTCAGAGATTTAATTTGTGTTGCTCTTGTTCTGTAAGACTTGCACTCGTAGGAAAGAGGCAGCTTGTTTTCTTGAACTGTGATGGTTAGCATTCTGCTCAAATCACTATCTCACAGATGAGAGGCAAATGGTAACACATTTGAAAACAACAGGGTAGATTTTCCTTCCACTCCTGCAATGTGTGAGGTAGTTCCTACATGATCAAAACTCCAATTAACCCTTACCACTGGTGATCTTACATACATCTCTGCAGTCTTTATGCAGTTGTGCAAGCGTCCATGCAGATCTCTCTTGCACCTGGCAATACACAGTCTCTAGAAACTCACTCTTAGCACACAGGCAGCTGCTTCTCCTGCATTCCCATGCTTACTGTTCAGCACTGTGTGGTATTTCAGATAGCAGTGTGTAACGCTAACATATTCAACATCACCAAGGCTCATTTCCTTTGCTCTAGTCTAATCACTCACCCAGGTTCCACATGCTCATGGTCTCAAGTAGCTGTTAGGACATGTGCTCTTTTCATGCATCTCTAAACTATAAGGAAAATGTGTCAGGCTGTTACAGTAATTATCACTTGCTCTACCACAATAGTAAATGTGCTTTGAAATTGCCAATCAAATATCGTTTTCTTCCTAGAATCACCCCAGGAGTCTGTGTGCACACAGGAATTGTTGTCAGAGATTTAATTCATGTTGCTCTTGTTCTGTAAGACTTGCACTTGTAGGAAAGGGGCAGCTTGTTTTCTTGAACTGTGATGGTTAGCATTCAGCACACATCACTATCTCACAGATGAGAGGCAAATGGTAACACATTTGAAAACAACAGGGTAATTTTCCTTCCACTCCTGCAATGGGTGAGGTAGTTCCTACATGTTCAAAACTCCAATTAACCCTTACCACAGGTGATCTTACATACATCTCTGCAGTCTTCATGCAGTTGTGCAAGCGTCCATGCAGATCTCTCTTGCACCTGACAATACACAGTCTCCAGAAACACACTCTTAGCACACAGGCAGCTGCTTCTCCTGCACTCCCATGCTTACTATTCAGCACTGTGTGGTATTTCAGATAGCAGTGTGTAACGCTAACACATTCAATATCACCAAGGCTCATTTCCTTTGCTCTAGTCTAATCACTCAACCAGGTTCCACATGCTCATGGTCTCAAGTAGCTGTTAGGACATGTGCTCTTTTCTGCCTCTCTAAACTATAAGGAAAATGTGTCAGGCTGTTACAGTAATTATCACTTGCTCTACCACAGTAGTAAATGTGCTTTGAAATTGCCAATCAAATATCGTTTTCTGCCTAGAATCACACCATGAGTCTGTGTGCACACAGAAATTGTTGTCAGAGATTTAATTTGTGTTGCTCTTGTTCTGTAAGACTTGCACTCGTAGGAAAGGGGCAGCTTGTTTTCTTGAACTGTGATGGTTAGCATTCAGCACAAATCACTATCTCACAGATGAGAGGCAAATGGTAACACATTTGAAAACAACAGGGTAGATATTCCTTCCACTACTGCAATGAGAGAGGTAGTTCCTACTTGTTCAAAACTCCAATTAACCCTTACCACAGGTGATCTTACATACATCTCTGCAGTCTTCATGCAGTTGTGCAAGCGTCCATGCAGATCTCTATTGCACCTGACAATACACAGTCTCCAGAAACACACTCTTAGCACACAGGCAGCTGCTTCTCCTGCATTCCCATGCTTACTATTCAGCACTGTGTGGTATTTCAGATAGCAGTGTGTAACGCTAACACATTCAACATTACCAAGGCTCATTTCCTTTGCTCTAGTCTAATCACTCACCCAGGTTCCACATGCTCATGGTCTCAAGTAGCTGTTAGGACATGTGCTCTTTTCTGCCTCTCTAAACTATAAGGAAAATGTGTCAGGCTGTCACAGTAATTATCACTTGCTCTAACACAGTAGTAAATGTACTTTGAAATTGCCAATCAAATATCGTTTTCTGCCTAGAATCACACCATGAGTCTGTGTGCACACAGTAATTGTTGTCAGAGATTTAATTTGTGTTGCTCTTGTTCTGTAAGACTTGCACTCGTAGGAAAGGGGCAGCTTGTTTTCTTGAACTGTGATGGTTAGCATTCAGCACAAATCACTATCTCACAGATGAGAGGCAAATGGTAACACATTTGAAAACAACAGGGTAGATTTTCCTTCCACTCCTGCAATGGGTGAGGTAGTTCCTACATGTTCAAAACTCCAATTTACCCTTACCACAGGTGATCTTACATACATCTCTGCAGTCTTCATGCAGTTGTGCAAGCGTCCATGCAGATCTCTCTTGCACCTGACAATACATGCTTCTCCTTCATTCCCATGCTTACTATTCAGCACTGTGTGGTATTTCAGATAGCAGTGTGTAACGCTAACACATTCAACATCACCAAGGCTCATTTCCTTTGCTCTAGTCTAATCACTCACCCAGGTTCCACATGCTCATGGTCTCAAGTAGCTGTTAGGACATGTGCTCTTTTCTGCCTCTCTAAACTATAAGGAAAATATGTGTCAGGCTGTTACAGTAATTATCACTTGCTCTACCACAGTAGTAAATGTGCTTTGAAATTGCCAATCAAATATCGTTTTCTGCCTAGAATCACACCATGAGTCTGTGTGCACACAGGAATTGTTGTCAGAGATTTAATTCATGTTGCTCTTGTTCTGTAAGACTTGCACTCGTAGGAAAGGGGCAGCTTGTTTTCTTGAACTGTGATGGTTAGCATTCAGCACAAATCACTATCTCACAGATGAGAGGCAAATGGTAACACATTTGAAAACAACAGGGTAGATTTTCCTTCCACTCCTGCAATGGGTGAGGTAGTTCCTACATGTTCAAAACTCCAATTTACCCTTACCACAGGTGATCTTACATACATCTCTGCAGTCTTCATGCAGTTGTGCAAGCGTCCATGCAGATCTCTCTTGCACCTGACAATACATGCTTCTCCTCCATTCCCATGCTTACTATTCAGCACTGTGTGGTATTTCAGATAGCAGTGTGTAACGCTAACACATTCAACATCACCAAGGCTCATTTCCTTTGCTCTAGTCTAATCACTCACCCAGGTTCCACATGCTCATGGTCTCAAGTAGCTGTTAGGACATGTGCTCTTTTCTGCCTCTCTAAACTATAAGGAAAATATGTGTCAGGCTGTTACAGTAATTATCACTTGCTCTACCACAGTAGTAAATGTGCTTTGAAATTGCCAATCAAATATCGTTTTCTGCCTAGAATCACACCATGAGTCTGTGTGCACACAGGAATTGTTGTCAGAGATTTAATTCATGTTGCTCTTGTTCTGTAAGACTTGCACTCGTAGGAAAGGGGCAGCTTGTTTTCTTGAACTGTGATGGTTAGCATTCTGCTCAAATCACTATCTCACAGATGAGAGGCAAATGGTAACACATTTGAAAACAACAGGGTAGATTTTCCTTCCACTCCTGCAATGTGTGAGGTAGTTCCTACATGTTCAAAACTCCAATTAACCCTTACCACTGGTGATCTTACATACATCTCTGCTGTCTTCATGCAGTTGTGTAAGCGTCCATGCAGATCTCTCTTGCACCTGACAATACACAGTCTCCAGAAACACACTCTTAGCACACAGGCAGCTGCTTCTCCTGCATTCCCATGCTTACTATTCAGCACTGTGTGGTATTTCAGATAGCAGTGTGTAACGCTAACATATTCAACATCACCAAGGCTCGTTTCCTTTGCTCTAGTGTAATCACTCACCCAGGTTCCACATGCTCATGGTCTCAAGTAGCTGTTAGGACATGTGCTGTTTTCTGCCTCTCTAAACTATAAGGAAAATGTGTCAGGCTGTTACAGTAATTATCACTTGCTCTACCACAGTAGTAAATGTGCTTTGAAATTGCCAATCAAATATCGTTTTGTGCCTAGAATCACACCATGAGTCTGTGTGCACACAGGAATTGTAGTCAGAGATTTAATTTGTGTTGCTCTTGTTCTGTAAGACTTGCACTGGTAGGGAAGGGGCAGCTTGTTTTCTTGAACTGTGATGGTTAGCATTCAGCAAAAATCACTATCTCACAGATGAGAGGCAAATGCTAACACATTTGAAAACAACAGGGTAGATTTTCCTTCCACTCCTGCTATGGGTGAGGTAGTTTCTACATGTTCAAAACTCCAATTAACCCTTACCACAGGTGATCTTACATACATCTCTGCAGTGTTCATGCAGTTGTGCAAGCGTCAATGCATATCTCTCTTGCACCTGACAATACACAGTCTCCAGAAACACACTCTTAGCACACAGGCAGCTGCTTCTCCTGCACTCCCATGCTTACTATTCAGCACTGTGTGGTATTTCAGATAGCAATGTGTAACGCTAACACATTTAACATCACCAAGGCTCATTTCCTTTGCTCTAGTCTAATCACTCACCCAGGTTCCACATGCTCATGGTCTCAAGAAGCTGTTAGGACAGGTGCTCTTTTCTGCCTCTCTTAACTATAAGGAAAATGTGTCAGGCTGTTACAGTAATTATCACTTGCTCTACCACAGTAGTAAATATGCTTTGAAATTGCCAATCAAATATCGTTTTCAGCCTAGAATCACACCATGAGTCTGTGTGCACACAGGAATTGTTGTCAGAGATTTAATTTGTGTTGCTCTTGTTCTGTAAGACTTGCACTCGTAGGAAAGGGGCAGCTTGTTTTCTTGAACTGTGATGGTTAGCATTCAGCACAAATCACTATCTCACAAATGAGAGGCAAAAGGTAACACATTTGAAAACAACAGCAGTGTGTAACGCTAACATATTCAACATCACCAAGGCTCATTTCCTTTGCTCTAGTCTAATCACTCACCCAGGTTCCACATGCTCATGGTCTCAAGTAGCTGTTAGGACATGTGCTCTTTTCTGCCTCTCTAAACTATAAGGAAAAGGTGTCAGGCTGTTACAGTAATTATCACTTGCTCTACCACAGTAGTAAATGTGCTTTGAAATTGCCAATCAAATATCGTTTTCTGCCTAGAATCACCCCAGGAGTCTGTGTGCACACCGGAATTGTTGTCAGAGATTTAATTTGTGTTGCTCTTGTTTTGTAAGACTTGCACTCGTAGGAAAGGGGCAGCTTGTTTTCTTGAACTGTGATGGTTAGCATTCAGCACACATCACTATCTCAGAGATGAGAGGCAAATGGTAACACATTTGAAAACAACAGGGTAGATTTTCCTTCCACTCCTGCAATTGGTGAGGTAGTTCCTACATGTTCAAAACTCCAATTAACCCTTACCACAGGTGATCTTACATACATCTCTGCAGTGTTCATGCAGTTGTGCAAGCGTCCATGCATATCTCTCTTGCACCTGACAATACACAGTCTCCAGAAACACACTCTTAGCACACAGGCAGCTGCTTCTCCTGCATTCCCATGCTTACTATTCAGCACTGTGTGGTATTTCAGATAGCATTGTGTAACGCTAACATATTCAACATCACCAAGGCTCATTTCCTTTGCTCTAGTCTGATCACTCACCCAGGTTCCACATGCTCATGGTCTCAAGTAGCTGTTAGGACATGTGCTCTGTTAGACCTGGCACCTTGGCGTGAGTTTCCCTTCCACTTTTTGATGGTGTGCCTCGATTGTTTTGCTGGTGTTGTCTGCTCAGGGCACTGCGCCACGGCTAATCCGTGCCGCAGTGCAAGTGCTCCCGAGGTAAAGTGTACCTGTAATTGATGTCCATGATTGGTTTATTGGATTCACTGTCAGTCCCCAGTAAAGTGCACCAGGGGTGCCAGGGCTTGTGGATGCCACTGCTGCTGGTGGGCTTGCAGCGCTGGTTGCGCCACCCACGGAAGTGGCCTTGTAAAGTGTGTCTAGGGTCTGCCACCGCAGACCCTGTGCGCGGTCCGGGACCGTCGCGCTGACTGCGCAAGTGCCCCCACTTGCCAGTCCCTGAACCTTCCCTTACCTACATATTAGCCACCCCTCTGGTAGGCCCATGGGCAGGGTGCATTGTAGGCATAAGGTAGGACATGCCCTGATGTGTGTGGCATGTCTTAGTAGTGAATTACAGCCATTTTCGTTCTTCACTATTGAAGGCTACCTGCTCTCCATAGGCCAGAATGGGCTGCCGGGATCACGCCAACGCTGTGACCCCAGTGGACTCAGAGAGCATGGTAGAAGTGTCAAGTTTAGTATGCCTGAACTCAGGATAATAAAATACTTCTTGTAGTCAAGTTTATTTTAGTATCCTGGGTTTGTAAATGCTACTTTTAGAAAGTTAGTATTTACTGACCTGACCATCTCAGTCCGCCTCTGCTGTATGTGTGTGTTCTGCCTGGCAACAGTAAGGAGCAGGGTGGGGGGATCCCCCAGAGACAGGTTGGCTGCCAGGTGGTGGGTAGAGAGGTGACACCTGGATGGGTGGGAGGAGTACACCTTGACTCTTGCATAGCCCTGTGCTCTGCCACCACAAAGCCGGCGCCGCCCCCTGTGGGGCGGCTGATGTCTCTGCCCTGCTGCTGAAAGGAAAGAGCAGAGTCACCATAACAAAGTGCTCCAGAACTGGACTGAGCCAGGCCTAGGCCCCCTGGCGCTAAAGAACAAAAGAATCATGGTATAAAAGTAGGAGCCTGGCTCCTAAGAAATCAGAATCCTGTTTACCACAAAGAACCTCTGCCCGACTAGAAGGAGAAGAAGACGCTGGAGGAGCTGGCCTGCTGCTTGCCTTGCTGAGAAAGGAGAGGAAGAGACTTACTGAAAAGTCTTTGCTACTTTGTGCTTGAACATTCTCCAAGGGCTTGATCTGAGCTTGCCCCCTGAACTGAACCCCAGGACCAGTGGGTTCTCTGTGCTTCTTGCTCATCCTCCAATTCGAGCCGTGTGGGCATCCTGCTGGAAAAGAGACTGCGCCCCTCATCGCCCCTCCTAGGGCCGTGACACTCAGAAGCTCGCCTGCCTCCAACCCGTGAGAGCCCCGCTCTGTCCCGAGCCGCTCTCTGTTCCCGGGCCAGGCCGCCTGCATCCCTGTCACCGCCTGCTACTGGAGCGCGCTGACCGCGCTATCACCCCTCCCGCCGGAAGCCGTCCGACGACTGTGATCTACGCCGGGTCACCCAGCTGCACTGACCGTGCCCTGCGACCCCGCTTCGCTATCCCCGGACATCTCAGGCCACGCCGCCCCCGCTGTGGAGACCCTCCTGCACCGCCGTGCTAAAGGGTCGCTGGCTGCGCCTGCCTACGTGCCCACACCTGCTGATTGAGGACCCAAGAACACTTCTTAAGCCGAGAGTCGCACTGACCTGTGCCGACTCTCCACATCACAAAAGAAGTTCCAGTATCGGGCTCGGGGCCCGCAACGCCTTATTTCCCCGTTCGCAGGAGTCGATCTCTGTGAGTACTGGAACCACAAGTAACATTTGCAAGAGACTACAAAGTATCCATTTGAAGCTACGAACAACGAACATTTGCCCGCTTTACAACCTGGTGGCATAGCGAAAACGTTATTGGTCTTGTGATAAGTCTGCTGAGATATATATACCTATTTTTACATAAAGAAGCGTATTTTTATATATATCCAAGTCTGGTGTCCGTTTCTGGGGGGATTGATGTATTTACTGTGTGTACGATTGTAAGTGCTTAACCAACAACGCCTGAGGAATCGCCTTGGCTGCTCACGCCACGCACCTAAAGGGTGAGCAAGGGTCATTCGCGAGGGGTTATCCTGCGCCCTGACGTGGAGGAGAGGGTTCCTGCTTGACACAAGGGCAACCTTGCGCCAACCAGAGATCCCCGACTCTAACATTGGTGGCAGCGGTGGGATTTCGGATCTGCACTTGTAATTTGCATACAGTGAATTATTAATCACCAGATAGTGAGAGCAGACCAAATAACGCAGCCACAGGTTTTTAATTGTTGAACTTTGTTGAGACATCTGCCATTACTGCAACCATGCCTGGCTCACTCTCTGCTGGAAGAGCGCTCTCCGTGATTTCTGGAATAGATGAGGTGGATTGGGAGAGACTGGAAGGCTACACGATAGAGCAATTGAAAGGCTACAGTGTAAAATTCCGAGTTCCCCATGCTGGATTCAAGAGGAGAACCCAGTACGCCAAGGCGCTAAGAGCCTGGAAGGAGTCACGAGACCCACGGAATGCGGGGGACATCGTTCCACCCGACAACCTTGAGGAGCCCAGCAGAGTCCGGTCGCCAGAGGAGCTGGCAGACAGGGCAGCCGACAGGGCGCATGCAATGGAGATGGCAAAGTTGGCTGGACAAATGGAAATGGAAAAGCAGAAGTTGGCCCTGGAGGCACAACAACGCCAAATGGATCATGATATAAGATTGAAGGAGTTGGAGCTGAAGGCGAAAAGTTTGGACACCGCTCCTTCTGGTGGCAGCACTCCACCAGCGCAGGTAGAGTCCAAGGTGTACATCCCCAAAGATGTAGTAAAGGAGTATTTTAGAAAGGATGACATAGGGCAGTGGTTTAGAGCCTACGAGGTGGCCATGTCCTCACACCGGGTCCCTGAGAAAGACTGGGGAGCGGGGTTGTGGGGAAGGTTCCTTGCGGAAGGGCGGGACACACTGTTAGATTTGCCCTTAGAAGTCCAGACCTCATACCCCCATATGAAGGAAGCTTTAATGACCAGGTATGGGTTAACTCCTGAGCTATATAGACAGAGGTTCAGGGAGACCAAGAAGATCCCTGAGAGTACGTATGTGGAGTATGTGACCTTTTTCTGCAGAGCGCTGGATGGTTGGGTGAAGGGTAGCAAAGTGAATGATTATCAAGGGCTGCTTGATTTAATTGCATGGGAGCACTTGTCCAGTCAATGTTTTCCTGAGCTACGCCAGCACCTGATAGATAGCAAGCTGTCCAACCCGAGGAAGCTTGCTGAGGAGGCGGACCGCTGGCTCAGCACCAGGGTCCACAAGGGTCAAGTGGGAGACTCCGCCAAAGGTGGGCAGGGTCCCCAGCAGAAGAGTGGGGGGGACAAGGGTAAACAGAAGGGGTTCCAAAAAGGCCCCCAAAGTAATTCCCAAGGGAACCAGCAGAAGGGTTCTCAGCCTCCCCCACCCCCGCAGCAGAACGGGGCCCGACAGGTAGACCTGTTCCAAAGGGGCCCTTCAATTGTTATAGGTGTGGTGACCCGGGTCACATTGCCTCTGATCCTAAGTGTCGCCTGTTTGGTAAGACCGCACCCACTGGTGCTCCACCCCGGCAAGTAGCTAGTGTTAACTTTGGGGAGGAGGTAGCAGTCCAGGAGGGTGGGGGTCCCGGGCAGATGACCCTAGTCTCGCTAGGAGACAGTGAGATGGTCCCTGTAACCTACCTGCCCTCTAACACTAAGAAATATGGGCAAGTGGTGACCATCAATGGAAAGAAGGTTGAGGCTCTTAGAGATACAGGAGCCAGCGTGACCTCGGTGAGGCAACACCTGGTGTCTCAAGAGCAAATTGTACCCAATGCCTACTGTAGGGTTGTCAATGCTGACAACGTAGAGAGTCGTTGTCCAATGGCTCAAGTTCCCTTTGAGTGGGGGGAGGTCTCTGGTACTCTACAAGTCGCTGTGAGAACTGACATGCCTGTAGACTGTCTGCTAGGGAACGACCTGGAGAGTTCCCCTTGGGAAAAGGTGGAGAAGACCACGCATCTGAGGATGGTGGGTCTACCCGACTGGGCGTGCGTGACCACCCGGTCCATGGCAGCCAGTAGGGGTGTTGAGAGGGTCCTGGAGCCTGAGGGAGAGGTCCAGGAACCGGCCTTAGGGAGAAGGCGCAGGAGGCGCGGGAAACCGGCCCCCGAAGTTCCCACGGCCCAGGAGGAAGTAGACCCTGAGGGGGATGCTCTGGAGCCTACCGGGGAACAGATTGCCGAACTGGGAGATCTGCCTGAGCTGACCCATTGGCAGCAAGAAGGAGGTCCCTCCAGGGAGGAATTCTGCAGGGAGCAGAAAGAATGCCCTTCTCTCGTAGGTATGCGGCAGCAGGCTGCAGACCAGGCCAACGGTGTTCAGGCCAAAACACACTACGTGTACTGGGAGAGTGACCTCCTGTATTCCGAGCCTAAGGCTGCTGAACCTGGGTCAGCCCGTGTGCTGGTGGTACCCCAGAAGTTCAGAACCTTCCTACTGGGGCTGGCTCACGATGTGCCTTTAGCAGGACATTTGGGGATGGACAAGACCTATGACAGGCTTGTCACCCACTTTTACTGGCCCCAAATGCATAAGAATTCAGATTCCTACTGCAGAACCTGTCAGACTTGCCAGGCAAGTGGTAAGAGCGGAGGGAAGCACAAGGCTCCTCTGCAACCTTTCCCTGTGGTCGGTACGCCATTCCAACGAGTGGGTATTGATATTGTGGGGCCTCTGGACCCCAAGACAGCCCTGGGCAACAGGTTCATCCTGGTCTTGGTGGACCATGCCACCCGGTACCCTGAAGCCATCCCTCTGAGGACAGTGACGGCCCCCGTGGTGGGACGGGCACTGATGGGAATTTTCTCCCGAGTGGGATTCCCTCTAGAGGTGGTGAGCGACAGGGGGACCAATTTCATATCCACATATATGAAATCCCTGTGGAAGGAGTGTGGGGTAACTTACAAGTTCACCACTCCTTACCACCCCCAAGGAAATGGGTTGGTTGAGAGATTCAACCGAACCCTCAAAGGCATGATCATGGGCCTGGACGGTCCAATGAGGCGTAAGTGGGACGTCCTCTTGCCATGCCTGCTCTTCGCTTACCGAGAGGTGCCGCAGAAGTCTCTAGGGTTCAGCCCCTTTGAGCTTCTGTATGGTCACCCGGTAAGAGGACCTCTGAGTTTGGTAAAGGAAGGCTGGGAGCAATCTCCCAGGAAACCTCCCCAGAATGTATATAGTTACATGCTGGCCTTCCGAAACCAGACTCGGCGTTTCAGGCAACTTGCTGAGGCAAATCTGGAAGCCAGCCAGGAGGAGATGAAGCGGTGGTATGACCGGAATGCCACTCTGGTAGAGCTTCAACCTGGACAAAAGGTGTGGGTCTTGGCCCCGGTGGAGCCTTGTGCACTTCAGGATAAGTGGACAGGTCCATTTGAGGTTGTGGAGCGCAAAAGTCCTATCACCTACTTGCTGGACATGCAGACTCCCAGGAACCCTTTGAGGGTCCTACATGTTAACCGCCTTAAGCCCCACTTAGAGAGGACCGAAGTGGGCATGCTGCTGGCCACTGATGATGGAATGGAAGAGGAGACCGAGCCTCTTCCTGACCTCTTAGTGGCCTCTGAGAAAGATGGGTCAGTGGATGGAGTTAACCTCTCACCCACCCTGACGCCCGAACAACAGGAAGATTGCCGCCACTTGCTGGGACAGTTTTCCGACCGATTCTCCCTGGTTCCTGGTGTCACGGATTGGTGCGTCCATGATGTGGACACAGGAGACAGCTTACCTGTAAAGCACAAGGCTTACAGGGTAACTGACAGGGTCAGAGCTTGCATTAAGGAGGAGGTCTCCAAAATGCTTGCGCTAGGGGTGGTTGAGTCCTCCAGCAGTCCTTGGTCCAGCCCCGTGGTCTTGGTCCCCAAAGCTGCTGCGCCGGGAGCCACACCTGAACTCCGGTTCTGTGTGGACTACAGAGGACTCAATTCAGTAACGAAGACTGACGCGCACCCCATCCCCAGAACTGATGAGCTCATTGATCGGCTGGGGGCTGCCCGGTTCCTCAGCACGTTTGATTTAACGTCTGGGTACTGGCAGATCGCCTTGACCGATGGGGCCAAAGAGAGGTCAGCATTCTCTACTCCAGATGGGCACTTCCAGTTCCGAGTCATGCCATTTGGGATGAAGAATGCCCCTGCCACCTTTCAGAGGTTGGTCAACCAGGTACTGGTTGGGCTGGATGCGTTCAGTGCCACCTACCTGGATGACATCGCAGTGTTCAGTGCCACCTGGCCCGAACACCTGCGCCACCTCTGGGAAGTGTTGATGGCTCTGCGCCGAGCAGGCCTCACGATCAAGGCAAGCAAGTGCCAGATTGGGCAGGGTTCCGTGGTGTACTTGGGACACCAAGTGGGGAGTGGCAAGGTGGCACCCTTGCAACCCAAAATCGAGACCATCCTGGCTTGGGAACCCCCCAAGACGCAGACCGCAGTGAGGGCCTTCCTGGGGCTCACTGGGTACTACAGGAGGTTTGTCAAGGGCTATGGAACGATCGTTGCCCCCTTGACAGAGCTGACTTCCAAGAAGCAGCCCAGGAACGTGATTTGGACTGACACCTGTCAGAAAGCTTTCGACACCCTGAAGACTGCCATGTGCACGGCGCCCGTGCTCTTGGCCCCTGACTTCTCCAAGGAATTCCTAGTACAGACAGACGCTTCAGAGCATGGTGTAGGGGCTGTTCTCTCACAGATGACTGAGGAGGGCTGGGACCAACCCGTAATCTTCATCAGTAGGAGGTTACTTCCACGGGAAAGTAGGTGGAGTGCAATTGAGCGAGAAGCATTTGCTGTGGTCTGGGCGCTGAAGAAGCTAAGACCCTACTTGTTTGGGTCTCACTTCCGGGTTCAGACGGACCACAGGCCCCTCAGATGGTTGATGCAAATGAGGGGTGAAAACCCGAAGCTGTTGAGGTGGTCCATCTCCCTACAGGGTATGGACTTTACGGTGGAACACCGTCCTGGTACAGATCACGCCAACGCTGACGGTCTGTCCAGGTATTTCCGCCTTAGTGACGAGGAACCCCCTGGGCAAGGGTAGTTCTCCCCACATTTCAGCTGGAGGGGACACGTGTTAGACCTGGCACCTTGGCGTGAGTTTCCCTTCCACTTTTTGATGGTGTGCCTCGATTGTTTTGCTGGTGTTGTCCGCTCAGGGCACTGCGCCACGGCTAATCCGTGCCGCAGTGCAAGTGCTCCCGAGGTAAAGTGTACCTGTAATTGATGTCCATGATTGGTTTATTGGATTCACTGTCAGTCCCCAGTAAAGTGCACCAGGGGTGCCAGGGCTTGTGGATGCCACTGCTGCTGGTGGGCTTGCAGCGCTGGTTGCGCCACCCACGGAAGCGGCCTTGTAAAGTGTGTCTAGGGTCTGCCACCGCAGACCCTGTGCGCGGTCCGGGACCGTCGCGCTGACTGCGCAAGTGCCCCCACTTGCCAGTCCCTGAACCTTCCCTTACCTACATATTAGCCACCCCTCTGGTAGGCCCATGGGCAGGGTGCATTGTAGGCATAAGGTAGGACATGCCCTGATGTGTGTGGCATGTCTTAGTAGTGAATTACAGCCATTTTCGTTCTTCACTATTGAAAGCTACCTGCTCTCCATAGGCCAGAATGGGCTGCCGGGATCACGCCAACGCTGTGACCCCAGTGGACTCAGAGAGCATGGTAGAAGTGTCAAGTTTAGTATGCCTGAACTCAGGATAATAAAATACTTCTTGTAGTCAAGTTTATTTTAGTATCCTGGGTTTGTAAATGCTACTTTTAGAAAGTTAGCATTTACTGACCTGACCATCTCAGTCCGCCTCTGCTGTATGTGTGTGTTCTGCCTGGCAACAGTAAGGAGCAGGGTGGGGGGATCCCCCAGAGACAGGTTGGCTGCCAGGTGGTGGGTAGAGAGGTGACACCTGGATGGGTGGGAGGAGTACACCTTGACTCTTGCATAGCCCTGTGCTCTGCCACCACAAAGCCGGCGCCGCCCCCTGTGGGGCGGCTGATGTCTCTGCCCTGCTGCTGAAAGGAAAGAGCAGAGTCACCATAACAAAGTGCTCCAGAACTGGACTGAGCCAGGCCTAGGCCCCCTGGCGCTAAAGAACAAAAGAATCATGGTATAAAAGTAGGAGCCTGGCTCCTAAGAAATCAGAATCCTGTTTACCACAAAGAACCTCTGCCCGACTAGAAGGAGAAGAAGACGCTGGAGGAGCTGGCCTGCTGCTTGCCTTGCTGAGAAAGGAGAGGAAGAGACTTACTGAAAAGACTTTGCTACTTTGTGCTTGAACATTCTCCAAGGGCTTGATCTGAGCTTGCCCCCTGAACTGAACCCCAGGACCAGTGGGTTCTCTGTGCTTCTTGCTCATCCTCCAATTCGAGCCGTGTGGGCATCCCGCTGGAAAAGAGACTGCGCCCCTCATCGCCCCTCCTAGGGCCGTGACACTCAGAAGCTCGCCTGCCTCCAACCCGTGAGAGCCCCGCTCTGTCCCGAGCCGCTCTCTGTTCCCGGGCCAGGCCGCCTGCATCCCTGTCACCGCCTGCTACTGGAGCGCGCTGACCGCGCTATCACCCCTCCCGCCGGAAGCCGTCCGACGACTGTGATCTACGCCGGGTCACCCAGCTGCACTGACCGTGCCCTGCGACCCCGCTTCGCTATCCCCGGACATCTCAGGCCGCGCCGCCCCCGCTGTGGAGACCCTCCTGCACCGCCGTGCTAAAGGGTCGCTGGCCGCGCCTGCCTACGTGCCCACACCTGCTGATTGAGGACCCAAGAACACTTCTTAAGCCGAGAGTCGCACTGACCTGTGCCGACTCTCCACATCACAAAAGAAGTTCCAGTATCGGGCTCGGGGACCGCAACGCCTTATTTCCCCGTTCGCAGGAGTCGATCTCTGTGAGTACTGGAACCACAAGTAACATTTGCAAGAGACTACAAAGTATCCATTTGAAGCTACGAACAACGAACATTTGCCCGCTTTACAACCTGGTGGCATAGCGAAAACGTTATTGGTCTTGTGATAAGTCTGCTGAGATATATATACCTATTTTTACATAAAGAAGCGTATTTTTATATATATCCAAGTCTGGTGTCCGTTTCTGGGGGGATTGATGTATTTACTGTGTGTACGATTGTAAGTGCTTAACCAACAACGCCTGAGGAATCGCCTTGGCTGCTCACGCCACGCACCTAAAGGGTGAGCAAGGGTCATTCGCGAGGGGTTATCCTGCGCCCTGACGTGGAGGAGAGGGTTCCTGCTTGACACAAGGGCAACCTTGCGCCAACCAGAGATCCCCGACTCTAACATGCTCTTTTCTGCCTCTCTAAACTATAAGGAAAATGAGTCAGGCTGTTACAGTAATTATCACTTGCTCTACCACAGTAGTAAATGTGCTTTGAAATTGCCAATCAAATATCGTTTTCTGCCTAGAATCACCCCAGGAGTCTGTGTGCACACAGGAATTGTTGTCAGAGGTTTAATTTGTGTTGCTCTTGTTCTGTAAGACTTGCACTCGTAGGAAAGGGGCAGCTTGTTTTCTTGAACTGTGATGGTTAGCATTCAGCACAAATCACTATCTCACAGATGAGAGGCAAATGGTAACACATTTGAAAACAACAGGGTAGATTTTCGTTCCACTACTGCAATGAGAGAGGTAGTTCCTACTTGTTCAAAACTCCAATTAACCCTTACCGAAGGTGATCTTACATACATCTCTGCAGTCTTCATGCAGTTGTGCAAGCGTCCATGCAGATCTCTCTTGCACCTGACAATACACAGTCTCCAGAAACACACTCTTAGCACACAGGCAGCTGCTTCTCCTGCATTCCCATGCTTACCATTCAGCACTGTGTGGTATTTCAGATAGCAGTGTGTAACGCTAACACATTCAACATTACCAAGGCTCATTTCCTTTGCTCTAGTCTAATCACTCACCCAGGTTCCACATGCTCATGGTCTCAAGTAGCTGTTTGGACATGTGCTCTTTTCTGCCTCTCTAAACTATAAGGAAAATGTGTCAGGCTGTTACAGTAATTATCACTTGCTCTAACACAGTAGTAAATGTGCTTTGAAATTGCCAATCAAATATCGTTTTCTGCCTAGAATCACACCATGAGTCTGTGTGCACACAGTAATTGTTGTCAGAGATTTAATTTGTGTTGCTCTTGTTCTGTAAGACTTGCACTCGTAGGAAAGGGGCAGCTTGTTTTCTTGAACTGTGATGGTTAGCATTCAGCACAAATCACTATCTCACAGATGAGAGGCAAATGGTAACACATTTGAAAACAACAGGGTAGATTTTCCTTCCACTCCTGCAATGGGTGAGGTAGTTCCTACATGTTCAAAACTCCAATTAACCCTTACCACAGGTGATCTTACATACGTCTCTGCAGTCTTCATGCAGTTGTGCAAGCGTCCATGCAGATCTCTCTTGCACCTGACAATACATGCTTCTCCTCCATTCCCATGCTTACTATTCAGCACTGTGTGGTATTTCAGATAGCAGTGTGTAACGCTAACACATTCAACATCACCAAGGCTCATTTCCTTTGCTCTAGTCTAATCACTCACCCAGGTTCCACATGCTCATGGTCTCAAGTAGCTGTTAGGACATGTGCTCTTTTCTGCCTCTCTAAACTATAAGGAAAATATGTGTCAGGCTGTTACAGTAATTATCACTTGCTCTACCACAGTAGTAAATGTGCTTTGAAATTGCCAATCAAATATCGTTTTCTGCCTAGAATCACACCATGAGTCTGTGTGCACACAGGAATTGTTGTCAGAGATTTAATTCATGTTGCTCTTGTTCTGTAAGACTTGCACTCGTAGGAAAGGGGCAGCTTGTTTTCTTGAACTGTGATTGTTAGCATTCTGCTCAAATCACTATCTCACAGATGAGAGGCAAATGGTAACACATTTGAAAACAACAGGGTAGATTTTCCTTCCACTCCTGCAATGTGTGAGGTAGTTCCTACATGTTCAAAACTCCAATTAACCCTTACCACTGGTGATCTTACATACATCTCTGCAGTCTTCATGCAGTTGTGTAAGCGTCCATGCAGATCTCTCTTGCACCTGACAATACACAGTCTCCAGAAACACACTCTTAGCACACAGGCAGCTGCTTCTCCTGCATTCCCATGCTTACTATTCAGCACTGTGTGGTATTTCAGATAGCAGTGTGTAACGCTAACATATTCAACATCACCAAGGCTCGTTTCCTTTGCTCTAGTCTAATCACTCACCCAGGTTCCACATGCTCATGGTCTCAAGTAGCTGTTAGGACATGTGCTGTTTTCTGCCTCTCTAAACTATAAGGAAAATGTGTCAGGCTGTTACAGTAATTATCACTTGCTCTACCACAGTAGTAAATGTGCTTTGAAATTGCCAATCAAATATCGTTTTGTGCCTAGAATCACACCATGAGTCTGTGTGCACATAGGAATTGTAGTCAGAGATTTAATTTGTGTTGCTCTTGTTCTGTAAGACTTGCACTCGTAGGGAAGGGGCAGCTTGTTTTCTTGAACTGTGATGGTTAGCATTCAGCAAAAATCACTATCTCACAGATGAGAGGCAAATGCTAACACATTTGAAAACAACAGGGTAGATTTTCCTTCCACTCCTGCAATGGGTGAGGTAGTTTCTACATGTTCAAAACTCCAATTAACCCTTACCACAGGTGATCTTACATACATCTCTGCAGTGTTTATGCAGTTGTGCAAGCGTCCATGCATATCTCTCTTGCACCTGACAATACACAGTCTCCAGAAACACACTCTTAGCACACAGCCAGCTGCTTCTCCTGCACTCCCATGCTTACTATTCAGCACTGTGTGGTATTTCAGATAGCAGTGTGTAACGCTAACACATTTAACATCACCAAGGCTCATTTCCTTTGCTCTAGTCTAATCACTCACCCAGGTTCCACATGCTCATGGTCTCAAGAAGCTGTTAGGACAGGTGCTCTTTTCTGCCTCTCTTAACTATAAGGAAAATGTGTCAGGCTGTTACAGTAATTATCACTTGCTCTACCACAGTAGTAAATATGCTTTGAAATTGCCAATCAAATATCGTTTTCAGCCTAGAATCACACCATGAGTCTGTGTGCACACAGGAATTGTCAGAAATTTAATTTGTGTTGCTCTTGTTCTGTAAGACTTGCACTCGTAGGAAAGGGGCAGCTTGTTTTCTTGAACTGTGATGGTTAGCATTCAGCACAAATCACTATCTCACAAATGAGAGGCAAAAGGTAACACATTTGAAAACAACAGCAGTGTGTAACGCTAACATATTCAACATTACCAAGGCTCATTTCCTTTGCTCTAGTCTAATCACTCACCCAGGTTCCACATGCTCATGGTCTCAAGTAGCTGTTAGGACATGTGCTCTTTTCTGCCTCTCTAAACTATAAGGAAAAGGTGTCAGGCTGTTACAGTAATTATCACTTGCTCTACCACAGTAGTAAATGTGCTTTGAAATTGCCAATCAAATATCGTTTTCTGCCTAGAATCACCCCAGGAGTCTGTGTGTACACAGGAATTGTTGTCAGAGATTTAATTTGTGTTGCTCTTGTTCTGTAAGACTTGCACTCGTAGGAAAGGGGCAGCTTGTTTTCTTGAACTGTGATGGTTAGCATTCAGCACACATCACTATCTCACAGATGAGAGGCAAATGGTAACACATTTGAAAACAACAGGGTAGATTTTCCTTCCACTCCTGCAATTGGTGAGGTAGTTCCTACATGTTCAAAACTCCAATTAACCCTTACCACAGGTGATCTTACATACATCTCTGCAGTGTTCATGCAGTTGTGCAAGCGTCCATGCATATCTCTCTTGCACCTGACAATACACAGTCTCCAGAAACACACTCTTAGCACACAGCCAGCTGCTTCTCCTGCACTCCCATGCCTACTATTCAGCACTGTGTGGTATTTCAGATAGCAGTGTGTAACACTAACACATTTAACATCACCAAGGCTCATTTCCTTTGCTCTAGTCTAATCACTCACCTAGGTTCCACATGCTCATGGTCTCAAGAAGCTGTTAGGACAGGTGCTCTTGTCTGCCTCTCTTAACTATAAGGAAAATGTTTCAGGCTGTTACAGTAATTATCACTTGCTCTACCACAGTAGTAAATGCGCTTTGAAATTGCCAATCAAATATCGTTTTCTGCCTAGAATCACCCCAGGAGTCTGTGTGCACACCGGAATTGTTGTCAGAGATTTAATTTGTGTTGCTCTTGTTCTGTAAGACTTGCACTCGTAGGAAAGGGGCAGCTTGTTTTCTTGAACTGTGATGGTTAGCATTCAGCACACATCACTATCTCACAGATGAGAGGCAAATGGTAACACATTTGAAAACAACAGGGTAGATTTTCCTTCCACTCCTGCAATTGGTGAGGTAGTTCCTACATGTTCAAAACTCCAATTAACCCTTACCACAGGTGATCTTACATACATCTCTGCAGTGTTCATGCAGTTGTGCAAGCGTCCATGCATATCTCTCTTGCACCTGACAATACACAGTCTCCAGAAACACACTCTTAGCACACAGCCAGCTGCTTCTCCTGCACTCCCATGCTTACTATTCAGCACTGTGTGGTATTTCAGATAGCAGTGTGTAACACTAACACATTTAACATCACCAAGGCTCATTTCCTTTGCTCTAGTCTAATCACTCACCCAGGTTCCACATGCTCATGGTCTCAAGAAGCTTTTAGGACAGGTGCTCTTTTCTGCCTCTCTTAACTATAAGGAAAATGTGCCAGGCTGTTACAGTAATTATCACTTGTTCTACCACAGTAGTAAATGTGCTTTGAAATTGCCAAATAAATATCGTTTTCAGCCTAGAATCACACCATGAGTCTGTGTGCACACAGGAATTGTTGTCAGAGATTTAATTTGTGTTGCTCTTGTTCTGTAAGACTTGCACTCGTAGGAAACAGGCAGCTTGTTTTCTTGAACTGTGATGGTTAGCATTCAGCACAAATCACTATCTGACAAATGAGAGGCAAATGGTAACACATTTGAAAACAACAGGGTAGATGTTCCTTCCACTTCTGCAATGGGTGAGGTAGTTCCTACATGTTCAAAACTCCAATTAACCCTTACCACAGGTGATCTTACATACATCTCTGCAGTCTTTATGCAGTTGTGCAAGCGTCCATGCAGATCTCTCTTGCACCTGACAATACACAGTCTCCAGAAACACACTCTTAGCACACAGGCAGCTGCTTCTCCTGCATTCCCATGCTTACCATTCAGCACTGTGTGGTATTTCAGATAGCATTGTGTAACGCTAACATATTCAACATCACCAATGCTCATTTCCTTTGCTCTAGTCTAATCACTCACCCAGGTTCCACATGCTCATGGTCTCAAGTAGCTGTTAGGACATGTGCGCTTTTCTGCCTCTCTAAACTATAAGGAAAATGAGTCAGGCTGTTACAGTAATTATCACTTGCTCTACCACAGTAGTAAATGTGCTTTGAAATTGCCAATCAAATATCATTTTCTGCCTAGAATAACCCCAGGAGTCTGTGTGCACACAGGAATTGTTGTCAGAGACTTAATTCATGTTGCTTTTGTTCTGTAAGACTTGCACTCGTAGGAAAGGGGCAGCTTGTTTTCTTGAACTGTGATGGTTAGCATTCAGCACACATCACTATCTCACAGATGAGAGGCAAATGGTAACACATTTGAAAACAACAGGGTAGATTTTCCTTCCACTCCTGCAATGGGTGAGGTAGTTCCTACATGTTCAAAACTCCAATTAACCCTTACCACAGGTGATCTTACATACATCTCTGCAGTCTTTATGCAGTTGTGCAAGCGTCCATGCAGATCTCTCTTGCACCTGACAATACACAGTCTCCAGAAACACACTCTTAGCACACAGGCAGCTGCTTCTCCTGCATTCCCATGCTTACTATTCAGCACTGTGTGGTATTTCAGATAGCAGTGTGTAACGCTAACATATTCAACATCACCAAGGCTCATTTCCTTTGCTCTAGTCTAATCACTCAACCAGGTTCCACATGCTCATGGTCTCAAGTAGCTGTTAGGACATGTGCTCTTTTCTGCCTCGCTAAACTATAAGGAAAATGTGTCAGGCTGTTACAGTAATTATCACTTGCTCTACCACAGTAGTAAATGTGGTTTGAAATTGCCAATCAAATATCGTTTTCTGCCTAGAATCACCCCAGGAGTCTGTGTGCACACAGGAATTGTTGTCAGAGACTTAATTCATGTTGCTTTTGTTCTGTAAGACTTGCACTCGTAGGAAAGGGGCAGCTTGTTTTCTTGAACTGTGATGGTTAGCATTCAGCACACATCACTATCTCACAGATGAGAGACAAATGGTAACACATTTGAAAACAACAGGGTAGATTTTCCTTCCACTCCTGCAATGGGTGAGGTAGGTCCTACATGTTCAAAACTCCAATTAACCCTTACCACAGGTGATCTTACATACATCTCTGCAGTCTTCATGCAGTTGTGCAAGCGTCCATGCAGATCTCTCTTGCACCTGACAATACACAGTCTCCAGAAACACACTCTTAGCACACAGGCAGCTGTTTCTCCTGCATTCCCATGCTTACTATTCAGCACTGTGTGGTATTTCAGATAGCAGTGTGTAACGCTAACACATTCAATATCACCAAGGCTCATTTCCTTTGCTCTAGTCTAATCACTCAACCAGGTTCCACATGCTCATGGTCTCAAGTAGCTGTTAGGACATGTGCTCTTTTCTGCCTCACTAAACTAGAAGGAAAATGTGTCAGGCTGTTACAGTAATTATCACTTGCTCTACCACAGTAGTAAATGTGCTTTGAAATTGCCAATCAAATATCGTTTTCTGCCTAGAATCACACCATGAGTCTGTGTGCACACAGGAATTGTTGTCAGAGATTTAATTTGTGTTGCTCTTGTTCTGTAAGATTTGCACTCGTAGGAAAGGGGCAGCTTGTTTTCTTGAACTGTGATGGTTAGCATTCAGCACAAATCACTATCTCACAGATGAGAGGCAAATGCTAACACATTTGAAAACAACAGGGTAGATTTTCCTTCCACTCCTGCAATGGGTGAGGTAGTTTCTACATGTTCAAAACTCCAATTAACCCTTACCACAGGTGATCTTACATACATCTCTGCAGTGTTCATGCAGTTGTGCAAGCGTCCATGCATATCTCTCTTGCACCTGACAATACACAGTCTCCAGAAACACACTCTTAGCACACAGCCAGCTGTTTCTCCTGCACTCCCATGCTTACTATTCAGCACAGTGTGGTATTTCAGATAGCAGTGTGTAACGCTGTTAGAATCCGGGTTCTCTGTTTGGCACAGGTAGGTAATTGTGACAAGCAGGGAACCTTTCCTCTAGTCAGGGTAAGGGGTTACACTCCTAAAATAACCCCTGCTCACCCTCTATTTAGCTTGGCGCGAGCAGACAAGGCTTATCTCAGAGCGCTATAGGTTAAGCATTTGTGAACACATACAGTAACCCAGTGACAACACTACAAATGGACACCACACAGGTAGGTATATTAAAAATAAGGATTCTTTATATAGGATTATCACCAGACCATTAAACGATTAAAAATACACAATACGGTTGCTTAGTTGGTAAAAGGTTGCTTAGTTTCTCTTAAGTTCTTAAATGCGACACTTTAAGTCAATGTACCTTAGATGCGACACGCAGGGCAACGAAAGTGTTGCAGCGATACAGATGCGTTGAAGTTCTTGGTGCAAAAGAAATAAAGACGGGATCTTCTAGATGCGTGACGCTTCTCCGAGGTTGCGAGAAGGCCTGACTCGATGCGTCAGCTACAGCGGCGTCACCTTTGACGAGATGCGACGACAGCGGCCTTGGCAGCGGCACTCTTGTCCGACGTTGCGAGACGCTTCCGCTCGATGCGATGCTGCAGCGGCGACACCCCTTCTGCGAGGTGCGGCAACCGCGGCTCCGACGGCGGCACGCTTCTCCGTGGATGCGAGACACTTCCGGATGATGCGAGACGCTTCCGCTCGATGCGATGCTGCAACGGCGACACTCTCTGCGAGATGCGACGGCAACAGCTCCGACGGCGATACGCTTCTCTCCCTTGCGTCGCGCTTCCAGCTCCTTGCGACACGCAGTCCCTCAGAAGGCCCAACAACAGCAGCAGGCACTTCCAAAAGACTTTGGGGAGTTGGGGATGAAGTCCACTGGTCCTGGGACTTCGTTCAGGGGGCAAGCTCAGTTCAAGCCCTTGGAGATCTTTAAGCACAAGTTGAAATAAAAGTATTTGTAGTCTTTTCTCCTCTCCTTCAGCAGCAAGGCAACCACTGCAGGCCAATCCCCCAGGTCAGGGACAGTTACTCCTCCTACAGCTTTTCCAGTTCCTTCTCTTCTGGCAGAGGTTCTTCTTGTTTCAGCAGGATCTGATCTAATTTCTTGGGAGCAGGGTCCCAATACTTATACCCCTAATTCCTTTGTTCCTCTGGGGTAGAGGGGCCTTTGCCCAGTCCAAACCAGTTCTTGAGCACTCTGTTGACATGACTCTGCCTTTCTATTCAGGGTGCAGGGCAGAGACATCAGCCGCTCCGCAGGAGGCGGCGCCAGCATTGTGGTAGCAGAGCACAACCCTATTCAGAGCCCAGGTGTACTCCTCCCACCCATCTGACTGCCAATCTTCCTATTCACCACCAGGCTACCTAGCCCTGCCCCTATGGGTTTCCCCAGCCCTGTCACTCACACAACCAGACAGGCAGATACACATCATAGCAGAGGCGGGCTGAAATGGTCAGGCAAGCAAATACCAACTTTCTAAAAGTGGTATTTGCAAACACAGAATATTAAAATAAACTTTACTAAAAGATGTATTTTATTATTCTGAGTTCAGGCATACTAAACTCGAATTTCTACCATGTTCCCTGGGTCTGTTAGGATCATAGAATGTAACAATTCTGACAGCCCATTCTGGCCTATGGAGAACAGGTAGCCTTACAATAGTGAAAAACGAAAATGGCAGTAATTCACTATTAGGACATGCCACACACATCAGGGCTTGTCCTACCTTATGCTTACAATGCACCCTGCCCGTGGGCCTACCATAGGGGTGATGTGAGAAGTTGGCCTGATATGTAGTGCTCACTATTCTAGTGATCACTGTGTATCATTCCAAACGACCCTTATTGATGATTGGTTGTAAGTCAACCTTTTAGACCAGCTATCCTAGTAGCGTGGATACGAGCAGTCTTAGGCTAAACTCTAGAGGGCGTGTTAAGCCAGCTGTTTACCATCACATATACCCCTTGAACACCAAGTGAAAGGACACCACACAAGTTGTTATGAAAATAAAAGGATATTTATTTATGACAAGATTACCCTGGCTCTTTATGAGTCAGGGAGCTAAGCACACTACAAAACTCTTAGGAAAATACTTCAGTTGCACAATTTACACAAATGCCCGAGGGGCACGAGAAACCATCTACACTAACAGTGAAATGCGAATGGTTAGAGTCTGGAGATACTGATTCCGGAGTGATCCGATCAGTGGGACTAAACGAAAAAGGAACTGGACACTTGTAGAGCGAACCTGCGATGGAGCACCGAGATGCTCGAGTTACCTAGCCCGGAGGCTGCGGCGGCGTGAAGTTCGTCAAGATGTCGGGAGTCCTCGTGTAGTCTCAGGAGCCTGAAAGAAGAAGTTGCTGGCAGGCGACCAGTGACGATGTTCAGAGCGATCCAAGCCTGGATCGGTGGTGAAGGAAAACCTGAAAGCAGAGGGGACTCAGTTCTCAACCGCTAGCCAGCGATCGTGTGGGTACCAGGAGGGTACCGGCTGAAGTCACCTCGACCAGGTGAGTGGGTGACGTCGGACTCGGCTGTTCCTCGGACCAGGAGGCGCGGCGGCGACCAGGATGGAGGGCGAGCTGTCCCACGAAGGTGTCTGCTGTCGATGATGCTGGGCCCAGGAAGGGGCAGCGGATCTTGGCAGTGGCCACCCAGGCGGGGGAGTCAAGATGGCGTCGGGAGTGGACCAGGAGGGTCCGTGGTACTCCTCTGTTGAAGGGGAGCAAGAGCCAGTCTGGAGCAACCAGACTAGTGATGAAACAATCGTGGTGCGTCGTGAAGAGGGCCACAAGCCGGTCGGCAAGTGGTCGAACAACGCGGTGAACAACAAGGAGCGGAAGGGCCCCCACGCAGATCTCGGGGATGCTGGGGAGGCAGACTTCGATGCTGGAGCTGCTCAGGGTTAGGGCTTCTCAAACCCTAGGTGCACTCACTCGAGGGTCCCTCGGTGGGCGTGCTAGATAAGCGTCGTGCAGGTTCTGAAGATAGCCGGTCCCGCAGGTCTCGTCACACCTACGACTCTCAGCTGAGCTGATGAGGGAGGTAAAAGGTCAGAGATGGCAGGGAACTCGGGTCTCGTCGAGCTGGGCAGTCTTGATCCGTAGGAGAGACTTACAGCAAACCGCAAGCGCTTAGATGGTGCCTGCTGGTGCAGGGTGGCTACTCCTTAGCCACAAGGGAGAGTCTTCAGAAATAGTCAAGAGTTCCTTTCGTGGAAAGTAGTTCGTGATTCGGAGTTATCCGATTATCTGATTATCCAATTTGGGAAGGGGACTCGCTCCTACCTTTATTCTAAGAGAAAGGGGCTGGCCCGTGACTAGGTTCTACCTATGGGTGGAGCCAGGAGGGGGGTGGTTACACCCCTATCCTTTGTCCGGCTTCGCGCCAGCTCAGGGGCTGGTGTGCCCCCGAAACTGGTTTGAGCCGGGCTATGCACAGTGAGCACCGGGGTGCCACTTGCCGTCACCTTCCTTTCAGCCCTGCCTACCTGGGATACACAAACCCTGTCTGGGACGGTGCTAACACCGCCCTCGACAGGAAACCCTTTGTCCAAGCTCCCCTTGCTGGAAGGTCCCCCAGCAGCAGGAGGTCAGACTTGTGTCTGGTGGCAGCATCCATTTTGTGATGCTGAGGCTTGAGTCAACTTTAACCGGGGTTCAAGGTTACTTCCATGTCGTGTCCCTCTAAAAGGGGGGAATGCTAACCCCGTCACCAGGACTGGCGAGGGGTTCGTATTCCCATTCGTATGACACCTTACTCGACATGTATAGCTGATGCGATGCCAAAGTTAGCAAATAACCGCAAGGATTATAATGCCTTAAAAGTAGTTGGCCCGCGTCACCATGGAACGGCTATTAGGGCTTGGTTCCGCAAGCCGTCGACGGGCTCAGCTCGCGCCAGAGCACCGTCCCACATGATTCCCTGCACTCTGCCTTCAGGATTGATAAGGCCTGCTATAGGAGTGACTGATAGGAATCCATGTGTCCATTTTAGGGTTAGGTGTAGGAATACTACACCTACAGCAACGGGTGATTACACCACGTGGCCCCAGCTGTCGTGCAGCCAGTTGTGTCAGATTTGGGCGGCCATTCCAGGGGTGGCATAATACATGCTTCAGCCCCTGGTAGGCCCTGGGTACACCGATGCCCTGGATACCTGTGGTATGCTGAGACAGGGACTGACAAGGTGGCCCAGTTCCAATTAGTGGATGCACCTAACGTACATGGGTGTTAATTTCGAGAGAGAACAGCTAGGCTGTGGGTCTGATTGGCAGGCCCACAGCCGGAGAAAGTCGTAAACCAATGAAGCAAAAGCAAAAAATCTGGGTGATCATAGGATTGCAGACCCTACTCTCCTACATGACCCCCCCCCCAAACTTTGGGACAATAAGCTAACCTTGACCAGGTGAGTCTTCTTGCTCTAAGTGGAAATACCTGGAGAGCCCATCTGCATTGCCATGATCAGTGCCAGGTCTATGCTCCACTGTGAAGTCCATCCCCTGTAGGGAAATGGACCACCTAAGTAGTTTGGGGTTTTCACCCTTCATTTGATTTAGCCACAAGAGGGGCTTATGGTCGGTCTGAATCTTGAAGTGAGTGCCAAACAAGTATGGCCTCAACTTCTTCAGGGCCCAAACCACAGCAAAGGCCTCCCTCTCAATAGCTGACCAATTCTTCTCTCTGGGGGTCAGCCTCCTGCTAATAAAAGCTATGGGCTGGTCATGACCATCAAAATTCAGTTGCGATAGAACAGCTCCCACACCCAGCTCCGAAGCGTCTGTTTGGACAATGAATGGTTTGGAGTAGTCTGGACTCTTTAGGATAGGTGCTGTGCACATGGCCTGCTTTAGGTCATCGAATGCCTTCTGACAGCTTGCTGTCCACTGAACTTTTTTTGGCATCTTTTTACTTGTCAGGTCGTTTAGCGGGGTCACAATGGATCCATAATTTCTGACAAATTTCCGGTAATAACCAGTCAGGCCCAAGAAAGCTCGAACCTGAGTCTGGGTGGTTGGAGGAGCCCAGTCCTGGATGGCCTGTATTTTGCTCTCCAATGGTTGAACCTGGCCTCCACCTACAAGGTGGCCCAGGTATACAACCTGTGTCTGCCCTATCTGGCACTTGGTGGCCTTGATAGTGAGGCCTGCCTTCTGCAGGGCCTCTAACACTTTCCTCAGGTGGACCAGGTGATCCTCCCAGGTGGAGCTAAAGACAGCGATATCGTCCAGATACGCCGCACAGAAGTCGTCCAACCCAGTGAGAACTCGATTCACCAGCCTTTGGAAGGTGGCAGGTGCATTTTTCAAACCAAAGGGCATTACCACAAACTGATAATGCCCACCCGGGGTAGAAAATGCTGTTTTGGGCTTGGCCTCCTCAGCTAACCTGATTTGCCAATACCCAGCTGTCAGGTCAAACGTACTTAAGTAGTTGGCCGAGGCCAACCGGTCGATAAGTTCGTCTGCTCTTGGTATCGGGTGGGCGTCGGTCTTAGTGACCGCATTGAGACCTCTGTAGTCCACGCAAAACCTCATCTCTTTCTTACCGCCCTGGGTGTGAGGTTTCGGCACGAGCACTACGGGACTAGCCCAGGGGCTGTCCGAGGGTTCAATGACTCCCAGCTCCAACATTTTCTGCACCTCTGTCTTGATGCAGTCTCTGACATGATCAGGTTGCCGATAGATTTTACTCTTTACGGGCAGACTGTCCCCAGTGTCGACCTCGTGGGTACACCACTTGGTCTGACTGGGTGTCAGAGAGAACATATGTCGAAAGGATTGAAGAACCTGTTTACAATCCTCTTGTTGATGCCCAGAGAGGCTGCCACAAAAGACAACACCATCTACTGATCCATCGTCAGGGTTCTGAGAGAGCAGGTCCGGGAGAGGGTCACTCTCCTCCTCCTGTCCCTCATCTGTGGCCATGAGCAAGCCCATGCCCTCCCTGTCGACATACGCCTTGAGCCTGTTTACGTGGAGCACCCTGTGGGGGCTCCGGGGAGTTCCCAGGTCTACCAGGTAGGTGACCTCTCCCTTTTGCTCAATGATCGTGTGGGGCCCAGACCATTTGTCTTTGAGTGCTGCTGGGGCCACTGGCTCCAGCACCCACACCTTCTGTCCAGGCTGATACACCGTCAGGACAGCCTTTTGGTCGTGCCAAGCTTTCTGTAATTCTTGGCTCGCCTCAAGGTTTTTAGACGCCTTTTCCATGTACTCCGCCATCCGCGAGCGGAGACCGAGCACATAGTCCACAATGTTTGATGCCGGCTTTCTGAGAGGTCTCTCCCATCCTTCCTTTACCAAACAAAGGGGTCCCCTTACAGGATGTCCGAACAGAAGCTCAAAAGGGCTGTAGCCAACCCCCTTCTGCGGGACCTCTCTGTAGGCGAACAAGAGGCAGGGTATCAGGACATCCCATCTCCGCCGAAGCTTTTCAGGTAGTCCGTGAATCATCCCTTTTAGGGTCCGGTTGAATCTCTCAACCAGCCCATTGCATTGTGGGTGATAGGGTGTGGTGAACTTGTAGTTGACACCACATTCCTTCCACATAGCAGTCAGATATCCCGACATGAAGTTTGCACCTCTGTCTGAGACGACCTCCTTAGGGAAGCCCACTCTGGAGAACACTCCAAGTAGGGCCCGTGCCACCACAGGTGCCGTAGTGGTCCTAAGGGGAATAGCTTCAGGATACCTGGTGGCGTGGTCCACCACCACCAGTATAAACTTGTGCCCTGATGCTGTCTGGGGTTCCATTGGTCCGACAATGTCGATCCCCACTCGTTCAAAGGGTACCCCCACCACTGGTAGTGGTATGAGGGGGGCCTTTGTCGTGCCACCTGACTTACCACTGGCTTGGCAAGTGACACAGGAGCGGCAAAACTCCTTCGTATCTTCGGACATGTGGGGCCAGTGAAAGTGTGGAACAATTCTGTCCCAAGTCTTATTCTGGCCTAAGTGACCTGCAAGGGGAATCTCGTGGGCCAAGGTGAGAAGGAAACCTCTCAGAGACAAGGGGATGACCAGCCTCCTGGTCGCACCAGGTTTGGGGTCTCTTGCCTCAGAGTACAGGAGTCCATCGTCCCAGTACACTTTGTGGGTACCCGTGGCGTTCCCTGCAGCCTCAGCAGCGGCCTGCTGTCTGAGGGGTTCAAGTGAGGGGCAGTCTAACTGTGCCTTCCCCAGGTCTTCCCTGGAGGGTCCCCCTGAGCCCAGAAACTCAATCTGACCAGGTTCAAGCTCTTGCGGCTCAGTTTCCCTCAGTTCTTTAAGGTCAGCCTCCTCGGAGACTTGATCCACGACCTGGGGCAAGGGGGAAGGCGAAGCCTTACCCTTACTGCTCCTTTTCTTGGAAGGTGTCTGGTCCGTTCTTCCAGGATCCAGCACCTGTTCAGTGGGGCATCTTTTGGCCTGTGACCTGGTCACAGCAAGGACATGTGCTGGCAAACCTAACATTTCCATGTGAGTCCTCTGCTCCACTTCTGACCATTATGACGTTTCCAAATCATTGCCCAACAGACATTCTACGGGGAGGTCTGAACTAACCACAACCTTTTTCGGGCCACTTACCCCTCCCCAGGAGAAATCAACAACTGCCATACTGTGATTGGTAGTGACGTTGCTGGCATTGGTCACTAGGTAACTGGTACCTAGCATGATCTGTCCAGGGTCCACGAAGTTAGGCGTCACCATGGTGACACTGGCACACGTGTCCCTGTAGGCCTGAGCCACTCTTCCATTTATCAAAGGTGTCTGCCTGTATTTGCCCAAAGTATTGGGAGTGGCATCAGGGGACATATCCATATCCCCTGTACAGACAAGGACGGCCTGAGTGAGCGTGCCGACTAAGTCGTCACTCCCCTCGGTTCCCAAGGTTAACCCAACTAATGCCTTGGGAGGCGCACTACCACTGCTGACTGTACTAGGGGGCGCAGGTGCCTTAGGGGCTGCAGTGGTAGGAGTTTGCCCTCCTTTCTTGGTGCACTCACTAAACCAGTGAGTCTTACTTTTACAGTATTGGCACCACCTTTTTGACTGGCCTTCTTGAGTCTTCTTCTTCTGTGAAGCCTGACCCCCACCCTCTTTGGTTTGTTGGGGACCTGTCGAAGACTTCTGGTCATTTTGTTCGTTCTTGTTACCCTTTTGGTCTGCTTTCTTCTGACCACCCTGGTTCTGATTCTGGTTCTGCTTGACCCTTGTTCTGACCCATCTGTCTGCCTTCTTTCCCAATTCTTGGGGAGAGGTCAGATCCGAGTCGACAAGGTGCTGATGCAACAATTGGTTCTGACAGTTGTTTAAAATCTGTTCTCGCATGATAAGATTGTACAATCCTGTGTAATCAGTAACCTTGCTACCCAGCAACCAGCCTTCCAAAGCCTTAGTGGCACAATCGACAAAGTCAGCCCAATCCTGAGACTGAATTTTCTGGGTGTCTCGGAACAGCACCCGGTACTGTTCCGTGGTTAAGCCGAACCCATCAATCAGTGTGTTCTTCAGGACTTGGTAGTTGTTAGCATCCTCAGCTCTTGTAGTGAGGAGCTTGTCCCTTCCTTTACCTTCAAAGGAAAGCCACAGTATAGCTGCCCACTGACTTGGGGGGACGCACTGGACAGTGCAGGCCCTCTCCAAGGCAGTTATCCACTTGTGGATGTCGTCCCCTTGTTTAAAGGGGGGCACTATTTTACTCAGGTGTCTAGTGTCTATACCCCTGTCTTTCTCTCTATTGAGAACGCTGCCAACAGTGGGATCTAACCCACTTAATTTCTGCTCTCGGGCTAAGGCAAGTCTTTCTTTGGCGAGGGCAAGTTCTTCCCGCTCGATCCTCAGATTGACCTCCCGCATCTTCGCTTCATGCTCCCTCCTCTGAGGGGAAGTCATTCCTCTCTGAGAAGGTGCCTGAGAGACATGTGTATGAACCGATCTGCCAGAGCCTCTGGAGAGAGACCTAGCTCGTCCGTTCCCAAGGTTAAGCCTGCTTGAGCGTGGGCCCGGGGCTCCCCCAGTTCCATTCTCATGCCTGCTTAAGTTGGTCCTTGTAAGCCTGCCGACTACCACTGGACCTTTGTCTGCCTCGTCTCCCGATAACTCGTCCTCGTCCTCCTCCTCTGTGTGGAGGTCGAGGTCTGGGTCACCGAGGGTTCCCTCTAAGGGAGGCATGTTCCCATCTGCACTGGGGGGACCTGGGTTAGAGGACCTCCTAGCATCGTACGCCTCTAAGAGACCTATCAGTATTGCGATGGTAGGGTTAGAACCCTGGTTTAGCTTCCGGGAGGCACACAGTTGTCTCATCTCCTTGAAGCTAAGAGTTGCATATCGTGACACGACCTGTGGAGGGTCACTGACCACTAAGGGAGTCCCTGCAGACTCTCCGTGGACCGACATGCTTTTCTAGTGAGGTGTAAGTGTTGCACCTACCTACACTATGGGTTTACCTACTGATCCCTTGCTAAGAGTTGTAGTCAGGGTGTGCTAAGCCCTGTTACACTACAACAGCCGGTTCAGTAGAACTCGGAGTATTCTAAGTTAAGTTATATGTACCTGGGTACTTATGTGATCTTTCACTGCGATATTCTTAGGATACGTGTGTGGTAAAACAACAGCAAGCTCAAATCCCAACCGCTGCTCACCAATGTGAGAAGTTGGCCTGATATGTAGTGCTCACTATTCTAGTGATCACTGTGTATCATTCCAAACGACCCTTATTGATGATTGGTTGTAAGTCAACCTTTTAGACCAGCTATCCTAGTAGCGTGGATACGAGCAGTCTTAGGCTAAACTCTAGAGGGCGTGTTAAGCCAGCTGTTTACCATCACATATACCCCTTGAACACCAAGTGAAAGGACACCACACAAGTTGTTATGAAAATAAAAGGATATTTATTTATGACAAGACTACCCTGGCTCTTTATGAGTCAGGGAGCTAAGCACACTACAAAACTCTTAGGAAAATACTTCAGTTGCACAATTTACACAAATGCCCGAGGGGCACGAGAAACCATCTACACTAACAGTGAAATGCGAATGGTTAGAGTCTGGAGATACTGATTCCGGAGTGATCCGATCAGTGGGACTAAACGAAAAAGGAACTGGACACTTGTAGAGCGAACCTGCGATGGAGCACCGAGATGCTCGAGTTACCTAGCCCGGAGGCTGCGGCGGCGTGAAGTTCGTCAAGATGTCGGGAGTCCTCGTGTAGTCTCAGGAGCCTGAAAGAAGAAGTTGCTGGCAGGCGACCAGTGACGATGTTCAGAGCGATCCAAGCCTGGATCGGTGGTGAAGGAAAACCTGAAAGCAGAGGGGACTCAGTTCTCAACCGCTAGCCAGCGATCGTGTGGGTACCAGGAGGGTACCGGCTGAAGTCACCTCGACCAGGTGAGTGGGTGACGTCGGACTCGGCTGTTCCTCGGACCAGGAGGCGCGGCGGCGACCAGGATGGAGGGCGAGCTGTCCCACGAAGGTGTCTGCTGTCGATGATGCTGGGCCCAGGAAGGGGCAGCGGATCTTGGCAGTGGCCACCCAGGCGGGGGAGTCAAGATGGCGTCGGGAGTGGACCAGGAGGGTCCGTGGTACTCCTCTGTTGAAGGGGAGCAAGAGCCAGTCTGGAGCAACCAGACTAGTGATGAAACAATCGTGGTGCGTCGTGAAGAGGGCCACAAGCCGGTCGGCAAGTGGTCGAACAACGCGGTGAACAACAAGGAGCGGAAGGGCCCCCACGCAGATCTCGGGGATGCTGGGGAGGCAGACTTCGATGCTGGAGCTGCTCAGGGTTAGGGCTTCTCAAACCCTAGGTGCACTCACTCGAGGGTCCCTCGGTGGGCGTGCTAGATAAGCGTCGTGCAGGTTCTGAAGATAGCCGGTCCCGCAGGTCTCGTCACACCTACGACTCTCAGCTGAGCTGATGAGGGAGGTAAAAGGTCAGAGATGGCAGGGAACTCGGGTCTCGTCGAGCTGGGCAGTCTTGATCCGTAGGAGAGACTTACAGCAAACCGCAAGCGCTTAGATGGTGCCTGCTGGTGCAGGGTGGCTACTCCTTAGCCACAAGGGAGAGTCTTCAGAAATAGTCAAGAGTTCCTTTCGTGGAAAGTAGTTCGTGATTCGGAGTTATCCGATTATCTGATTATCCAATTTGGGAAGGGGACTCGCTCCTACCTTTATTCTAAGAGAAAGGGGCTGGCCCGTGACTAGGTTCTACCTATGGGTGGAGCCAGGAGGGGGGTGGTTACACCCCTATCCTTTGTCCGGCTTCGCGCCAGCTCAGGGGCTGGTGTGCCCCCGAAACTGGTTTGAGCCGGGCTATGCACAGTGAGCACCGGGGTGCCACTTGCAGTCACCTTCCTTTCAGTCCTGCCTACCTGGGATACACAAACCCTGTCTGGGACGGTGCTAACACCGCCCTCGACAGGAAACCCTTTGTCCAAGCTCCCCTTGCTGGAAGGTCCCCCAGCAGCAGGAGGTCAGACTTGTGTCTGGTGGCAGCATCCATTTTGTGATGCTGAGGCTTGAGTCAACTTTAACCGGGGTTCAAGGTTACTTCCATGTCGTGTCCCTCTAAAAGGGGGGAATGCTAACCCCGTCACCAGGACTGGCGAGGGGTTCGTATTCCCATTCGTATGACACCTTACTCGACATGTATAGGTGATGCGATGCCAAAGTTAGCAAATAACCGCAAGGATTATAATGCCTTAAAAGTAGTTGGCCCGCGTCACCATGGAACGGCTATTAGGGCTTGGTTCCGCAAGCCGTCGACGGGCTCAGCTCGCGCCAGAGCACCGTCCCACATGATTCCCTGCACTCTGCCTTCAGGATTGATAAGGCCTGCTATAGGAGTGACTGATAGGAATCCATGTGTCCATTTTAGGGTTAGGTGTAGGAATACTACACCTACAGCAACGGGTGATTACACCACGTGGCCCCAGCTGTCGTGCAGCCAGTTGTGTCAGATTTGGGCGGCCATTCCAGGGGTGGCATAATACATGCTTCAGCCCCTGGTAGGCCCTGGGTACACCGATGCCCTGGATACCTGTGGTATGCTGAGACAGGGACTGACAAGGTGGCCCAGTTCCAATTAGTGGATGCACCTAACGTACATGGGTGTTAATTTCGAGAGAGAACAGCTAGGCTGTGGGTCTGATTGGCAGGCCCACAGCCGGAGAAAGTCGTAAACCAATGAAGCAAAAGCAAAAAATCTGGGTGATCATAGGATTGCAGACCCTACTCTCCTACAGGTGACTAATATGAAGTTAAGGGAAGGTTTAGGGACTGGGAAGTGGGTGCACTTACCCAGTCAGCATGACAGTACCAGACTGCACGCAGGTTCTGCAGTGGCAGACCCTATACACATTTTACTAGGCCGCTTCTGTGGGTGGCACAACCAGTGCTGCAAGCCCACCAGCAGCATTTGTATTTACAAGCCCTGGGCACTCCTGGTGCACTTTACTGGGGTCTGACAGTAAACCAAATAAGCCAATCATGGAATCCAAACAACATAACCATTTTAAATAGGGACCACTTGCACTGTGGCACTGGTTGGCAGTGGCAAAGTGCCCAGAGCAGCTAACACCAGCAAAAACATAGGAGGCACAACGGCAAAATGAGGAAGGGAGACTCACGCCAAGGTGCCAGGTCTAACACGTGTCCCCTCCAGCTGAAAAGTGGGGAGAACTACCCTACCCCAGGGAGTTCCTCATCACTAAGGCGGAAAAATCTGGACAGACCGTCTGCATTGGCGTGATCTGTACCAGGGCGATGTTCCACCGTGAAATCCATACCCTGTAGGGAAATGGACCACCTCAACAGCTTTGGATTCTCACCCCTCTTATGCATCAACCATCTGAGGGGCCTGTGGTATGTCTGAACCCGGAAGTGAGACCCAAACAGGTAGGGTCTTAGCTTCTTCAGCGCCCAGACCACAGCAAATGCCTCACGCTCAATAGCACTCCATCTCTGTTCCCGTGGTAGTAACCTCCTGCTAATAAAGGCTACAGGTTGATCTAGGCCCTCCTCATTAGTCTGTGAAAGAACAGCCCCCACACCATGCTCTGAAGCGTCTGTCTGGACGATAAACTCTTTGGAGAAGTTGGGAGCCAAGAGCACGGGCGCCGTGCACATAGCAGCTTTCAGGGCCTCAAAAGATTTCTGACAGGTGTCAGTCCAGATCACCTTCCTGGGCTGCTTCCTTGAAGTCAGCGCTGTCAAGGGGGCAACGATGTTGCCATACCCCTTAACAAACCTCCTGTAGTACCAGGTGAGACCTAGGAAGGCTCTGACTCTGTCTGGGTTTTGGGCGACTCCCAATTCAGGATGGTTTCTATCTTGGGTTGAAGGGGTGCCACCTGGCCACTCCCAACTTGGTGTCCCAAGTACACCACTGAACCCTGCCCGATCTGGCACTTACTCGCCTTGATCGTGAGGCCTGCCCTCCGCAGCGCCATCAACACTTCCCAGAGGTGGTGCAGATGTGCCTCCCACGTGGAGCTAAACACTGCGATGTCATCCAGGTAGGCTGCACTGAACGAATCCAGCCCAACCAACCCCCGGTTGACCAACCTCTGGAAGGTGGCAGGGGCATTTTTCATCCCAAAGGGCATAACCCGGAACTGGTAATGCCCATCAGGGGAGCAAAATGCTGACCTCTCTTTGGCCCCCTCGGTTAAGGCGATCTGCCAATACCCAGACGTTAAATCAAACGTACTGAGGTAGTTGGCAGCCCCTAGCCGATCTATGAGCTCATCAGCTCTGGGGATGGGGTGTGCGTCAGTCCTAGTGACCGAATTGAGCCCTCTGTAGTCCACACAGAACCGGAGTTCGGGTGTGGCTCCCGGCGCGGCAGCCTTTGGGACCAAGACCACTGGGCTGGCCCAAGGACTGCTTGAAGACTCAATTACCCCGAGGGCAAACATCTTGGAGACCTCCTCCTTGATGCAGGCCCTTACCCTGTCAGTCACCCTGTAGGCCTTGTGCCTCACAGGTGTACTATCCCCAGTGTCCACATCATGGACGCACCACTCAGTAACACCGGGAACCAGGGAAAACAGGTCAGAAAATTGTCCCAGCAGCTGGCGACAATCATTCTGTTGCTCAGGGGTCAGGGTGGAAGAGAGGATGACACCATCCACTGACCCATCTTGCTCTTTGACTGACAGGAGGTCAGGAAGAGGCTCGGTCTCCTCCTCCATCCCAGCATCTGTTGCTAAGAGCATGCCCACTTGGGCCCTCTCCAAGTGGGGCTTGAGGCGGTTGACATGTAGGACCCTTAAGGGGTTCCTAGGAGTCTTCAGGTCCACCAAGTAGGTAAAAGGACTCTTGCGCTCCACAACCTCAAAGGGACCGGTCCACTTATCCTGGAGCGCACAGGGCTCCACGGGGGCCAAGACCCATACTTTCTGCCCAGGCTGAAGCTCTACCAGAGTGGCATTCCGGTCGTACCACCGCTTCATCTCCTCCTGGATGGCTTCCATGTTTGCCTCAGCAAGTTCCCTGAAACGCCTAGTCTGGTTTCTGAAGGCCAGCATGTAACTATATACATTCTGGGGAGGTTTCCTGGGAGATTGCTCCCAGCCTTCCTTTACCAGACTTAGAGGTCCTCTCACTGGGTGTCCGTACAGCAGCTCAAAGGGACTGAACCCCAGAGACTTCTGTGGCACCTCTCTGTAAGCAAAGAGAAGGCACGGTAAGAGGACGTCCCACTTACGACTCATGGGTTCCTCAAGACCCATTATCATGCCCTTTAGGGTTCGGTTGAATCTCTCAACCAACCCGTTTCCTTGGGGGTGGTAAGGTGTGGTGAACTTGTAGGTTACACCACACTCTTGCCAAAGGGACTTCATATATTTAGATATGAAGTTGGTACCTCGGTCAGACACCACCTCTAGAGGGAATCCCACTCGGGAGAAAATTCCCATCAGCGCACGTCCCACCACGGGGGCCGTCACTGTCCTCAGAGGTATGGCTTCTGGGTACCGGGTGGCATGGTCCACCAGGACCAGGATGAACCTATTGCCCATCGCTGTCCTAGGGTCCAGTGGCCCTACGATGTCAATCCCCACTCGCTGGAATGGGGTACCGACCACAGGGAATGGTTGGAGTGGAGCCTTCTGCTTCCTTCCACTCTTCCCACTTGCCTGGCAAGTTTGGCATGTTCTGCAGTGAGTATCTGAACTCCTGCGCATTTGGGGCCAAAAGAAGTGGGTGACAAGCCTTTCAAAGGTCTTGTCCTGCCCCAAATATCCTGCTAATGGCACATCGTGAGCCAGCCCCAGTAGGAAGGCTCTGAAGCGCTGGGGTACCACCAGCACACGGGCTGACCCAGGCTCAGCAACCTTAGGCTAAGAATACAGGAGGTAATTCTCCCAGTAAATGAAGTGTGTTCCAGACTGGTCACCGTTGGCCTGGTCTGCAGCCTGCTGCCGCATACCCACAAGAGAAGGGCATTCTTTCTGCTCCCTGCAGAATTCTTCCCTGGAGGGTCCTCCTTCCTGCTGCCAATGGGTCAGCTCAGGCAGGTCCCCCAGTTCAGCTATCTGTTCCCCTGTAGGTTCCAGGGCATCCCCCTCAAGGTCTGCTCCCTCCTGGACCGTGGGAACTTCAGGAGCCGGTTTCCCGCGGCCCCTGCTCCTTCTCTTTAAGGCCGGTCCCTGGGCCTCCCTCTCAGGCTCCAGGACCTCTTGAGTACCCCTACTGGCTGCCATGGACCGTGTGGTGACACACGCCCAATCCGGCATACCCAACATCTCCAGGTGAGCACTCCGTTCCACCTTAGCCCAAGGTGAGCTCTCCAAGTCGTTCCCTAACAGATAGTCAACAGGCATGGCGGGCCTCACAGCTACCTGAAGAGTACCAGAGACCCCCCCCCCACTGAAAGGGAACCTGAGCCACTGGGCAGTGACTCTCGGTGTTGTCGACGGCAACAACCGGATAGAATGCTCCTGGGACAACCTGCTCTTGAGACACCAGGTGGCGCTTGATAGCCGTCACACTGGCTCCTGTATCTCTGAGAGCTTCAACCCTATGGCCATTTATGGTCACCCGCTGCCTGTATTTTTTAGTGTTCTCAGGCAGCTGGGTTTGGGGGACCACTTCACAGTCTCCTAATGAGACAAGGGACATCTCTGAGGGACCCCACCCACCTTGGACATTCACCTCCTCCCCCAGGGCTACACTAGTCACCTGCCGGGATGGAGCACCAGTGGGTGCGGGTTTACCAAATAATGGACACTTCACATCAGAGGCAATATGCCCCAGGTTACCACACTTGTAACATCTGATGGGCCCCTTCTGAACAGGTGTACCTGTCGGGGCCCCGGTCTGCTTCTGGGGTGGGGGAGGCTGAGAACCTTTCCCTTGATTCCCTTGGGGATTACTTTGGGGCCCCTTCTGGAACTCCCTCTGTTTACCCTTGTCCCCCCCACTCTTCTGCTGGGGACCCTGCCCACCTTTGGCGGAATCTCCCACTTGACCCTTGTGGACCCTGGTACTGACCCAGCGGTCCGCCTCCTCAGCAAGCTTCCTAGGGTTAGTCAGCCTAATATCAATCAGGTGCTGGCGTAGCTCAGGAAAACAATTACTAGACAAGTGCTCCCATGCCATTAAATCAAGAAGCCCTTGAAAATCATTAACTTTGCTACCCTTCACCCAACCATCCAGTGCTCTGCAAAAAAAAGTCACATACTCAACATACGTACTGTTTGGAATCTTAGTGCAACCCCTGAACCTTTGTCTCTACAACTCAGGGGTCAACCCATACCTAGACATCAAAGCAGCCTTCATATGGGGATAGGAATTATAATCATCTGAAGGCAAATCCAGCAGTGTATCCCGCCCCTCACTAAGGAACCGTCCCCACAACCCCGCTCCCCAATCTTTCTCAGGGATCCGGTGGGAAGACATGGCTACCTCATAGGCCTTAAACCACTGCCCTATGTCATCATTTTTAAAAAATTCCTTCACTACATCTTTGGGTATGTACACTCTAGACTCTACCTGCACTGGGGGTGTGCTGCCACCAGAGGGAGTGCTTCCCAAGCCCAGGGCTTTCAAATCCAGCTCCCTCATTATTCTGTCATGCTCCATTTGGATTTTTTTCTCTTCCATTAGCATTTTTCTCTCTTCCATTTCCATTCTTTTTTGTTCCATGGCTAACTGCCCATTTAGTTTGGCCATCTCTATTTCATGAGCTCTGGTGTCTTTCCTGTCTGCCAACTCCTCTGGAGATAAACTTTTGTCAGAGACACTGCTACCTGCAGGGGAAGGGCTTCTCCTTCCTCTTGAACCCACTGGCTCCTCTGCATTCTCATCATCACTGGCATTCCTTGCTTCTACCCAGGCCCTCAGCGCCGTGTAGAACCCTGTTTTGTTTTTACATCCAGTTGTAGCAACATTAAACTTTTTGCAAAAGAATTTCAGCTGTGATAATGTGTAGCTGTCTAGTTTCTCTTCTTCCCATTTAAATTCAGTATCCACAGAGACTATGGATGATGCTTTCTCCACCATGGTTAAGCTTGGCAGTGCTCAACAATACACAGTCCAAAAAAAAAGAAATCTACCAACAAGTATTGGTTGCGTTTAAGGTCTGCACTCACTAAGTAGTGTTCACCAATCACTGTACATGAGTCACAAATGCAAATACAGAATCCTCACCGCTGACCACCAATGTTAGAATCCGGGTTCTCTGGTTGGCACAGGTAGGTACTTGTGACAAGCAGGGAACCTTTCCTCTAGTCAGGGTAAGGGGTTACACTCCTAAAATAACCCCTGCTCACCCTCTAGGTAGCTTGGCGCAAGCAGACAAGGCTTATCTCAGAGCGCTATAGGTTAAGCATTTGTGAACACATACAGTAACCCAGTGACAACACTACAAATGGACACCACACAGGTAGGTATATTAAAAATAAGGATTCTTTATATAGGATTATCACAAGACCATTAAACGATTAAAAATACACAATACGGTTGCTTAGTTGGTAAAAGGTTGCTTAGTTTCTCTTAAGTTCTTAAATGCGACACTTTAAGTCAATGTACCTTAGATGCGACACGCAGGGCAACGAAAGTGTTGCAGCGATACAGATGCGTTGAAGTTCTTGGTGCAAAAGAAATAAAGACGGGATCTTCCAGATGCGTGACGCTTCTCCGAGGTTGCGAGAAGGCCCGACTCGATGCGTCAGCTACAGCGGCGTCACCTTTGACGAGATGCGACGACAGCGGCCTTGGCAGCGGCACTCTTGTCCGACGTTGCGAGACGCTTCCGCTCGATGCGATGCTGCAGCGGCGACACCCCTTCTGCGAGGTGCGGCAACCGCGGCTCCGACGGCGGCACGCTTCTCCGTGGATGCGAGACACTTCCGGACGATGCGAGACGCTTCCGCTCGATGCGATGCTGCAGCGGCGACACTCTCTGCGAGATGCGACGGCAACAGCTCCGACGGCGATACGCTTCTCTCCCTTGCATCGCGCTTCCAGCTCCTTGCGACATGCAGTCCCTCAGAAGGCCCAACAACAGCAGCAGGCACTTCCAAAAGATTTTGGGGAGTTGGGGATGAAGTCCACTGGTCCTGGGACTTCGTTCAGGGGGCAAGCTCAGTTCAAGCCCTTGGAGATCTTTAAGCACAAGTTGAAATAAAAGTCTTTGTAGTCTTTTCTCCTCTCCTTCAGCAGCAAGGCAACCACTGCAGGCCAATCCCCCAGGTCAGGGACAGTTACCCCTCCTACAGCTTTTCCAGTTCCTTCTCTTCTGGCAGAGGTTCTTCTTGTTTCAGCAGGATCTGATCTAATTTCTTGGGAGCAGGGTCCCAATACTTATACCCCTAATTCCTTTGTAGAGGGGCCTTTGCCCAGTCCAAACCAGTTCTTGAGCACTCTGTTGACATGACTCTGCCTTTCTATTCAGGGTGCAGGGCAGAGACATCAGCCGCTCCGCAGGAGGCGGCGCCAGCATTGTGGTAGCAGAGCACAACCCTAATCAGAGCCCAGGTGTACTCCTCCCACCCATCTGACTGCCAATCTTCCTATTCACCACCAGGCTACCTAGCACTGCCCCTCTGGGTTTCCCCAGCCCTGTCACTCACACAACCAGACAGGCAGATACACATCATAGCAGAGGCGGGCTGAAATGGTCAGGCAAGCAAATACCAACTTTCTAAAAGTGGTATTTGCAAACACAGAATATTAAAATAAACTTTACATTAAAGATGTATTTTATTATTCTGAGTTCAGGCATACTAAACTCGAATTTCTACCATGTTCCCTGGGTCTGTTAGGATCATAGAATGTAACAATTCTGACAGCCCATTTTGGCCTATGGAGAACAGGTAGCCTTACAATAGTGAAAAACGAAAATGACAGTAATTCACTATTAGGACATGCCACACACATCAGGGCTTGTCCTACCTTATGCTTACAATGCACCCTGCCCTTGGGCCTACCATAGGGGTGACTAATATGAAGTTAAGGGAAGGTTTAGGGACTGGGAAGTGGGTGCACTTACCCAGTCAGCATGACAGTACCAGACTGCACGCAGGTTCTGCAGTGGCAGACCCTAGACACATTTTACTAGGCCGCTTCTGTGGGTGGCACAACCAGTGCTGCAAGCCCACCAGCAGCATTTGTATTTACAAGCCCTGGGCACTCCTGGTGCACTTTACTGGGGTCTGACAGTAAACCAAATAAGCCAATCATGGAATCCAAACAACATAACCATTTTAAATAGGGAGCACTTGCACTGTGGCACTGGTTGGCAGTGGCACAGTGCCCTGAGCAGCTAACACCAGCAAAAACATATGAGGCACAACGACTATATGTGGAAGGGAGACTCACGCCAAGGTGCCAGGTCTAACACGTGTCCCCTCCAGCTGAAAAGTGGGGAGAACTACCCTACCCCAGGGAGTTCCTCATCACTAAGGCGGAAAAATCTGGACAGACCGTCCGCATTGGCGTGATCTGTACCAGGGCGATGTTCCACCGTGAAATCCATACCCTGTAGGGAAATGGACCACCTCAACAGCTTTGGATTCTCACCCCTCATATGCATCAACCATCTGAGGGGCCTGTGGTCTGTCTGAACCCGGAAGTGAGACCCAAACAGGTAGGGTCTTAGCTTCTTCAGCGCCCAGACCACAGCAAATGCCTCACGCTCAATAGCACTCCATCTCTGTTCCTGTGGTAGTAACCTCCTGCTAATAAAGGCTACAGGTTGATTTAGGCCCTCCTCATTAATCTGTGAAAGAACAGCACCCACACCATGCTCTGAAGCGTCTGTCTGGACGATAAACTCTTTGGAGAAGTTGGGAGCCAAGAGCACGGGCGCCGTGCACATAGCAGCTTTCAGGGCCTCAAAAGATTTCTGACAGGTGTCAGTCCAGATCACCTTCCTGGGCTGCTTCCTTGAAGTCAGCGCTGTCAAGGGGGCAACGATGTTGCCATACCCCTTGACAAACCTCCTGTAGTACCCGGTGAGACCTAGGAAGGCTCTCACCTCTGTCTGGGTTTTGGGCGACTCCCAATTCAGGATGGTTTCTATCTTGGGTTGAAGGGGTGCCACCTGGCCACTCCCAACTTGGTGTCCCAAGTGCACCACTGAACCCTGCCCGATTTGGCACTTACCCGCCTTGATCGTGAGGCCTGCCCTCCGCAGCGCCATCAACACTTCCCAGAGGTGGTGCAGAGGTTCCTCCCACGTGGAGCTAAACACTGCGATGTCATCCAGGTAGGCTGCACTGAACGAATCCAGCCCAGCCAACACCCGGTTGACCAACCTCTGGAAGGTGGCAGGGGCATTTTTCATCCCAAAGGGCATAACCCGGAACTGGTAATGCCCATCAGGGGTGGAAAATGCTGACCTCTTTTTGGCCCCCTCGGTTAAGGCGATCTGCCAATACCCAGACGTTAAATCAAACGTACTGAGGTAGTTGGCAGCCCCTAGCCGATCTATGAGCTCATCAGCTCTGGGGATGGGGTGTGCGTCAGTCCTAGTGACCGAATTGAGCCCTCTGTAGTCCACACAGAACCGGAGTTCGGGTGTGGCTCCCGGCGCGGCAGCCTTTGGGACCAAGACCACTGGGCTGGCCCATAGGACTGCTTGAAGACTCAATTACCCCGAGGGCAAACATCTTGGAGACCTCCTCCTTGATGCAGGCCCTTACCCTGTCAGTCACCCTGTAGGCCTTGTGCCTCACAGGTGTACTATCCCCAGTGTCCACATCATGGACGCACCACTCAGTAACACCGGGAACCAGGGAAAACAGGTCAGAAAATTGTCCCAGCAGCTGGCGACAATCATTCTGTTGCTCAGGGGTCAGGGTGGAAGAGAGGATGACACCATCCACTGACCCATCTTGCTCTTTGACTGACAGGGGGTCAGGAAGAGGCTCGGTCTCCTCCTCCATCCCAGCATCTGTTTCTAAGAGCATGCCCACTTGGGACCTCTCCAAGTGAGGCTTGAGGCGGTTGACATGTAGGACCCTTAAGGGGTTCCTAGGAGACTTCAGGTCCACCAAGTAGGTAACAGGACTCTTGCGCTCCACAACCTCAAAGGGACCGGTCCACTTATCCTGGAGCGCACAGGGCTCCACGGGGGCCAAGACCCATACTTTCTGCCCAGGCTGAAGCTCTACCAGAGTGGCATTCCGGTCGTACCACCGCTTCATCTCCTCCTGGCTGGCTTCCAGGTTTGCCTCAGCAAGTTCCCTGAAACGCCTAGTCTGGTTTCTGAAGGCCAGCATGTAACTATATACATTCTGGGGAGGTTTCCTGGGAGATTGCTCCCAGCCTTCCTTTACCAGACTTAGAGGTCCTCTCACTGGGTGTCCGTACAGCAGCTCAAAGGGACTGAACCCCAGAGACTTCTGTGGCACCTCTCTGTAAGCAAAGAGAAGGCAGAGTAAGAGGACGTCCCACTTACGCCTCATGGGTTCCTCAAGACCCATTATCATGCCCTTTAGGGTTCGGTTGAATCTCTCAACCAACCCGTTTCCTTGGGGGTGGTAAGGTGTGGTGAACTTGTAGGTTACACCACACTCTTGCCAAAGGGACTTCATATATTTAGATATGAAGTTGGTACCTCGGTCAGACACCACCTCTAGAGGGAATCCCACTCGGGAGAAAATTCCCATCAGCGCACGTCCCACCACGGGGGCCGTCACTGTCCTCAGAGGTATGGCTTCTGGGTACCGGGTGGCATGGTCCACCAGGACCAGCATGAACCTATTGCCCATCGCTGTCCTAGGGTCCAGTGGCCCTACGATGTCAATCCCCACTCGCTGGAATGGGGTACCGACCACAGGGAATGGTTGGAGTGGAGCCTTCTGCTTCCTTCCACTCTTCCCACTTGCCTGGCAAGTTTGGCATGTTCTGCAGTGAGTATCTGAACTCCTGCGCATTTGGGGCCAAAAGAAGTGGGTGACAAGCCTTTCAAAGGTCTTGTCCTGCCCCAAATATCCTGCTAATGGCACATCGTGAGCCAGCCCCAGTAGGAAGGCTCTGAAGCGCTGGGGTACCACCAGCACACGGGCTGACCCAGGCTCAGCAACCTTAGGCTCAGAATACAGGAGATAGTTCTCCCAGTAAGTGAAGTGTGTTCCAGACTGGTCACCGTTGGCCTGGTCTGCAGCCTGCTGCCGCATACCCACAAGAAAAGGGCATTCTTTCTGCTCACTGCAGAATTCTTCCCTGGAGGGTCCTCCTTCCTGCTGCCAATGGGTCAGCTCAGGCAGGTCCCCCAGTTCAGCTATCTGTTCCCCTGTAGGTTCCAGGGCATCCCCCTCAAGGTCTGCTCCCTCCTGGACCGTGGGAACTTCAGGATCCGGTTTCCCGCGCCCCCTGCTCCTTCTCTTTAATGCCGGTCCCTGGGCCTCCCTCTCAGGCTCCAGGACCTCTTGAGTACCCCTACTGGCTGCCATGGACCGTGTGGTGACACACGCCCAATCCGGCATACCCAACATCTCAAGGTGAGCACTCCGTTCCACCTTAGCCCAAGGTGAGCTCTCCAAGTCGTTCCCTAACAGACAGTCAACAGGCATGGCGGGCCTCACAGCTACCTGAAGAGTACCAGAGACCCCCCCCCCACTGAAAGGGAACCTGAGCCACTGGGCAGTGACTCTCGGTGTTGTCGGCGGCAACAACCGGATAGAATGCTCCTGGGACAACCTGCTCTTGAGACACCAGGTGGCGCTTGACAGCCGTCACACTGGCTCCTGTATCTCTGAGAGCTTCAACCCTATGGCCATTTATGGTCACCCACTGCCTGTATTTTTTAGTGTTCTCAGGCAGCTGGGTTTGGGGGACCATTTCACAGTCTCCTAATGAGACAAGGGACATCTCTGAGGGACCCCACCCACCTTGGACATTCACCTCCTCCCCCAGGGCTACACTAGTCACCTGCCGGGATGGAGCACCAGTGGGTGCGGGTTTACCAAATAATGGACACTTCACATCAGAGGCAAAATGCCCCAGGTTACCACACTTGTAACATCTGATGGGCCCCTTCTGAACAGGTGTACCTGTCGGGGCCCCGGTCTGCTTCTGGGGTGGGGGAGGCTGAGAACCTTTCCCTTGGTTCCCTTGGGGATTAATTTGGGGCCCCTTCTGGAACTCCCTCTGTTTACCCTTGTCCCCCCCACTCTTCTGCTGGGGACCCTGCCCACCTTTGGCGGAATCTCCCACTTGACCCTTGTGGACCCTGGTACTGACCCAGCGGTCCGCCTCCTCAGCAAGCTTCCTAGGGTTAGTCAGCCTACTATCAATCAGGTGCTGGCGTAGCTCAGGAAAACAATTACTAGACAAGTGCTCCCATGCCATTAAATCAAGAAGCCCTTGAAAATCATTAACTTTGCTACCCTTCACCCAACCATCCAGTGCTCTGCAAAAAAAAGTCACATACTCAACATACGTACTGTTTGGAATCTTAGTGCAACCCCTGAACCTTTGTCTATACAACTCAGGGGTCAACCCATACCTAGACATCAAAGCAGCCTTCATATGGGGATAGGAATTATAATCATCTGAAGGCAAATCCAGCAGTGTATCCCGCCCCTCACTAAGGAACCGTCCCCACAACCCCGCTCCCCAATCTTTCTCAGGGATCCGGTGGGAAGACATGGCTACCTCATAGGCCTTAAACCACTGCCCTATGTCATCATTTTTAAAAAATTCCTTCACTACATCTTTGGGTATGTACACTCTAGACTCTACCTGCACTAGGGGTGTGCTGCCACCAGAGGGAGTGCTTCCCAAGCCCTGGGCTTTCAAATCCAGCTCCCTCATTATTCTGTCATGCTCCATTTGGATTTTTTTCTCTTCCATTAGCATTTTTCTCTCTTCCATTTCCATTCTTTTTTGTTCCATGGCTAACTGCCCATTTAGTTTGGCCATCTCTATTTCATGAGCTCTGGTGTCTTTCCTGTCTGCCAACTCCTCTGGAGATAAACTTTTGTCAGAGACACTGCTACCTGCAGGGGAAGGGCTTCTCCTTCCTCTTGAACCCACTGGCTCCTCTGCATTCTCATCATCACTGGCATTCCTTGCTTCTACCCAGGCCCTCAGCGCCGTGTAGAACCCTGTTTTGTTTTTACATCCAGTTGTAGCAACATTCAACTTTTTGCAAAAGAATTTCAGCTGTGATAATGTGTAGCTGTCTAGTTTCTCTTCTTCCCATTTAAATTCAGTATCCACAGAGACTATGGATGATGCTTTCTCCACCATGGTTAAGCTTGGCAGTGCTCAACAATAGACAGTCCAAAAAAAAAGAAATCTACCAACAAGTATTGGTTGCGTTTAAGGTCTGCACTCACTAAGTAGTGTTCACCAATCACTGTACATGAGTCACAAATGCAAATACAGAATCCTCACCGCTGACCACCAATGTTAGAATCCGGGTTCTCTGGTTGGCACAGGTAGGTACTTGTGACAAGCAGGGAACCTTTCCTCTAGTCAGGGTAAGGGGTTACACTCCTAAAATAACCCCTGCTCACCCTCTAGGTAGCTTGGCGCGAGCAGACAAGGCTTATCTCAGAGCGCTATAGGTTAAGCATTTGTGAACACATACAGTAGCCCAGTGACAACACTACAAATGGACACCACACAGGTAGGTATATTAAAAATAAGGATTCTTTATATAGGATTATCACAAGACCATTAAACGATTAAAAATACACAATACGGTTGCTTAGTTGGTAAAAGGTTGCTTAGTTTCTCTTAAGTTCTTAAATGCGACACTTTAAGTCAATGTACCTTAGATGCGACACGCAGGGCAACGAAAGTGTTGCAGCGATACAGATGCGTTGAAGTTCTTGGTGCAAAAGAAATAAAGACGGGATCTTCCAGATGCGTGACGCTTCTCCGAGGTTGCGAGAAGGCCCGACTCGATGCTTCAGCTACAGCGGCGTCACCTTTGACGAGATGCGACGACAGCGGCCTTGGCAGCGGCACTCTTGTCCGATGTTGCGAGACGCTTCCACTCGATGCGATGCTGCAGCGGCGACACCCCTTCTGCAAGGTGCGGCAACCGCGGCTCCGACGGCGGCACGCTTCTCCGTGGATGCGAGACACTTCCGGACGATGCGAGACGCTTCCGCTCGATGCGATGCTGCAGCGGCGACACTCTCTGCGAGATGCGACGGCAACAGCTCCGACGGCGATACGCTTCTCTCCCTTGCGTCGCGCTTAAAGCTCCTTGCGACACGCAGTCCCTCAGAAGGCCCAACAACAGCAGCAGGCACTTCCAAAAGACTTTGGGGAGTTGGGGATGAAGTCCACTGGTCCTGGGACTTCGTTCAGGGGGCAAGCTCAGTTCAAGCCCTTGGAGATCTTTAAGCACAAGTTGAAATAAAAGTCTTTGTAGTCTTTTCTCCTCTCCTTCAGCAGCAAGGCAACCACTGCAGGCCAATCCCCCAGGTCAGGGACAGTTACCCCTCCTACAGCTTTTCCAGTTCCTTCTCTTCTGGCAGAGGTTCTTCTTGTTTCAGCAGGATCTGATCTAATTTCTTGGGAGCAGGGTCCCAATACTTATACCCCTAATTCCTTTGTAGAGGGGCCTTTGCCCAGTCCAAACCAGTTCTTGAGCACTCTGTTGACATGACTCTGCCTTTCTATTCAGGGTGCAGGGCAGAGACATCAGCCGCTCCGCAGGAGGCGGCGCCAGCATTGTGGTAGCAGAGCACAACCCTATTCAGAGCCCAGGTGTACTCCTCCCACCCATCTGACTGCCAATCTTCCTATTCACCACCAGGCTACCTAGCCCTGCCCCTCTGGGTTTCCCCAGCCCTGTCACTCACACAACCAGACAGGCAGATACACATCATAGCAGAGGCGGGCTGAAATGGTCAGGCAAGCAAATACCAACTTTCTAAAAGTGGTATTTGCAAACACAGAATATTAAAATAAACTTTACATTAAAGATGTATTTTATTATTCTGAATTCAGGCATACTAAACTCGAATTTCTACCATGTTCCCTGGGTCTGTTAGGATCATAGAATGTAACAATTCTGACAGCCCATTCTGGCCTATGGAAAACAGGTAGCCTTACAATAGTGAAAAACGAAAATGGCAGTAATTCACTATTAGGACATGCCACACACATCAGGGCTTGTCCTACCTTATGCTTACAATGCACCCTGCCCTTGGGCCTACCATAGGGGTGACTAATATGAAGTTAAGGGAAGGTTTAGGGACTGGGAAGTGGGTGCACTTACCCAGTCAGCATGACAGTACCAGACTGCACGCAGGTTCTGCAGTGGCAGACCCTAGACACATTTTACTAGGCCGCTTCTGTGGGTGGCACAACCAGTGCTGCAAGCCCACCAGCAGCATTTGTATTTACAAGCCCTGGGCACTCCTGGTGCACTTTACTGGGGTCTGACAGTAAACCAAATAAGCCAATCATGGAATCCAAACAACATAACCATTTTAAATAGGGAGCACTTGCACTGTGGCACTGGTTGGCTGTGGCACAGTGCCCTGAGCAGCTAACACCAGCAAAAACATATGAGGCACAACGACAAAATGTGGAAGGGAGACTCACGCCAAAGTGCCAGGTCTAACAAACGCTAATACATTTAACATCACAAAGGCTCATTTCCTTTGCTCTAGTCTAATCACTCACCTAGGTTCCACATGCTCATGGTCTCAAGAAGCTGTTAGGACAGGTGCTCTTTTCTGCCTCTATTAACTATAAGGAAAATGTGTCAGGCTGTTACAGTAATTATCACTTGCTCTACCACAGTAGTAAATGTGCTTTGAAATTGCCAATCAAATATCGTTTTCAGCCTAGAATCACACCATGAGTCTGTGTGCACACAGGAATTGTTGTCAGAGATTTAATTTGTGTTGCTCTTGTTCTGTAAGACTTGCACTCGTAGGAAAGGGGCAGCTTGTTTTCTTGAACTGTGATGGTTAGCATTCAGCACACATCACTATCTCACAGATGAGAGGCAAATGGTAACACATTTGAAAACAACAGGGTAGATTTTCCTTCCACTCCTGCAATTGGTGAGGTAGTTCCTACATGTTCAAAACTCCAATTAACCCTTACCACAGGTGATCTTACATACATCTCTGCAGTGTTCATGCAGTTGTGCAAGCGTCCATGCATATCTCTCTTGCACCTGACAATACACAGTCTCCAGAAACACACTCTTAGCACATAGCCAGCTGCTTCTCCTGCACTCCCATGCTTACTATTCAGCACTGTGTGGTATTTCAGATAACAGTGTGTAACACTAACACATTTAACATCACCAAGGCTCATTTCCTTTGCTCTAGTCTCATCACTCACCCAGGTTCCACATGCTCATGGTCTCAAGAAGCTGTGAGGACAGGTGCTCCTGTCTGCCTCTCTTAACTATAAGGAAAATGTGTCAGGCTGTTACAGTAATTATCACTTGCTCTACCACAGTAGTAAATGCGCTTTGAAATTGCCAATCAAATATCGTTTTCTGCCTAGAATCACCCCAGGAGTCTGTGTGCACACAGAAATTGTTGTCAGAGATTTAATTTGTGTTGCTCTTGTTCTGTAAGACTTGCACTCGTAGGAAAGGGGCAGCTTGGTTTCTTGAACTGTGATGGTTAGCATTCAGCACACATCACTATCTCACAGATGAGAGGCAAATGGTAACACATTTGAAAACAACAGGGTAGATTTTCCTTCCACTCCTGCAATTGGTGAGGTAGTTCCTACATGTTCAAAACTCCAATTAACCCTTACCACAGGTGATCTTACATACATCTCTGCAGTGTTCATGCAGTTGTGCAAGCGTCCATGCATATCTCTCTTGCACCTGACAATACACAGTCTCCAGAAACACACTCTTAGCACATAGCCAGCTGCTTCTCCTGCACTCCCATGCTTACTATTCAGCACTGTGTGGTATTTCAGATAACAGTCTGTAACGCTAACACATTCAACATCACCAAGGCTCATTTCCTTTGCTCTAGTCTAATCACTCACCCAGGTTCCACATGCTCATGGTCTCAAGTAGCTGTTAGGACATGTGCTGTTTTCTGTCTCTCTAAACTATAAGGAAAATGTGTCAGGCTGTTACAGTAATTATCACTTGCTCTACCACAGTAGTAAATGTGCTTTGAAATTGCCAATCAAATATCGTTTTCTGCCTAGAATCACACCATGAGTCTGTGTGCACACAGGAATTGTTGTCAGAGATTTAATTAGTGTTGCTCTTGTTCTGTAAGACTTGCACTCGTAGGAAAGGGGCAGCTTGTTTTCTTGAACTGTGATGGTTAGCATTCAGCACAAATCACTATCTCACAGATGAGAGGCAAATGGTAACACATTTGAAAACAACAGGGTAGATTTTCCTTCCACTCCTGCAATGGGTGAGATAGTTCCTACATGTTCAAAGCTCCAATTAACCCTTACCACAGGTGATCTTACATACATCTCTGCAGTCTTCATGCAGTTGTGCAAGCGTCCATGCAGATCTCTCTTGCACCTGACAATACACAGTCTCCAGAAACACACTCTTAGCACACAGCCAGCTGCTTCTCCTGCACTCCCATGCTTACTATTCAGCACTGTGTGGTATTTCAGTTAGCAGTGTGTAACACTAACACATTTAACATCACTAAGGCTCATTTCCTTTGCTCTAGTCTAATCACTCACCCAGTTTCCACATGCTCATGGTCTCAAGAAGCTGTTAGGACAGGTGCTCTTTTCTGCCTCTCTTAACTATAAGGAAAATGTGTCAGGCTGTTACAGTAATTATCACTTGCTCTACCACAGTAGTAAATGTGCTTTGAAATTGCCAAATAAATATCGTTTTCAGCCTAGAATCACGCCATGAGTCTGTGTGCACACAGGAATTGTTGTCAGAGATTTAATTTGTGTTGCTCTTGTTCTGTAAGACTTGCACTCGTAGGAAAGAGGCAGCTTGTTTTCTTGAACTGTGATGGTTAGCATTCAGCACAAATCACTATCTCACAAATGAGAGGCAAATGGTAACACATTTAAAAACAACAGGGTAGATTTTCCTTCCACTACTGCAATGAGAGAGGTAGTTCCTACTTGTTCAAAACTCCAATTAACCCTTACCACAGGCGATCTTACATACATCTCTGCAGTCTTCATGCAGTTGTGCAAGCGTCCATGCAGATCTCTCTTGCACCTGACAATACACAGTCTCCAGAAACACACTCTTAGCACACAGACAGCTGCTTCTCCTGCATTCCCATGCTTACTATTCAGCACTGTATGGTATTTCAGATAGCAGTGTGTAACGCTAACACATTCAACATCACCAAGGCTCATTTCCTTTGCTCTAGTCTAATCACTCACCCAGGTTCCACATGCTCATGGTCTCAAGTAGCTGTTAGGACATGTGCTGTTTTCTGTCTCTCTAAACTATAAGGAAAATGTGTCAGGCTGTTACAGTAATTATCACTTGCTCTACCACAGTAGTAAATGTGCTTTGAAATTGCCAATCAAATATCGTTTATTGCCTAGAATCACACCATGAGTCTGTGTGCACACAGGAATTGTTGTCAGAGATTAAATTTGTGTTGCTCTTGTTCTGTAAGACTTGCACTCGTAGGAAAGGGGCAGCTTGTTTTCTTGAACTGTGATGGTTAGCATTCAGCACAAATCACTATCTCACAGATGAGAGGCAAATGGTAACACATTTAAAAACAACAGGGTAGATTTTCCTTCCACTCCTGCAATGGGTGAGATAGTTCCTACATGTTCAAAACTCCAATTAACCCTTACCACAGGTGATCTTACATACATCTCTGCAGTCTTCATGCAGTTGTGCAAGCGTCCATGCAGATCTCTCTTGCACCTGACAATACACAGTCTCCAGAAACACACTCTTAGCACACAGCCAGCTGCTTCTCCTGCACTCCCATGCTTACTATTCAGCACTGTGTGGTATTTCAGTTAGCAGTGTGTAACACTAACACATTTAACATCACTAAGGCTCATTTCCTTTGCTCTAGTCTAATCACTCACCCAGTTTCCACATGCTCATGGTCTCAAGAAGCTGTTAGGACAGGTGCTCTTTTCTGCCTCTCTTAACTATAAGGAAAATGTGTCAGGCTGTTACAGTAATTATCACTTGCTCTACCACAGTAGTAAATGTGCTTTGAAATTGCCAAATAAATATCGTTTTCAGCCTAGAATCACACCATGAGTCTGTGTGCACACAGGAATTGTTGTCAGAGATTTAATTTGTGTTGCTCTTGTTCTGTAAGACTTGCACTCGTAGGAAAGAGGCAGCTTGTTTTCTTGAACTGTGATGGTTAGCATTCAGCACAAATCACTATCTCACAAATGAGAGGCAAATGGTAACACATTTGAAAACAACAGGGTCGATTTTCCTTCCACTACTGCAATGAGAGAGGTAGTTCCTACTTGTTCAAAACTCCAATTAACCCTTACCACAGGTGATCTTACATACATCTCTGCAGTCTTCATGCAGTTGTGCAAGCGTCCATGCAGATCTCTCTTGCACCTGACAATACACAGTCTCCAGAAACACACTCTTAGCACACAGACAGCTGCTTCTCCTGCATTCCCATGCTTACTATTCAGCACTGTGTGGTATTTCAGATAGCAGTGTGTAACGCTAACACATTCAACATCACCAAGGCTCATTTCCTTTGCTCTAGTCTAATCACTCACCCAGGTTCCACATGCTCATGGTCTCAAGTAGCTGTTAGGACATGTGCTGTTTTCTGTCTCTCTAAACTATAAGGAAAATGTGTCAGGCTGTTACAGTAATTATCACTTGCTCTACCACAGTAGTAAATGTGCTTTGAAATTGCCAAACAAATATCGTTTTCTGCCTAGAATCACACCTTGAGTCTGTGTGCACACAGGAATTGTTGTCAGAGATTTAATTTGTGTTGCTCTTGTTCTGTAAGACTTGCACTCGTAGGAAAGGGGCAGCTTGTTTTCTTGAACTGTGATGGTTAGCATTCAGCACAAATCACTATCTCACAGATGAGAGGCAAAAGGTAACACATTTGAAAACAACAGGGTAGTTTTTCCTTCCACTCCTGCAATGGGTGAGATAGTTCCTACATGTTCAAATCTCCAATTAACCCATACCACAGGTGATCTTACATACATCTCTGCAGTCTTCATGCAGTTGTGCAAGCGTCCATGCAGATCTCTCTTGCACCTGACAATACACAGTCTCCAGAAACACACTCTTAGCACACAGCCAGCTGCTTCTCCTGCACTCCCATGCTTACTATTCAGCACTGTGTGGTATTTCAGATAGCAGTGTGTAACACTAACACATTTAACATCACCAAGGCTCATTTCCTTTGCTCTAGTCTAATCACTCACCCAGTTTCCACATGCTCATGGTCTCAAGAAGCTGTTAGGACAGGTGCTCTTTTCTGCCTCTCTTAACTATAAGGAAAATGTGTCAGGCTGTTACAGTAATTATCACTTGATCTACCACAGTAGTAAATGTGCTTTGAAATTGCCAAATAAATATCGTTTTCAGCCTAGAATCACACCATGAGTCTGTGTGCACACGAGAATTGTTGTCAGAGATTTAATTTGTGTTGCTCTTGTTCTGTAAGACTTGCACTCGTAGGAAAGAGGCAGCTTGTTTTCTTGAACTGTGATGGTTAGCATTCAGCACAATTCACTATCTCACAGATGAGAGGCAAATGGTAGCACATTTGAAAACAACAGGGTAGATTTTCCTTCCACTACTGCAATGAGAGAGGTAGTTCCTACTTGTTCAAAACTCCAATTAACCCTTACCACAGGTGATCTTACATACATCTCTGCAGTCTTCATGCAGTTGTGCAAGCGCCCATGCAGATCTCTCTTGCACCTGACAATACACAGTCTCCAGAAACACACTCTTAGCACACAGGCAGCTGCTTCTCCTGCATTCCCATGCTTACTATTCAGCACTGTGTGGTATTCCAGATAGCAGTGTGCAACGCTAACACATTCAACATTACCAAAGCTCATTTCCTTTGCTCTAGTCTAATCACTCACCCAGGTTCCACATGCTCATGGTCTCAAGTAGCTGTTAGGACATGTGCTCTTTTCTGCCTCTCTAAACTATCAGGAAAATATGTGTCAGGCTGTTACAGTAATTATCACTTGCTCTACCACAGTAGTAAATGTGCTTTGAAATTGCCAATCAAATATCGTTTTCTGCCTAGAATCACACCATGAGTCTGTGTGCACACAGGAATTGTTGTCAGAGATGTAATTCATGTTGCTCTTGTTCTGTAAGACTTGCACTCGTAGGAAAGGGGCAGCTTGTTTTCTTGAACTGTGATGGTTAGCATTCTGCACAAATCACTATCTCACAGATGAGAGGCAAATGGTAACACATTTGAAAACAACAGGGTAGATTTTCCTTCCACTCCTGCAATGTGTGAGGTAGTTCCTACATGTTCAAAATTCCAATTAACCCTTACCACTGGTGATCTTACATACATCTCTGCAATCTTCATGCAGTTGTGTAAGCGTCCATGCAGATCTCTCTTGCACCTGACAATACACAGTCTCCAGAAACACACTCGTAGCACACAGGCAGCTGCTTCTCCTGCATTCCCATGCTTACTATTCAGCACTGTGTGGTATTTCAGATAGCAGTGTGTAACGCTAACATATTCAACATCACCAAGGCTCATTTCCTTTGCTCTAGTCTAATCACTCACCCAGGTTCCACATGCTCATGGTCTCAAGTAGCTGTTAGGACATGTGCTCTTTTCTGCCTCTCTTAACTATCAGGAAAGTGTGTCAGGCTGTTACAGTAATTATCACGTGCTCTACCACAGTAGTAAATGTGCTTTGAAATTGAGAATCAAATATCGTTTTCTGCCTAGAATCACACCATGAGTCTGTGTGCACACAGGAATTGTTGTCAGAGATTTAATTTGTGTTGCTCTTGTTCTGTAAGACATGCACTCGTAGGAAAGGGGCAGCTTGTTTTCTTGAACTGTGATGGTTAGCATTCTGCACAAATCACTATCTCACAGATGAGAGGCAAATGGTAACACATTTGAAAACAACAGGGTAGATTTTCCTTCCACTCCTGCAATGGGTGAGGTAGTTCCTACATGTTCAAAACTCCAATTAACCCTTACCACAGGTGATCTTACATACATCTCTGCAGTCTTCATGCAGTTGTGCAAGCGTCCATGCAGATCTCTCTTGCACCTGACAATACACAGTCTCCAGAAACACACTCTTAGCACACAGGCAGCTGCTTCTCCTCCATTCCCATGCTTACTATTCAGCACTGTGTGGTATTTCAGATAGCAATGTGTAACGCTAAAACATTCAACATCACCAAGGCTCATTTCCTTTGCTCTAGTTTAATCACTCACCCAGGTTCCACATGCTCATGGTCTCAAGTAGCTGTTAGGACATGTGCTCTTTTCTGCCTCTCTAAACTATAAGGAAAATATGTGTCAGGCTGTTACAGTAATTATCACTTGCTCTACCACAGTAGTAAATGTGCTTTGAAATTGCCAATCAAATATCGTTTTCTGCCTAGAATCACACCATGAGTCTGTGTGCACACAGGAATTGTTGTCAGAGATTTAATTCATGTTGCTCTTGTTCTGTAAGACTTGCACTCGTAGGAAAGGGGCAGCTTGTTTTCTTGAACTGTGATGGTTAGCATTCTGCACAAATCACTATCTCACAGATGAGAGGCAAATGGTAACACATTTGAAAACAACAGGGTAGATTTTCCTTCCACTCCTGCAATGTGTGAGGTAGTTCCTACATGTTCAAAACTCCAATTAACCCTTACCACTGGTGATCTTACATACATCTCTGCAGTCTTCATGCAGTTGTGTAAGCGTCCATGCAGATCTCTCTTGCACCTGACAATACACAGTCTCCAGAAACACACTCTTAGCACACAGGCAGCTGCTACTCCTGCATTCCCATGCTTACTATTCAGCACTGTGTGGTTTTTCAGATAGCAGTTTGTAACGCTAACACATTCAACATCACCAAGGCTCATTTCCTTTGCTCTAGTCTAATCACTCACCCAGGTTCCACATGCTCATGGTCTCAAGTAGCTGTTAGGACATGTGCTCTTTTCTGCCTCTCTAAACTATAAGGAAAATGTGTCAGGCTGTTACAGTAATTATCACTTGCTCTACCACAGTAGTAAATGTGCTTTGAAATTGCCAATCAAATATCTTTTTCTGCCTAGAATCACACCATGAGTCTGTGTGCACACAGGAATTGTTGTCAGAGATTTAATTCATGTTGCTCTTGTTCTGTAAGTCTTGCACTCGTAGGAAAGGGGCAGCTTGTTTTCTTGAACTGTGATGGTTAGCATTCTGCACAAATCACTATCTCACAGATGAGAGGGAAATGGTAACACATTTGAAAACAACAGGGTAGATTTTCCTTCCACTCCTGCAATGTGTGAGGTATTTCCTATATGTTCAAAACTCCAATTAACCCTTACCACTGGTGATCTTACATACATCTCTGCAGTCTTCATGCAGTTGTGTAAGCGTCCATGCAGATCTCTCTTGCACCTGACAATACACAGTCTCCAGAAACACACTCTTAGCACACAGGCAGCTGCTTCTCCTGCATTCCCATGCTTACTATTCAGCACTGTGTGGTTTTTCAGATAGCAGTTTGTAACGCTAACACATTCAACATCACCAAGGCTCATTTCCTTTGCTCTAGTCTAATCACTCACCCAGGTTCCACATGCTCATGGTCTCAACTAGCTGTTAGGACATGTGCTCTTTTCTGCCTCTCTAAACTATAAGGAAAATGTGTCAGGCTGTTACAGTAATTATCACTTGCTCTACCACAGTAGTCAATGTGCTTTGAAATTGCCAATCAAATATCGTTTTCAGCCTAGAATCACACCATGAGTCTGTGTGCACATAGGAATTGTTGTCAGAGATTTAATTTGTGTTGCTCTTGTTCTGTAAGACTTGCACTCGCAGGAAAGGGGCAGCTTGTTTTCTTGAACTGTGATGGTTAGCATTCAGCACAAATCATTATCTCACAAATGAGAGGCAAATGGTAACACATTTGAAAACAGCAGCAGTGTGTAACGCTAACATATTCAACATCACCAAGGCTCATTTCCTTTGCTCTAGTCTAATCACTCACCCAGGTTCCACATGCTCATGGTCTCAAGTAGCTGTTAGGACATGTGCTCTTTTCTGCCTCTCTAAACTATAAGGAAAAGGTGTCAGGCTGTTACAGTAATTATCACTTGCTCTACCACAGTAGTAAATGTGCTTTGAAATTGCTAATCAAATATCGTTTTCTGCCTAGAATCACCCCAGGAGTCTGTGTGCACACAGGAATTGTTGTCAGAGATTTAATTTGTGTTGCTCTTGTTCTGTAAGACTTGCACTCGTAGGAAAGGGGCAGATGTTTTCTTGAACTGTGATGGTTAGCATTCAGCACACATCACTATCTCACAGATGAGAGGCAAATGGTAACACATTTGAAAACAACAGGGTAGATTTTCCTTCCACTCCTGCAATTGGTGAGGTAGTTCCTACATGTTCAAAACTCCAATTAACCCTTACCACAGGTGATCTAACATACATCTCTGCAGTGTTCATGCAGTTGTGCAAGCGTCCATGCATATCTCTCTTGCACCTGACAATACACAGTCTCCAGAAACACACTCTTAGCACACAGCCAGCTGCTTCTCCTGCACTCCCATGCTTACTATTCAGCACTGTGTGGTATTTCAGATAGCAGTGTGTAACGCTAACACATTTAACATCACCAAGGCTCATTTGCTTTGCTCTAGTCTAATCACTCACCCAGGTTCCACATGCTCATGGTCTCAAGAAGCTGTTAGGACAGGTGCTCTTTTCTGCCTCTCTTAACTATCAGGAAAGTGTGTCAGGCTGTTACAGTAATTATCACTTGCTCTACCACAGAGGTAAATGTGCTTTGAAATTGCCAATCAAATATCGTTTTCTGCCTAGAATCACACCATGAGTCTATGTGCACACATGAATTGTTGTCAGAGATTTAATTTGTGTTGCTCTTGTTCTGTAAGACTTGCACTCGTAGGAAAGGGGCAGCTTGTTTTCTTGAACTGTGATGGTTAGCATTCAGCACAAATCACTATCTCACAGATGAGAGGCAAATGGTAACACATTTGAAAACAACAGGGTAGATTGTCCTTCCACTACTGCAATGAGAGAGGTAGTTCCTACTTGTTCAAAACTCCAATTAACCCTTACCACAGGTGATCTTACATACATCTCTGCAGTCTTCATGCAGTTGTGCAAGCGTCCATGCAGATCTCTCTTGCACCTGACAATACACAGTCTCCAGAAACACACTCTTAGCACACAGGCAGCTGCTTCTCCTGCATTCCCATGCTTACTATTCAGCACTGTGTGGTATTTCAGATAGCAGTGTGTAACGCTAACACATTCAACATCACCAAGGCTCATTTCCTTTGCTCTAGTCTAATCACTCACCCAGGTTCCACATGCTCATGGTCTCAAGTAGCTGTTAGGACATGTGCTCTTTTCTGCCTCTCTAAACTATAAGGAAAATGTGTCAGGCTGTTACAGTAATTATCACTAGCTCTAACACAGTAGTAAATGTGCTTTGAATTTGCCAATCAAATATCGTTTTCTGCCTAGAATCACACCACGAGTCTGTGTGCACACAGGAATTGTTGTCAGAGATTTAATTTGTGTTGCTCTTGTTCTGTATAACTTGCACTCGTAGGAAAGGGGCAGCTTGTTTTCTTGAACTGTGATGGTTAGCATTCAGCACAAATCACTATCTCACAGATGAGAGGCAAATGGTAACACATTTGAAAACAACAGTGTAGATTGTCCTTCCACTACTGCAATGAGAGAGGTAGTTCCTACTTGTTCAAAACTCCAATTAACCCTTACCACAGGTGATCTTACATACATCTCTGCAGTCTTCATGCAGTTGTGCAAGCGTCCATGCAGATCTCTCTTGCACCTGACAATACACAGTCTCCAGAAACACACTCTTAGCACACAGGCAGCTGCTTCTCCTGCATTCCCATGCTTACTATTCAGCACTGTGTGGTATTTCAGATAGCAGTGTGTAACGCTAACACATTCAACATCACCAAGGCTCATTTCCTTTGCTCTAGTATAATCACTCACCCAGGTTCCACATGCTCATGGTCTCAAGTAGCTGTTAGGACATGTGCTCTTTTCTGCCTCTCTAAACTATAAGGAAAATGTGTCAGGCTGTTACAGTAATTATCACTAGCTCTAACACAGTAGTAAATGTGCTTTGAATTTGCCAATCAAATATCGTTTTCTGCCTAGAATCACACCATGAGTCTGTGTGCACACAGGAATTGTTGTCAGAGATTTAATTTGTGTTGCTCTTGTTCTGTAAGACATGCACTCGTAGGAAAGGGGCAGCTTGTTTTCTTGAACTGTGATGGTTAGCATTCTGCACAAATCACTATCTCACAGATGAGAGGCAAATGGTAACACATTTGAAAACAACAGGGTAGATTTTCCTTCCACTCCTGCAATGTGTGAGGTAGTTCCTACATGTTCAAAACTCCAATTAACCCTTACCACTGGTGATCTTACATACATCTCTGCAGTCTTCATGCAGTTGTGTGAGCGTCCATGCAGATCTCTCTTGCACCTGACAATACACAGTCTCCAGAAACACACTCTTAGCACACAGGCAGCTGCTACTCCTGCATTCCCATGCTTACTATTCAGCACTGTGTGGTTTTTCAGATAGCAGTTTGTAACGCTAACACATTCAACATCACCAAGGCTCATTTCCTTTGCTCTAGTCTAATCACTCACCCAGGTTCCACATGCTCATGGTCTCAAGTAGCTGTTAGGACATGTGCTCTTTTCTGCCTCTCTAAACTATAAGGAAAATGTGTCAGGCTGTTACAGTAATTATCACTTGCTCTACCACAGTAGTAAATGTGCTTTGAAATTGCCAATCAAATATCGTTTTCTGCCTAGAATCACACCATGAGTCTGTGTGCACACAGGAATTGTTGTCAGAGATTTAATTCATGTTGCTCTTGTTCTGTAAGTCTTGCACTCGTAGGAAAGGGGCAGCTTGTTTTCTTGAACTGTGATGGTTAGCATTCTGCACAAATCACTATCTCACAGATGAGAGGGAAATGGTAACACATTTGAAAACAACAGGGTAGATTTTCCTTCCACTCCTGCAATGTGTGAGGTATTTCCTATATGTTCAAAACTCTAATTAACCCTTACCACTGGTGATCTTACATACATCTCTGCAGTCTTCATGCAGTTGTGTAAGCGTCCATGCAGATCTCTCTTGCCCCTGACAATACACAGTCTCCAGAAACACACTCTTAGCACACAGGCAGCTGCTTCTCCTGCATTCCCATGCTTACTATTCAGCACTGTGTGGTTTTTCAGATAGCAGTTTGTAACGCTAACACATTCAACATCACCAAGGCTCATTTCCTTTGCTCTAGTCTAATCACTCACCCAGGTTCCACATGCTCATGGTCTCAACTAGCTGTTAGGACATGTGCTCTTTTCTGCCTCTCTAAACTATAAGGAAAATGTGTCAGGCTGTTACAGTAATTATCACTTGCTCTACCACAGTAGTCAATGTGCTTTGAAATTGCCAATCAAATATCGTTTTCTGCCTAGAATCACACCATGAGTCTGTCTGCACACAGGAATTGTTGTCAGAGATTTAATTTGTGTTGCTCTTGTTCTGTAAGACTTGCACTCGTAGGAAAGGGGCAGCTCATATGATAGGATTTAAAAAGCTCAAAAAAAATATAGTAATATATTTAAATTACATAACGGTATTTTTTTGTTAGTTTCCTTTTTTGGAGAAAAGAGTACCAAGCAAGAGGTGCTCCTCATATTCATATGCTGTTGTGGATCAAGGATGCCCCAAAATTTGGAACAGATTCTGATGATGCAGTTTTATCTTTCATTGAAGAATATGCAACATGTGCTATACTTAAAAGCACAGAAAAAAAAACTTAAAAGAGCAAGTTTTACGTTTCCAAAGTCATCGGTGTGGAAAATACTGTCGATGAAAGAACAAGAGTAAAGATAAATTCTACACAAAGTGTCGATTTGGATTTCCACGACCTGTTCTTTCAAAAGGAAGAGTAAACAGTTTTATGTCAGCTGTGCGACATAACATTACAAGAAAATCTCTGAAAAATACCTTCAACCTAAGAAGAATAGAAGAGTCAAAATATATAAATGACTACAACCCAGTCATTTTATCCATGTGGAATGGTAACATGGATATTCAGTATGTAGTTAACAATTCTATTGCTGTTGCTCGGTATGTCACTTCTTACATCACTAAATCTGAGAAAACAGAATCGAAAGAAATATGGGAAGAGATTTCTCACGAGAAGACTGTCAGTAAAAAGCTATACAGTTTCAGTTTAAAGATGTTATCACATCGAGAAATTGGGTCATACGAATGCTCAGATAGGTTATCATCTGCAAGTCTGTACTCCAAATCCAGATGAATAATTTGGGTAAGTTTAGGCCTTGCAGGAATGCGAAATCGGGTACTGAAATCTATTCGAGAAATTGAATATTTAGCAGAGAATGAACCAGAAAGTACAGACATTTTGAAAACAAATATGTTGGACACATATTACCCAAACAGAAGTCATCATCTTGAGAACATGTGTCTCCATGAAGTGCTGCAGAACTACATTTTTACACGGAATGCCACAGAAGACATCAACAATGGAAAATATAAAGTCATTGGTGAGGAAGGATGTTTGGTGAAACAAACAAAAGGAAGTTTGATTAATCACAGGAAGCTGAGTTGCGACACTACTGACAAAAAGGAATTTTACTACTTAGCACTTTTACAGCTGTTTAAACCATGGCGTTCAGAGGATGAATTACTTGGACATTTTCAGAGCTATGAAGATTCCTTAAATGCATGTAAAGATAGCATAGAATGCAGTACTTTCACAAATTATGTACAAATGTTAAATGAAGAAATTGAACAAGAAGTTACAATTGCAGCTGAAGTAGCTAGAGACAGTTCTCAAGACAGTCAAAGTTCTGGTACACTCAGTCAAGATCCCCTAGGACAACCAATCGTAGAAAATGAAGCTGCAATAGCCATGACTGAAGTGGAAACAGCTATGAATCAAGCTCAGGAAGATTTAATAGACTTACCAAATTTGGAACAACAACTGAATGATGATCAACAACAAATTTATGAAGAAGTCACAAAACAAATTGATCATGGATTACTACATGAAAATAAAGAGTGCTCATGCACATCATTTGAACCAATCAGAATGTATGTGAGTGGACAAGCTGGAACTGGAAAAAGTTTCTTAATTAAAGTAATTAGAAGCTAAGTACAGAAAAAAACTGATTCAACTTTGTCTTGTGTTGTTTCTGCTCCAACTGGGTTAGCAGCATATAACATAAAAGGAATTACCTTACATCGTTTGCTAATGTTACCAGTAGAGCATGAGAATAAAATAGAATACCACAAGCTAACAGGAGAAGCATGTTTCAAGAGTTTTGAAGAAAATGAAAGTTCTCATTATTGATGAGGTAAGCATGGTATCAAACTTAATGCTTGCCTTTGTGCATTTAAGAATGCAGCAAATTCTAAAGACAGACTATGACGTGTTATTTGGAGGAAAACATGTTATCGTTTTTGGGGATCTACTGCAGCTCACTCCAGTTAAAGGACAACCAGTATTTAATACTCTTGCACATGAAGACACGAAAAAGTCATTAGGAAGTATAGGTAATGTGAATATTTGTTCATACTTTGAGTACAAAGAACTCATTACCAATATGCGGCAAGCAAATGATGATGATTATGCAAGTATTCTCAAAGATATCAGAATTGGACTACTCACAGAACATGGCAGAAAAGCTTTACAGAGTTGATTGCTATGTCATTTGTTTCCAACAGAACAAATAGTTCCAGAGAAAATATACAAGAAAATTGCAGAAAAAAATACTGTAATCTGCTTAATGCCAACACTACATGAATTCTCTATATTCAATGAAGAACTTTTGAAATTGGAAAATGAAGAGATTATGAAAATGGAAGCCGTGGATAAAATACAGCATGAAGGAATAACTATTATATTGACAGGCAAATTGAAAACTAAATTGGATTCTCTAGAGAAAAACATATCGAAAACAGCTGGTTTAGAAAATAATCTTTATGTATGTATGAACTGTCGAGTAATTTTAAGACGTAATTTGAATGTAGAAAAAGGTTTAGTGAATGGAGTTAATTACCAGAAAAAAGATGGAATTGAATTTTTAAAAATAAAATTTGATCAGATTGAAGAGGTTAAAGACATTAGTCGTTGTTCAGTTCGTTTTTTGCTTGTGAAAGACTTATATGTACGTAGGAAGCAGTTTCCGTTTTCTCTAGCATATGCTGTAACTATTCACAAATCTCAAGGATTAACTGTAGATTGTGCTTTTGTAAACATTGTATCTAGTGTGTTTAAAGAAGGTATGGCATATGTTGCTTTGTCACGAGTGAAAAAATTCTCTGGTTTATTCATGATAGACTTTGATGACTCAAAAGTTAGTGCTGATGCAAATTGTGTAAAGGAGTGTAATAGATTAAGAAGAAGCTATGCTCCTCATTTAGGTCAGTATCCTGTGTTTGAAAAACGTGTTGTTTGTCGGAAAAGGAGAATTGAGAATATCTGTAATGAGGATGTACAGAAGAGAAAACAAAAGGAGAGTGATGTGATTGCAAGCAAAAAGAAAAAGGACAATGTTGAAGAGGTTGATGGTTGTCATTTTGAAAATAGCTCTGGTGTCAACTGCTACGCTAATGTAGTGCTGAATGTTGTATTTTATCTTGAAAGTTTGCAAGAGCAGATAATACTAAATCATGAAAAAAGATTTTGTTCTCTGCTGAGTTTCCTTTATGAGAAGTTGAGTAATGATAAAACTAAAATAGAAAGTGCTTCTGATGTTAGAAGTATTTTAGATGTATGTTCTGGATGTACACAATTTACACAAAATGTCCAGCAAGATGCACAGGAATTCTTAATGTATATGCTTATGGTACTGGAAGATGAAGGGGTAGAAATAAAAAACATGTTTGGTCTCTCTTATAAATGGGAACATTGTTGTGAAAACTGTATGAACACATGCAGCACTAATGTTGATTCTGAAAGGTTCATACATTTAACATTACCAGAGAGTAAATCAGTGACTTTTAGTAAATTACTTAAAGATGCAAATCACAACATGGAATGTTCTCAATGTAAATCAGAGATGTTATCAACTTTATTTTTAAAGAAATATGGACAGTATATAATTTTATTGATGCAACGTTGTAGAGCTGATGGAACAAAATTGGACACTTTAATACAGAAGTTTATAGGAAATCAATTATCAATATCAGGAAAGACTTTTGTTGCAGTTGCAATAATTTTCCATGATGGACCTTCTATAACTTCTGGTCATTACACAGTTTATCTAAAATGTGAAAAAGGCTGGACACTGTGTAATGATTCTCAATTGATTTTCAAGCAACGTTTGCCTGCAGAATTACCAAATTCCTACTTAATTTTTCTAAAACCAAAATTTTAGATACAAATTGCAGCATCTGAAGAAACCATTACTTCAATTTTATAGGATTACCATTGGATATTTCACCTAAAAAGGATTTAAAAATTACCATTTGGCCTCATGGAAAGGTAAATGTTTCTATTGTGGACTTCTTTGACAGATATTATTTTGGTGTATGTGCTTAAGCAACAAGATTTACAGACGTTATTTATTGCAAATAGTTATTGTTCTTAGAAGATATTTTTAATATATATGTTACATTTCTATCAAGGTATGTTTTACTGAGGATAGATTCAGGGCTTTTTTAAACAATCTTTCAGATTGTTTATTTTTTTGCCCGCTGTTAAGTGATGAATACAATTGATATCACTATTTTCAGTGAAATTCAATATATTCTGAAAACAGCAAAAAAGGGCAAAAAATTACTTTGTTAAATATGAAAATATGTGTACTATATTCTAAAATGTATTGTTAAATATTACTACTTTTTTTCTTTTTTTTCAGATCTAAAAAGAAAATTTAGGAAATGTAATCCATTTTTCTTGTAATTAAAAAAAACCCATTTATTTCTAATTAAGTTATTTTTTTGGTCAGGTAAGTTTAAAATATCTGTATTTCTCACCCCTTCACTTTCATGCTCCCCTTTCTTCACTTCTCCTCACTCTGCTTTTCTCATTCCCCTTCCCTCTCTCTTCTTCCTTTACTGCTCTTTGTAACTCCCTCACTCCTTCTCTACTACTCCCCTAGGTTTACTGCCTCATCACTATTTTTTCAACCATGTTTCTCTCCCTGTCTCCATATGTCTCAGGCATTCTAACTGCCTTACTCCTTCTCAGTTCCTTGCTCTCTGTCTCTGTTTCTGTCTCTCTCCCTTTGTCTGTCTTACCCTTAATTTCCTTAACATCTCTGTTTCTACCACTCCTCCTCTCTCCATCACTCATTTTCCATCTATGTTAATTTTTTAACCTTCTCCGTCATTCTCCTTCCCTCACCTTCCTTAACTGTCACTATCCTATCCTTTACTCATAGTCACTCCTATTCTCCTACTTCACTTCCTCCTGTCTGTATCTCACACCCCTTCATCTTTTCGCATTCTTTCCTTCACTCTTTCTCACTCTCCATTGCTCATTGAAATCCTGACTCCCTTTCTCTCACTCCAGTTTCCTAAATCCCTCCATCCCCTCACTCCCCATCTCTCACTTTCCCTTACCCCTTTTTCTAATCCTCATACCCCTTATCTCACCATCACTCCACTTCTCTTACTTTCAATCCCTTTACCCTGCTGTACTTCATCCGCTTCATCTGTTACTCCCTTTTCCTATCTCCGTCCCTTACTCCCCTTTTCTTACTCCCCTCCATCACTCTCCATTACTCACTGCCATTCCCTTACTCATTCACTCTTCTTACCTGTATCCTCTAACCTTAGTCCTTTTGTTGCAGTCAGTCTTTCACTTCCCTTTCATGACTGATCATACTTTCCTTTTCTCACTCATTCTGTCTGTCCTTTCCTCCTCTTCACTCAGTCATTTCAATCATTTCAATCATTCATGTATACACTACACATTCATTCAATAAAATTACAACACAGTATATTAGGAATATAGCTCTTCTTGGAGAAGTGAAGTGAGTTCTGAAAAGAGCTGTTTTTTTCGTCTTTTTTGTTTTGTATTTGTTTGTAGTTTTTTAACAATTTTGTATTTTTTTTTATTTTTTTAGAGCACCAAAAAAAAACTGCTAATGAAAAACTGTTCAACAGGAAAAAAAAAAAAATTATGGGCTGGAGCATGTGTGCTGCTGTATTCTGTTTTCAATCAAGTTAATACTGCTAGCAAAGAACAGCATTGCACACATTACAATGTATGTGCACCTTCTGGAAAAGGGGGCGGATGTCCAGTGGCCTGGTACACGGTGAATCTGCGGCCGCAGATGATGTGCTCGGCTGAGCAGGTGGAGGGTTGTCCCTTAGGGCTCTAGTTGTCTCTCGAGCATAAGGTACAGGATGCACTGTCTTGAAGTGTCTCAGCATGGAATAAATACTAAAGGAGTATTTCTTGCTGGGATCTCCTCTGGATAAGACAGTTCCACAATTAGTGCAAGTCACCTTCGGGGCGTTGACCTTCTTTTGGTCCTCTGGAAAGGTGAAGAATTTCCAGATGAAAGAGTCTTTTTGTTTGCTCTTCCTTGGTGGTACCACAAAGGTCTCCTCCTCACTCCTTGAAGTAGACTGCTGTTCTGCCATTTTCAAGTAAGATTTTACTAGAGTAGCTGTTCAGCTCCTTCTCCCAGGAAATAAGAAGAAATAGTGAGGGGAGTGGGTGTGGTGTTTGAAGATTCTTTAACAGAAACTACTATGAACCAATGAAAAGTGTTGTTTCATAATCACATGACTTGCCATGCGTGCACGGTGCTCGCACGTATGCGTGCACCGTGCGCGCACCGTGCGCGCACGCATGCGCGCATGGTGCACGCACAGATCAGAAATGAATTACTTTTAACCCGATTTCTAAAACATGAAAAGGAGGCAGGGAAGACACTCCCTGACCCCCTAGACCTTCTCAGGGGGTCCCTAAAGGACCTCGTAAATAAAAAAAACCATTTCCTTTAATAAAAAAAATTGCCGGTACGCGCACGGTGCTCGCACGCATGCGCGCACCGTGCACGCACGGATCAGAAATTAATTACTTTTGACCCGATTTCTAAAACATGAAAAGAAGGCAGGGAAGACACTCCCTGACCCCCTACACCTTCTCAGGGGGTCCCTAAAGGACCTCGTAAATCAAAAAAATACATTTCCTTTAATAAAAAAAATTGCCGGTGCGCGCACAGTGCTCGCACGCATGCGCGCACGGTGCACGCACGCATCAGAAATGAATTTCTTTTAACCCGATTTCTAAAAGATGAAAAGGAGGCAGGGAAGACACTCCCTGACCCCCTACACCTTCTCATGGGGTCCGTAAAGGACCTCGTAAATAAAAAAAAACCATTTACTTTAATAAAAAAAATTGCCGGTGCGCGCACCGTGAAAAACCCTCAAAAAAACAAAAACATTTTAAACTGTTTATAAGTTTATAGAAGATATTATCTATGCTGTTCAACTTTATCCAAATAAAAAAAAAAAGAGCTGAGCCATTCCATATTACAGAATACAGTCAATCTATAACTATATACATAGGTAGTTTATTGTAAAATAAATATATAAAAAATATAATAATACATACATAAATTAGCATTTAAAAACCCTTACAAATTCACTAAAAAAACCATAGGTTTCACACACGTTATAGTTAGAAATTAGCATTTAAAAAACCTTGCAAATTCACTTAAAAAACCATAGGTTTCACACACGTTATAGTTAGGAATTAGCATTTAAAAAACCTTGCAAATTCACTGAAGAAACCATAGGTTTCCCACACGTTATAGTTAGTAATTAGCATTTAAAAAACCTTGCAAATTCACTGAAAAAACCATAGGTTTCACACACGTTATAGTTAGGAATTTGCATTTAAAAAACCTTGCAAATTCACTGAAAAAAACATAGGTTTCACACATGTTATAGTTAGCTGGACATTTCACTCGTACAAAGCCATTGAAATTCCCCCGTTATAGTTAGTTCAGCTAACTATAAGGCACTGAGTGAATGATTAGAGTACTGCAAAGATAGTATCTTGGTGAATTTATAAGTGTTTGGGTTTTAGCACAGTGAATGGATTAGTACATGGTGCTGAATGGGTCACTAGAGGACTGCAAAGGGAGTGACAGTGTGTTTCCTGGAAGTGTATGGATACTGACCAGGGATTTGAAGGTGTGAAAGACAATTGTGTAGGTGGTTAGACGACTGCATGCATAGTGGATAGGGGTTTGAAGCAGTCCATATACTAAGGCCTGGGTCACTGGATCAGTACTTCGGTACTGACTGAATGATTAGAGTACTGCAAGGAGTGTGCCTGGGTGAATTTATAAGTGGTTGGGTTTTGGTGCAGTGAATGGATTTTAGTACATGATGCTGAATGGGTCACTAGAGGAGTGCAACGGGAGTGACAGGGTGTTTGCTGGAAGTGAATAGATACTGACTGGGGAATTGAAGGTGTGAAAGACAAGTGTGTAGGTGGTTAGAGGACTGCATGCATAGTGGATAGGGGTTTGAAGAAGTCCATGTGATAAGACCTGGCTCAGTGCATGAATACTTAGGCAGTGACTGAATCATTAGAGTACTGGAAAGAGAGTGTCTTTGTGAATTTATAAGTGTTTGGGTTTTGGCACAGTGAATGGATTAGTACATGCTGTTGAATGGGTCTCTAGAGGACTGCAAAGGAAGTGACAGGGTGTTTCCTGGAAGTGTATGGATACTGACTAGGGAATTGAAGGTGTAAAAGACAAGTATATAGTATGTTAGAACAATACATGCATACTGCATAGACATTTGAAGCAATCTATTTGGTACTTAGAAACTGACTAAATAATCAGACTACTTCTAGGACAGTGCTTAGGTAAAACTTTTAAATTTTCAGTTCTGCCACAGTGAACAGAATAGTACATGGTACTGCACCTTAGTGTCAAACCCTGACTCATTTTATCAATGCATAGCAAAGACTACCTTCTAATGCTACTAAAACTTGACAACATGACAGGTTTTAAAAGAGTTATCTGCTAAAAAATACACGATGTTACCAAATGCTTTTCTCACAGTGCTTCCCAAATGCACACAGACTCACAGTGTGATTCTAGACAACAACCACTATACCTAGGAGTTTACCAACAATCATTCACTACTGTGGAAGTGGTAAGGGAACTGCACACAATCTTCATATTTCAGGACTGCACTTTTATGTCAAAGCCTGACTCATTTAATGAAAGCATAAGCCATAATTGTCTTCTAATGCTACTAAAACCTGACAACATGATATGTTTTAAAACAGTTATCTGTCAGCAAATACAAGATTTTCCAAACACTTCTCTCACAGCGGTTCCCAAATGCACACAGACTCAAGGTTGATTCTAGACAAACAACACTATCCCTAGCAGCTTACCAAAACTCATTCACTACAGTGGAAGTGGTAAGGGAACTGCACAGAATCTACATATTTCACGACTGCACTTTAGTGTCAATGCCTGACTCATTTAATCAATGCATAAGCAATGACTGGCTTCTAATGCTACTAAAACTTGACAACATGACATGTTTAAAACAGTTATCTGTCAGCAAATACACGATGTTACCAAACACTTCTCTCACAGTGGTTCCCAAATGCACACAGACTCACAGTGTGATTCTAGACAAGCACCACTATCCCTAGGAGTTTATCAAAAATCATTCACTACTGTGGAAGTGGTAAGGGAACTGCACACAATCTTCATATTTCAGGACTGCACTTTTGTGTCAATGCGTGACTCATTTAATCAACGCATAAGCAATGACTGGCTTATAATGCTACTAAAACTTGACAACATGACAGGTTTTAAAATAGTTATCTGTCAGCAAATACACGATGTTGCCAAATGCTTCTCTCACAGTGGTTCCCAAATGCACACAGACTCACAGTGTGATTCTAGACAACAAACACTATACCTAGGAGTTTACCAAAAATCATTCACTACTGTGAAAGTGGTAAGGGAACTGCACACAATCTTCATATTTCAGGACTGCACTTTTGTGTCAAAGCCTGACTCATTTAATCAAAGCATAAGCAAAGACCGGCTTCTAATGCTACTAAAACTTGACAACATGACCAGTTTTAAAACAGTTATCTGTCAGCACATACACGATGTTATCAAATGCTTCTCTCACAATCCTTATCCAAATGCACACAGACTCACAGTGTGATTTTAGACAATCAACACTATCCTGGGAGTTTACCAAAACTCATTCACTAGTCTAGAAGAGTTAATGGTACTGAACACAATCTACATATTTAAGTACAGCACATCAGTGTCAAAACATGACTCATTTAACCCCACGCATAAGCAAAGACTGTATTCTAATGCTACTAAAACTTCACAACATGACAGCTTTTTGGAAAGTTATCTGTCAGCAAATACATGATATTACCAAATGCTTCTCTCACAGTGATCCCAAATACACACTAACTCACAGTGTGATTCTAGACAAGCACCACTATCCCTAGGAGTTTACCAAAACTCATTCACTACAGTGCAAGTGGTAAGGGAACTGCACACAATCTACATATTTCACGACTGCAATTTACTGTCAACGCCTGACTCATTTAATGAAAGCATAAGCCATAACTGTCTTCTAATCCTTCTAAAACTTGACATGTTTTAAAACAGTTATCTGTCAGCAAATACACGATGTTACCAAACACTTCTCTCACAGTGGTTCCCAAATGCACACAGACTCACAGTGTGATTCTAGACAAGCACCACTATCCCTAGGAGTTTACCAAAAATCATTCACTACTATGAAAGTGGTAAGGGAACTGCACACAATCTTCATATTTCAGGACTGCACTTTTGTGTCAAAGCCTGACTCATTTAATCAAAGCATAAGTAAAGACTGGCTTCTAATGCTAATAAAACTTGACAAAATGACCAGTTTTAAAACAGTTATCTGTCAGCAAATACACGATGTTACCAAATGCTTCTCTCACAGTGGTTCCCAAATGCACACAGACTCACAGTGTGATTCTAGACAACAACCACTATACCTAGGAGTTTACCAAAAATCATTCACTACTATGAAAGTGGTAAGGGAACTGCACACAATCTTCATATTTCAGGACTGCACTTTTGTGTCAAAGCCTGACTCATTTAATCAAAGAATAAGCAAAGACTGGCTTCTAATGCTAATAAAACTTGACCAAATGACCAGTTTTAAAACAGTTATCTGTCAGCAAATACACGATGTTATCAAATGGTTCTCTCACAATCCTTACCCAAATGCACACAGACTCACAGTGTGATTTTAGACAATCAATACTATCCTAGGAGTTTACCAAAACTCATTCACTAGTCTAGAAGAGTTAATGGTACTGAACACAATCTACATATTTAAGTACAGCACATGAGTGTCAAAGCATGACTCATTTAATCAACGCATAAGCAAAGACTGGATTCTAATGCTACTAAAACTTCACAACATGACGGGTTTTAAAAAAGTTATCTGTCAGCAAATACATGATGTCAGCAAATGCTTCTCTCACACTGATCCCAAACACACACTAACTCACACTGTGATTCTAGACAAGCACCACTATCCCTAGGAGTTTACCAAAACTCATTCACTACAGTGCAACTGGTAACGGAACTGTACACAATCTACATATTTCAGGACTGCACTTTTCTGTCAAAGCCTGACTCATTTAATCAAATCATAAGCCATAACTGTCTTCTAATGCTACTAAAACTTCACAACATGACAAGTTAAAACAGTTATCTGTCAGCATTTGAGATGTCATCAGTGATGTCATGAGTGATGTCACCGACCATGTCATGAGTGATGTAATATGTGACGTCATCAGCAGTGCATTGCGGGTGCGCGAGTTATAGTTAGCTGAACTAACTATAACGGGGGAATTTCAATGGTTTTGTACAAGTGAAAAGTCCAGCTAACTATAACACCCCTGAAACCTATGGTTTTTTCAGTGAATTTCTGAGGTTTTTAAAATTCTAATTCCTAACTATAACGTGCCTGAAACCTATGGTTTTTTCTGTGAATTTCAAAGGTTTTTTAAATGCTAATTTCTAACTATGCCTACAGAGATAGGACATGTGAAGAAAGAAGAAAAAATGCACAGAAAGAAAAAAAAGAAGTGCAGAAAGAGGCAACAGAAGTCCTCAAAGACGAAGAAAAGTGCAGGAAGAAGGATAACGTGCAGAAAGAACAAAAAGAAAAGAGCAGAAAGAAGCCTTGTTGCAAAATCATCCTGTACCCTCAACTTTTTCAGACGGATACTGGTGGTAACTGAGTCTGACTAACCAATCCTAGAGCCAGGGCTATGTTAAAAGACACTTAGAATAAAGTGAAAACACCTACATACACTAGGTAACATTATGCGTTGGGGTCCCCCTGTGATTAGCAAGACCTCCTCTGTAAGCCCCTAGTATATAATAGGGCAGGGGGATTAAAACTACCTCTTAAAACAGGCCACAGGGTGTTTTTGCACATGTTAACTCAGGCCCCGTCCCCTCCCTTCACCACTGTGTAAACACGCCCTGTGTCCGTTTTTAGTTGGGAGATTAAGTTCATTTGAATCCTGAGGGTCCCTAGGGTCCAACTAGCCCACTAGGTACCTCCAGTAAGTGCCACAGAGCTGCGTTGCAGAGAGGTGTAAAAAGTGGCACGGCCTGGACCACCTCTCTGCAATGCAGCTCTGTGGCACTTACTGGAAGCACTTGGTGGGCTAGTTAGCCCCCAGGGGCCCTCAGTATTGAAGGGAAATTATATCCCCAATTTAAAACGTGCCATAGTGCGTGTTTGCACACGTCACCTCAGGCCCCGTCCCCTCCCTTCACCACTGTGTAAACGCGCCCTGTGGCTGTTCTAAGTTGAGAGATTAAGTCCCCTTGATTCCTAAGGGTCCCTAGGGTCAAACTAGACCACTAGGTACCTCCAGTAAGCGCCACAGAGCTGCGTTGCAGAGAGGTGTAAAAAGGGGCTTGGCCTCAGAACACCTGTCTGCAGCACAGCTCCATGGCGCATACTGGAGATGCCTGATGGGCTAGTTGGCCCTCGGGGACCCTCAGTATTGAAGAGTAATTAATTCCCCAACTTACAATTCGCCAGGGGGCGCGTTTGCAGAGTGCTGCAAGGAGGGGGCGTGGCCTCCGGCCCGATGCCAGTCTTTTATTTATTTAAATTTTTTAAGAAGGGGGGCTGTGTGGTTCCCCTTCTTATTCTAATTTATTGGCCCTGATGACCCCATCCCCCAGGGCCTGTCTCCTAATTATATTTTTTTGACCCCAATCCCCAGGGCCGGCCACTGTTTTTTATTATTTTTAAAAAATATATATTTATAGACACACCTAGGACATGCTGGACAAACCGTACGTACCTATCACCATGACGATTTGCGTGATATTCATTAAAAGGCGACTATGCATACAATGAATCCACGTGGAATGTATTTACACCACTAGTGAAGCTCTGACATGTCTGATGCCATACCGTGCCTAATCCCGGTAGACACCCTTGTCGTTTATTTATACAAACATGGGTAGCTATTGACGGGCACATTTAATACACATGCACACCAAGCCATTCAAAGGGGATTCGACAAAAATTCGACCAACACTATGCAAGAAACCCCCCTCACGGTTAATAAAACACACATCCACTGTCGGATGTGTAATACTTTTTATTTTACTCTCTGGAAAGGGGACGAACATCACTTGAGAGTCACAGTGTGCTCCTGGCAGAGCCCAATGCTGTGTTACACCCACCATTGCATGCTGAGTGCCACACACCTCCGTGTTGTATTCCACTAGCTAGTGCATATGCTATGACACTCTCTAGCCCATGTGCACTGTAACACCACCCCGTGAATATGTCATGCCACACTTGTCTTCGCACGGGTTATATTGCCTTCCTCGATGCCTATGTTATAATGCACAGTGCTATGCCATACATATTACAATCTGGGATCCATATCTTTGTCACAGTGCATATGCAACGTTACACTCCCCAGCACATATTTTATATTACAACTTTAGAGACTAGTTAGGTTACACAACACTGCCCTGTGCATATTACACTCCAAGGCGCATATCGCATAGCACGCGCTAGTGCCTGTGCTATCTCGCGCTCTCCAATGAATCTGTAATTGCGCACAATGTATTGCATATTATATTTCACGCCCGGTTCATCTTATATCACACTTTTTGGTGCATAGTTTATACCATACACTATATATAGTTTTCATTTTCAATCGTGCTCTCAGGACTATGTTCTATATAACACTGTGTTCACCTACCCTTTTCACGGGCATTACATTTTGCTATAGGGGGTGGAGGGTCAGGGGGTGTTTCTGCCAAGTGAGCCCGGAGTCACAGTCACAAACGTCCTCTTCTTCCTGAATAAGAGTGAGATTATGCTGCATACTTGTTCATATTTTAAGTAGTTCGCACAGACACACGTTTTAAAAACAATAAAGTTCCTAATACCCGCCTTCTCTGAACAGTTAGCTTGCTGCCCCATCCCCCTCCTCCCTATCCTCTGTTGTGTGAATCGATGGACTAGCCTCCTCCCTCCTGCCATGCATGGTCTGATGTGCTGCCACTGCCCTCAATTTATTATGATGTACCAGTCCACTCCTCCTGCCCTCCATTGCCCAATTCTATGCCCCATCATTGACCTCCTGCTTAAACTCTGTGCTTAGCTTGCTGCCCCTATTCTCCTTCCCCCTGCCCTCCGATGTCTTTGTGCATGCCCCAGCTCCATCCTTTTTGCCCACCATGTTCCATGGACCTGCCACTCCTATCTACTCTGAGTGTTCTGTTGAGCTGCCACTCCCCTCCCACCTGCCTAGCATTGTCAGATGACTGTAACCTGTCCCTGCCACCTCCACCCTGCCTGTCCACATGCCATGCCCCTATCCTCTTCCTCCTGTCCTACATGGTCCATTGTACTACCACACCCTTCTGCCCTCCCTGGTCTGTTGTGCTGCAACTGCTCCTCCTGCCTGCCCCGTTTGGTCTGTTGTGAGGCCCCTTCCCCTGAACTTTCTTGTCTGTTGCACAGGTCCTGTCCCTCCCTTCTATCCTCCATCGTCCTTTGTGCATGCCCCTGCACCCTCCTTCTTGCCCATCATAGCCATTGTGCTGCCACTAACCCTCCCACTTGCCATGCATGGTCTTCTGTGCTGTCATGGCCCCTCCCACCTTCCCTGTGTGGTCAGTTAGCTGCCCCTGACCCCCTCCCACCTTCCTTCCATGGTCTGTGTGTATGCCATCACAGTCTCACTGTTGCTCTTCATGGTGTGTCTTGCTTCTAGTGCCCATCCTGCCTGACCTCCATGGCTATTTTGCTGCTCCTGCCCTGCCCCCTTGCCCCCAGCCCTCTGTTTACATGTGCAGACCCCTACTCCCTCCCTCCTGGCTTGTCTGTTCCATTGTAATGCCCCTGATCCGTCCCTCCTGCCCTTTATGGTCGTTTATGCTGCAGCTTTCTCTCCTGTCTGTCCATTATGGTCAGCTAGCTACCATTGCCTCTTGCCCCTCTGTTCTCTGTTGTCCATGTGCATGGTCCTGTCCCCTCCCTCTTGCTTTCTATGGATTGTTGTGCTGCACTCCCGTCCCGCATGCCCTATGTGGTGTATTGTGCTGCTGCAAACACTGATGTCTGCCCTGCAGGGTCAGTTTGGTGCACCTCTCCATGTCCCTCCTGTCCTCTGTTATCCAAGTCCATGTCCCCACACCATTTCCTTCCATGATCCAATGTACCATACTTGCGAACATTTTGAACTTGGTAAGAGGGAGATTTAAAAAAAATCCTGGGGTATTGATTTTCCCCTTTGAGTTACATTGAAAAAGAGGAGATTGTAGACAGGAGACAGATCAAATAAAGCCCATTTGAGCTTAAAAACATTGGACGTTTCCTGGCTGAATCGGGTCTGTTGGCATGTATGGTTGTACTACCATTGCCTCTTCCTTCTGCCCACAATGGTCTATTACATTGCCACAGCCTCTCTTGCAAGTCCTGTATAGTTGGTTTGTTGCCCCTGCCCCCCTTTCCACTGCCCTCCATAGTCTGTTGTGCTGCCACGGCCCTTCCTGCCTGCTCAGTGTGGTTAAATTGTTGCCTTTGCACCCTCATACCTGCCTTCAATTTTCAGAGTCCGTGCCCCTGGCCTCTGCCTCTCAACAGTATCCTAATGAACAACTAGATTGCTAACATTCTATATTTATTACAAAAGTGTGGACCGCCTGACGTCATCTTGATGTAATCAAAACTGTAATACCTAGAGCATTTCCTTTAGAAATTACATATATGAGAGGTTCTTATTGGCATCAAAATTATGGTTAGTGCTCTAAAAGACTAAAATAAGGACATATTTTCTGAGTTTTCAAATAGCGACAAAGCACTTTTAAATTATTTGTTATCTTTATGTTTTTTTATCCAGTTGACCACTTGATTAAATGTTGCACTTAGGGGAGAGGATGTGGTGTTACGTCCAGAACTGCAGACTTTGCAACTGGGGAACCAGGTTGGAGTTTCTGCTTCAGCTCGACATTCTGTGATTTTGGTCAAATCACTTAGTCTCCCCATGTCTACAACCAAAATGAATTTGTTCTTGTGTGAGGTAACCAATGCTCATGTAAAGCACTCCAATACCTGACAAGTCTGCACTATGTCACACTGCAAAAACACAAAATAATAAGTGTTTTGCACACTTCTGTCATTGGGCTATATTTGGGCTACATCTGGGTGATTTGGGGCTACATTTGGGCTCTTTTGTCTCCGGTGGCCATCTTGGGAGATTTATTTGTTATAAAGTTTCCTAATTTCCTCATGTACTGCAGTCTCCTCAGTAGGAAATGCTTTCAGTTTTTTACTTTGATTCCATCATGAAGGTATTCAGATATGTCACACATTTGCCATAAATTCTGAATGTTAGCACTCTAGTTGCTCATTAGATCACTGTAGTAAAACTACTGTTCACCATGGAAGTCTGCTCCTGGTATTAAAAGTGCATGTTTCAGTCTGCATGTCAGAAATATTTAATGAAATAGAAGAGGATTTGAGAAGTCACTCAAAATGTGCCCTCATTTTCTTTCTTCAGCATTATTCATAATTTCTATGGCAAAATGAACCCCCTCATTGTGTTCCTTTTTAAATTAAATGTTTTAAGTGTTACCAGTTTAGTCCAATCAAGATGGCTTCAGGTGTGCCATACTTTTGTCATAATGAAGACAGTAAGCGCTCTAGTTGTTTTTAAGAACACTCTGGGACATTCTGTCATTGGGCTATACTTGGACTACATCTGGGTGATATTTGGGCTACATTTGGGCTCTTTTGTCTCTGGTGGCCATCTTGGGAGACTTATTTGTTATGAAGAATCCTAATTTCCTCATTTACTGCAGTCTCCTCAGTAGGAAATACTTTCAGTTTTTTACTTTGATTCCATCAAGAAGGCATTCAGATGTGTCACACATTTGCCATAAATTCAGAATGTTAGCACTCTTTTTGCTCATTAGATCACTGTAGTAAAGCTACTGCTCACCAGGGAAAACTGCTGCTGGTATTGAAAGTGCATGTTTCAGTCTGCATGTCAGAATTTTTTAATGAAATAGAAGAGGATTTGAGAAGTCACTCAAAATGTGCCCTAATTTTTCTTTCTGCAGCACTAATCATACTTTTTATGGAAAAATGAACCCCCTCATTTTGTTCTTTTTTAAATTAAATGTTTTAAGAGTTACCACTTTAATCCAAGCAAGATGGCTTCAGGTGTGCCATACGTTTATCATAAGTAGGACTGTTAGCACTCTAGTTGTTCTTTGGAACACTCTGGGAAGCTGCAGTAGAACACAGGAACAAAGGAATCAACTGACAGACTCTGCCCGTGTTGGATGTACATGCTTTACTGAGAATGTCAGACTTCATTCTCACATGACTGAGAAAGATAATGTGAATTTAAAGAAAATAAGTTCTCAGTTTAGCTTATAGATCACCTTCCAAACCTCTGTGGGAAAAGCATGAGAAAATATTTTTCTCTCAATCATGATGTCCCAGCAGAAGGCTTTTTCACATGGTGAAATCACCTTAGAACATACCACAATTCCAAAAATGAGTATGGTACCATCAACAAATGATTTATAATGTAACTAAAGTCTTAAAACCTTCTATTAACTGCAATGCTTTTTAATGAGGTGCTATCATGTATATTGGTCCCAAGATGGCTGCCAACACTTCTTGGATGAAGTGCTGACAGCCAATCAGATCTCAGGATGAGATGTGTGGTTAGGCTCCGCCCACATATGTATATGAATTTACTTTTGATTTTCTCAGGAACTACTGAACAGATTGACACCAGACCTGAAAAAGGCACTTCCCTGACCTGAGGACTACTTCTCTGCCAAATTTCAAGTAATTCTGTTCAGCCGTTCGGGCTGTACCTTCGACTAAAGGTCCTATGGAAAAATGCATGGGGAATACGCATTTTGGGACCCCCTTTTTTCTTGGCCCCCGCTGGACGAATCACCCCGAGACTTTCAGGGTAGAAGCGGAGCGGAGCGCCCCACCTATTTTGAAAATTTTGCCAGGATTCGTCAACCGGCGCCAAAGTTATTCCAAATAGAATGTTGCGGATTTCCTATGGAAACACGGTCCTAACTATAACTATCTACTGGCGACCGCCAGTAGATAATATATACACATACATATATATAAATGCATATGCATATATATGCATATATATATGTGCATATGTGTGCATGTACAGAGAGGTAGAGAGGTAGAGGTGTATAGGTAGAGGTGTAGAGGTAGAGAGGTAGAGGTAGAGAGGTAGAGAGTAGTAGAGAGAGAGGTAGAGAGGTAGAGAGTAGAGAGCGAGTAATAGAGAGTAGAGAGTGAGTAGTAGAGAAAGTATCAGAGAGTGAGTAGTAGAGAGTAGTAGAGTGAGTAGTAGAGAGTGAGTAGTAGAGAGTGAGTATTAGAGAGTGAGTATTAGAAGTGAGTAGTTGAGAGTAGTAGAGAGTGAGTAGTAGAGTGAGTAGTAGAAAGTAGTAGAGAGTAGTAGAGAGTAGGTAGCAGAGTGAGTAGTAGAGAGTAGTAGAGAGAGAGTAGTAGAGAGTGAGTAGTAGAGAGTAGTAGAGAGTGAGTAGTAGAGAGTGGTAGAGAGAGTAGTAGAGAGTGAGTAGTAGAGAGAGAGTAGTAGAGAGTAGTAGAGTAGTAGAGCGTGAGTAGTAGAGAGTGAGTAGTAGAGAGTAGTGGAGTAGTAGAGAGTGATTAGTAGAGAGTAGTAGAGAGTGAGTATTAGAGTGAGTACTAGAGAGTAGTAGAGAGCGAGTAGCAGAGAGCAAGTAGTAGAGAGTGTGTAGTAGAGAGTGAGTAGTAGAGAGTGAGTAGTAGAGTGAGAAGTAGAGAAAGTAGTAGAGTAGTAGAGAGTGAGTAGTAGAGTGAGTAGTAGAGAGTAGTTGAGAGCGAGTAGTAGAGAATCAGCAGTGGAGAGTGAGCAGTAGAGAGTAGTAGAGAGTGAGTAGTAGAGAGTGAGTAGTACAGAGTGAGTGGTAGAGAGTAGGAGAGAGTAGTAGAGTGTGTAGTAGAGAATAGTAGAGAGTGAGTAGTAGAGCGAGTAGTAGAGAGTAGTAGAGTAGTAGATAGTGAGTAGTAGAGAGTGAGTAGCAGAGAGAGTAGTAGAGAGTAGTAGAGAGTGAGTAGTAGAGAGTGAGTAGTAGAGAGTAGTGGAGAGCGAGTAGTTGAGAGTGAGTAGTGGAGAGTGAGTAGTAGAGAGCGAGTAGTAGAGAGTGAGCAGTAGAGAGTGAATAGTAGAGAGTGAGTAGTAGAGAGAGAGTAGTAGAGAGTGAGTAGTAGAGAGTAGTCGAGTGAGTAGTAGAGAGTGAGTAGTAGAGAGTAGTAGAGAGTAGTAGAGAGAGAGTAGTAGAGTAGTAGAGAATGAGTGCTATAGAGCAGCAGAGAGTAGTAGAGTGAATAGTAGAGAGTAGTAGAGAGTGAGTAGTAGAGAGTGAATAGTAGAGAGTGAGTAGTAGAGAGAGAGTAGTAGAGAGTGTAGTAGAGAGTGAGTAGTAGAGATTAGTAGCGAGTGAGTAGTAGAGAGTAGTAGAGAGTGAGTAGTAGAGAAGTAGAGAGTGAGTGGTAGAGAGTAGTAGAAAGGAGTAGAGTGAGTAGTAGAGAGTGAGTAGTAGAGAGTGAATAGTAGAGAGTAGTAGAGAGTGAGTAGTAGAGAGTAGTAGAGCGTGAGTAGTAGAGAGTGAGTAGTAGAGTAGTAGAGAGTGAGTAGTTGAGAATGAGTAGTAGAGAGTGAGTAGTAGAGAGTAGTAGAGTAGTAGAGAGTGAGTAGTAGAGAGTAGTAGAGAGTGAGTAGTAGAGAGTGAGTAGTATAGAGAGAGTGGTAGAGTAGTAGAGAGTCAGTAGTAGAGTAGTAGAGAGTAGTCAGTCAGTACCAGTCAATGTCAGTCAATGTCAGTCAGTCAGTGTCAGTCAGTCTGTCCGTGTCAGTCAATCAGTGTCAGTCAGTGTCAGTCAATCAGTGTCAGTCAGTCAGTGTCAGTCAATCAGTGTCAGTCAGTCATTGTCAGTCAGTGTCAATCAGTGTCAGTCAGTGTCAATCAGTCTGTGTCAGTCAGTCAGTGTCAGTCAGTCAGTGTCAGCTAGAGCAGCTCTGCTGACCTAGTTCTTATGCTACAGAGCAGCTCTGCAGACCAGGTTCTCTGGCTCTAAAGCAGCTCCGTTGACCCAGTTCTATGGCTCTAAAGCAGCTCTGCTGACCTGGTTCTCTCCCTCTAAAGCAGCTCTGCTGACCTGGTTTCTCTGGCTCTACAGCAGCTCTGCTGACCTGGTTCTCTGACTCTAGAGCAGCTCTGCTGACCTAGTTCTTAGGCTCTAGAGCAGCTCTGCTGACCTGGTTCTCTGGCTCTTCAGCAGCTCTGCTGACCTGGTTTTCTGCACTCACGGCGCATGCACCCGACTTCGCGAAAATATATTTAAAAATAATATAAGTTTCTTATAAGTACAAATATATTATTTTGATGAATATCTTACATAATCTCTTGCCTTAATATGTATATTAAAGACACATACATATCATTTTGGAACATACATTTTTTTTGCGGGAGTCGCGCACCCAGCGCGCCCCAGCACGTATATGATGTCACGCGGGACCCGCAAGCGTGCAAACATCTCGTACCGTAATGCGCATGTGTCGCGAATGCGCGGGAGCAGGAGTCGCAGACTGGTCGCATACCAATCGCGCATATCACGTGATATTAATTGTATATGATGTAACTGAAAAACACGCAGCCGTCGCACACCATACACGGATCCTTCATGACTTTTCTAAAATGGCGGCTAGAATGCGCGCACCCACCGTGATGTGTACACTTTGAGTGCGCGACTGCGAAAATAATTGGATTTTTTTTTAAAAGAAAATGATATAAATATATTAAAATAAAAATGAAAACAAGAAAATTAATCAATATTTCAGTTTTAATTAAAAAATGTTTTTTTGCAATTTTCAGAAAAATATATAATGTTATTTAATGAATAAAATATTTATAAATAAACAATTAAAAAACTGTAGAAAATCAGTACAAAAAATAGATATAACTACTATCACACTTAAATGTTAGCATTTAAAAAAACTTTGAAATTCACTGAAAAAAAACATAGGTTTCAGAGACGTTATAGTTAGAAATTAGCATTTAAAAAACCTTAGAAATTCACAGAAAAAACCATAGGTTTCAGGGGTGTTATAGTTAGCTGCCCATTTCACTCGTACAAAATCATAGAAATTCTTCCGTTATAGTTAGTTCTGCTAACTATAACTCACGCGCCCGCAATGCACTGCTGATGATGTCACATATTGCATCATTCATGACATGGTCAGTGACATCACTGATGCCATCACTGATGACATCTCAAATGACATCACTGATGACATCATCCACTTAACAATCCGATACACCACATCATACACTAGTATAACCTTTCATCACTCACTGTAAAATACAGAGTACCATATTTGAAACCATTGACACACCAATACCAGTTACTACATACCCACTCACTGATTCCTAAGTCTACACACACAACTACCCGTTCAACAACAGAATCATCTATACATGCAGTCATTAATTGATAGAACACTATCAAATGCACTTATACACATATATAGACATTGACACATCAGCAGTCATCTTAGTTGGTTATCAGTCATCCTACTCACTCATGAAAAAAATGTATCGCACTTAAATTTACTCACTTACACAATTATCCAACGACACCTCATTTATTCAAAAACATAGTAACTCATTGTTAATATGTTAAAAAAGCACCATTACAATTATACACTCATTCATATATTTACTCTCACAATCACTGACTCTTACACAAACTTATTTATATACACCAACTCTCACATACAATGCCTTTTATTTTTTTACTATGTTGAAGATGTACAACTAAAACATATATTCGCTCACCAACATACAAATAAATACACTCAGTCACCCAAACAACTGTTTCCACATGCACTCTTAAACCCATACACCTAGTCAATCAACCATTCACCCATCTATGCATAGAGTTACACACACCCCATCCAACCACACACAAACTCAGTGTCCCATACAAATACTCACCCAACTAATCAATAACTAATATACACACTCATGTAGTTAGTGACCAACTGAGGCAGCATGTTATACAACAACAGAGACAGTGCTGCACACATTCACATAGTTTAGTTACTAATCCATGTATTAAGTGAGACACTTTTAATAACTCACTTAAAAAGACAGTCATATAGCTACTAAATCCTCCATCCAGACAGTTATATATCCACTCAATCTTCAATCCAGATTGGTATATATATAATACATATTTAAATTTCAAACTAAACCACATTCAGTGGATCATGTCATCAGTGATGTCATCAGTGATGTCATTTGAGATGTCATCAGTGATGTCATCAGTGATGTCACTGACCATGTCATGAATGATGCAATATGTGACATCATCAGCAGTGCATTGCGGGCGCGTGAGTCTTAGTTAGCAGAACTAACTATAACGGAGGAATTTCTATGGTTTTGTACGAGTGAAATGGGCAGCTAACTATAACACCCCTGAAACCTATGTTTTTTTCTGTGAATATATATATACATACACCCACACACATATTACCTACTGGCGGTCGCCAGTAGGTAGTTATAGTTAGGACCACGTTTCCATAGGAAAACCTCAACATTCTATTTTGAATAACTTTGGCGCTGGTCGACGAATCCTCGCGAATTTCTCAAAATAGGTGGGGCGCTACGCTCCGCTCCTACCCTGAAAGTCTCGGGGGGATCCGTCAAGCGGGGGCTGAGATAAAAGGGGGGTCCCAAAACACGTTTTTCCCATGCATTTTTCCATAGGACCTTTAGAACGAGCTACAGCCCGAACGGCTGAACAGAATTACTCAAAATTTGGCAGAGAGGTAGTCCCTAGGTCAAGGAAGTGCCTTTTGTAGGTTTGGTGTAAATCTGTTCAGTAGATTCTGAGAAAATAGCCTTTAAATCAATATATATATCTGAGCCCGCTTACGGTACGCTTACCGTACGCTTACGGTAAGCGTACGGTGGCGTGCGCGAGCGCGATTCTGATTGGCTCTTAGATCTTAGTAAACATTCGAATCGGCCGAAACCAGGAAGCGGCGGCCGCCATTTTCTGTGTTTCACTCTGAAAAAAATAAGAGTGAAAACAAGAAAAGGGGGCAATGAGGAGAGTTACAGACCCCCTTACATTTGTGAGGGGGTCAAAGAAGGACTGTAAAGTACAAAACAAACATTTATTGATTTTTAAAAAAAATCACGGGGTACGCGTACGGTAAGCTTACGGTAAGCGTACGGAAGAAACATGGCGTGCGCGAAGGAGATTCTGATTGGCCCATAGATCTTAGTAAACATTCGAAACGGCCGAAACCAGGAAGCGGCGGCCGCCATTTTGTGTGTTTCACTCAGAAAAAAAACAGAGAAAACAAGGAAAGGGGGCAATGAGGAGAGTTACAGACCCCCTAACATTTGTAAGGGGGTCAAAGAAGGACAGAAAAGTACAAAAAAAACATTTATTGATTTTAAAAAAAATCACGGGGTACGCGTACCGTAAGCTTACGGTAAGCGTACGGTAAAAAAAATAAAAATAAATAAATGAAAAGCAGATTTAAGAGTTTAGAAATTAGGGAGCTCTAAAAAGAGCTGTTGTGTTTATGAAGTCATTTTTTTAGTGGTACCTACAAGTAAGTACCGATGCAGAGTCTAAGGTTCAAGAGGAAGACTCTGTTCCCTTCATCATTGAAGTGCACACCATCTCCTCTATAAATGTCTTGCATGTCATAACGCAAGTTGTTGTGGTAAATGGCACCCATACCATAGTCACGGAGGAAAGCAGAAACAGATTTGTTGACGTGCTTTCTTGCTTTGTCAATCTGCGGACAGAAATGATTGGACCAGTTCCATTTTTGCCTTTGGCATATGTTGGAAAACACAAAGGCAGTTTTAGGGAAAAGTGTAAACAGTTGTGCAAAGGTGTCCTTCATAAGCATTTCCAGACCTACCCCAGTCAAAGTGCCTAGGTCATTGCCACCACAGTGCACTATTATGAGGTCAGGGTGTTGGATTTGAATTAAGGATTTCACCAATGGCATCAATTGGTGCCACTTTAACCCTCTCTGACCAATCCATTTAATGTCTACATTTGGCAAAGCAAGGTCTCTCACCATACCTGTTTTCTCTGCAAACTTTTCACTCCAGAAGACATAGCTGTGCCCTACAATCCACACTGTGAACATCTTCAAAGGAGAACTGGATGCACTCAGGAGGTGTCTTTCAGTAGAATGGCAATATGAAAAGAAAGACAGTTTGGAAATGGAGGCATACATATTTTTTTCAAAACAAAAAGAACTGATTGGCTGTTTCATACCATTCTAGAATAAAAACTAGGCTGTATGTGTAAATTAATAGAAGCATGTTTTGTATTGGTACAAAAAAATGTGTAACCAAAGAACAGTACTATGGATTTGCTGTAAGGTTTGAAAAGTCAAGCACTCTTGCTCTGTGGAATTGAAACATTGTGTGTCGAACTTCTGACCTAACTCTACACAGCAGTGTTCCATGAGCTGTTGCTATGGTAGCAGGCAGAAGTCAAGTTGGGGGAAGGGTACTAGGCAGAAGTCAAGTTGGGGGAAGGGTACTTTTGGAAAAGGGTTGGTTTTCAACCAATAGAAATGTGTGATTACATTTGAAAAAAAGGGGGAAGCACTGAGATTTGAAACTTACATGTATATGTGTGGAAAAATAGAGGGAAAGTTTGCCATTATCTGGTTCTGCTGAGAGGAGAGAGGTGAACACAACAGAGATCCTGGCTCTGATAATCTGCTGTTTGAGTGTCACATTTCTTTCACAACTAACTAATTTTAGAGGTGAGTTTACAGTTTGAGAGGGGATGTATGTGGTAACTTAAGAAATGAATAATAGAAATGGGAATTGTTTTTGTTGTAGTTACACATGGTGGTTTCATAATGTGTCAGTCTGTAAAAGTGATTTACACTTGCCCCGAAAAAAAAAAGAGCAGTAAGTGTGCTTTCAAATTGGCAAAGAAATTTCGTTTTGGGACTAATGTGAAAACATGACTCTGTGTGCATAGAAGAATTATAGGCAGAGATTTATTGCGTCTTGCTCTGGTGATTTCATAGTTGCATTAGATGGAAAGGGGGAGCAAATTTTTGGGGGAAGAAGCAGAGTCTTAGCACACACCCATGTGCTTGCCATGTATAGTCATGCACAGTATTTAGAAGCGAGTGGGGTTTTCAGGTTTAAGTCTGTAATGCAAATACATTCAGCATCACTAAGGCTGGTTGCCCTTGCTGGAGTGTAGGCAGTCACAGAGAATACACATGGTGGTGGTCTGAAAAAACAGCTTGGACATGTGCATTTAAATAAATCAAAAAAAGTGGTTTTATAATGTGTCAGTCTGTAAAAGTGATTTCCAATTGTAAAAAGTGATTTTCACTTGGCCCGAAAAAAAAAGAGCAGTAAGTGTGCTTTCAAAATGGCAAAGAAATTTCGTTTTGGGACTAATGTGAAAAAATGACTCTGTGTGCATAGAGGAATTATAGGCAGAGATTTATTGCGTCTTGCTCTGGTGATTTCACAGTTGCATTAGATGGAAAGGGGGAGCGAATTTTTGGGGGAAGAAGCAGAGTCTTAGCACACACCCATGTGCTTGCCATGTATAGTCATGCACAGTATTTAGAAGCGAGTGGGGTTTTCAGGTTTAAGTCTGTAATGCAAATACATTCAGCATCACTAAGGCTGGTTGCCCTTGCTGGAGTGTAGGCAGTCACCGCGAATACACATGGTGGTGGTCTGAAAAAAACAGCTTGGACAAGTGCAATTAAATAAATTTAAAAAAAAGGTTTCATAATGTGTCAGTCTGTAAAAGTGATTTTCACTTGCCCCGAAAAAAAAAAGAGCAGTAAGTGTGCTTTAAAAATGGCAAAGAAATTTCGTTTTGGGACTAATGTGAAAACATGACTCTGTGTGCATAGAGGAATTATAGGCAGAGATTTATTGCGTCTTGCTCTGGTGATTTCACAGTTGCATTAGATGGAAAGGGGGAGCGAATTTTTGGGGGAAGAAGCAGAGTCTTAGCACACACTCATGTGCTTGCCATGTATAGTCATGCACAGTATTTAGAAGCGAGTGGGGTTTTCAGGTTTAAGTCTGTAATGCAAATACATTCAGCATCACTAAGGCTGGTTGCCCTTGCTGGAGTGTAGGCAGTCACAGAGAATACACATGGTGGTGGTCTGAAAAAACAGCTTGGACATGTGCATTTAAATAAATCAAAAAAAGTGGTTTCATAATGTGTCAGTCTGTAAAAGTGATTTCCAATTGTAAAAAGTGATTTTCACTTGGCCCGAAAAAAAAAGAGCAGTAAGTGTGCTTTCAAAATGGCAAAGAAATTTCGTTTTGGGACTAATGTGAAAACATGACTCTGTGTGCATAGAGGAATTATAGGCAGAGATTTATTGCGTCTTGCTCTGGTGATTTCACAGTTGCATTAGATGGAAAGGGGGGCGAATTTTTGGGGGAAGAAGCAGAGTCTTAGCACACACCCATGTGCTTGCCATGTATAGTCATGCACAGTATTTAGAAGCGAGTGGGGTTTTCAGGTTTAAGTCTGTAATGCAAATACATTCAGCATCACTAAGGCTGGTTGCCCTTGCTGGAGTGTAGGCAGTCACAGAGAATACACATGGTGGTGGTCTGAAAAAACAGCTTGGACATGTGCAATTAAATAAATTAAAAAAAAAGGTTTCATAATGTGTCAGTCTGTAAAAGTGATTTTCACTTGCCCCGAAAAAAAAAAGAGCAGTAAGTGTGCTTTAAAAATGGCAAAGAAATTTCGTTTTGGGACTAATGTGAAAACATGACTCTGTGTGCATAGAGGAATTATAGGCAGAGATTTATTGCGTCTTGCTCTGGTGATTTCACAGTTGCATTAGATGGAAAGGGGGAGCGAATTTTTGGGGGAAGAAGCAGAGTCTTAGCACACACCCATGTGCTTGCCATGTATAGTCATGCACAGTATTTAGAAGCGAGTGGGGTTTTCAGGTTTAAGTCTGTAATGCAAATACATTCAGCATCACTAAGGCTGGTTGCCCTTGCTGGAGTGTAGGCAGTCACAGAGAATACACATGGTGGTGGTCTGAAAAAACAGCTTGGACATGTGCATTTAAATAAATAAAAAAAAGTGGTTTCATAATGTGTCAGTCTGTAAAAGTGATTTCCAATTGTAAAAAGTGATTTTCACTTGGCCCGAAAAAAAAAGAGCAGTAAGTGTGCTTTAAAAATGGCAAAGAAATTTCGTTTTGGGACTAATGTGAAAACATGACTCTGTGTGCATAGAGGAATTATAGGCAGAGATTTATTGCGTCTTGCTCTGGTGATTTCACAGTTGCATTAGATGGAAAGGGGGAGCGAATTTTTGGGGGAAGAAGCAGAGTCTTAGCACACACCTATGTGCTTGCCATGTATAGTCATGCACAGTATTTAGAAGCGAGTGGGGTTTTCAGGTTTAAGTCTGTAATGCAAATACATTCAGCATCACTAAGGCTGGTTGCCCTTGCTGGAGTGTAGGCAGTCACAGAGAATACACATGGTGGTGGTCTGAAAAAACAGCTTGGACATGTGCATTTAAATAAATCAAAAAAAGTGGTTTTATAATGTGTCAGTCTGTAAAAGTGATTTCCAATTGTAAAAAGTGATTTTCACTTGGCCCGAAAAAAAAAGAGCAGTAAGTGTGCTTTCAAAATGGCAAAGAAATTTCGTTTTGGGACTAATGTGAAAAAATGACTCTGTGTGCATAGAGGAATTATAGGCAGAGATTTATTGCGTCTTGCTCTGGTGATTTCACAGTTGCATTAGATGGAAAGGGGGAGCGAATTTTTGGGGGAAGAAGCAGAGTCTTAGCACACACCCATGTGCTTGCCATGTATAGTCATGCACAGTATTTAGAAGCGAGTGGGGTTTTCAGGTTTAAGTCTGTAATGCAAATACATTCAGCATCACTAAGGCTGGTTGCCCTTGCTGGAGTGTAGGCAGTCACAGAGAATACACATGGTGGTGGTCTGAAAAAACAGCTTGGACATGTGCATTTAAATAAATAAAAAAAAGTGGTTTCATAATGTGTCAGTCTGTAAAAGTGATTTCCAATTGTAAAAAGTGATTTTCACTTGGCCCGAAAAAAAAAGAGCAGTAAGTGTGCTTTAAAAATGGCAAAGAAATTTCGTTTTGGGACTAATGTGAAAACATGACTCTGTGTGCATAGAGGAATTATAGGCAGAGATTTATTGCGTCTTGCTCTGGTGATTTCACAGTTGCATTAGATGGAAAGGGGGAGCGAATTTTTGGGGGAAGAAGCAGAGTCTTAGCACACACCTATGTGCTTGCCATGTATAGTCATGCACAGTATTTAGAAGCGAGTGGGGTTTTCAGGTTTAAGTCTGTAATGCAAATACATTCAGCATCACTAAGGCTGGTTGCCCTTGCTGGAGTGTAGGCAGTCACAGAGAATACACATGGTGGTGGTCTGAAAAAACAGCTTGGACATGTGCATTTAAATAAATCAAAAAAAGTGGTTTTATAATGTGTCAGTCTGTAAAAGTGATTTCCAATTGTAAAAAGTGATTTTCACTTGGCCCGAAAAAAAAAGAGCAGTAAGTGTGCTTTCAAAATGGCAAAGAAATTTCGTTTTGGGACTAATGTGAAAAAATGACTCTGTGTGCATAGAGGAATTATAGGCAGAGATTTATTGCGTCTTGCTCTGGTGATTTCACAGTTGCATTAGATGGAAAGGGGGAGCGAATTTTTGGGGGAAGAAGCAGAGTCTTAGCACACACCCATGTGCTTGCCATGTATAGTCATGCACAGTATTTAGAAGCGAGTGGGGTTTTCAGGTTTAAGTCTGTAATGCAAATACATTCAGCATCACTAAGGCTGGTTGCCCTTGCTGGAGTGTAGGCAGTCACAGAGAATACACATGGTGGTGGTCTGAAAAAACAGCTTGGACATGTGCATTTAAATAAATAAAAAAAAGTGGTTTCATAATGTGTCAGTCTGTAAAAGTGATTTCCAATTGTAAAAAGTGATTTTCACTTGGCCCGAAAAAAAAAGAGCAGTAAGTGTGCTTTAAAAATGGCAAAGAAATTTCGTTTTGGGACTAATGTGAAAACATGACTCTGTGTGCATAGAGGAATTATAGGCAGAGATTTATTGCGTCTTGCTCTGGTGATTTCACAGTTGCATTAGATGGAAAGGGGGAGCGAATTTTTGGGGGAAGAAGCAGAGTCTTAGCACACACCTATGTGCTTGCCATGTATAGTCATGCACAGTATTTAGAAGCGAGTGGGGTTTTCAGGTTTAAGTCTGTAATGCAAATACATTCAGCATCACTAAGGCTGGTTGCCCTTGCTGGAGTGTAGGCAGTCACAGAGAATACACATGGTGGTGGTCTGAAAAAACAGCTTGGACATGTGCATTTAAATAAATCAAAAAAAGTGGTTTTATAATGTGTCAGTCTGTAAAAGTGATTTCCAATTGTAAAAAGTGATTTTCACTTGGCCCGAAAAAAAAAGAGCAGTAAGTGTGCTTTCAAAATGGCAAAGAAATTTCGTTTTGGGACTAATGTGAAAAAATGACTCTGTGTGCATAGAGGAATTATAGGCAGAGATTTATTGCGTCTTGCTCTGGTGATTTCACAGTTGCATTAGATGGAAAGGGGGAGCGAATTTTTGGGGGAAGAAGCAGAGTCTTAGCACACACCCATGTGCTTGCCATGTATAGTCATGCACAGTATTTACAAGCGAGTGGGGTTTTCAGGTTTAAGTCTGTAATGCAAATACATTCAGCATCACTAAGGCTGGTTGCCCTTGCTGGAGTGTAGGCAGTCACCGCGAATACACATGGTGGTGGTCTGAAAAAAACAGCTTGGACAAGTGCAATTAAATAAATTAAAAAAAAAGGTTTCATAATGTGTCAGTCTGTAAAAGTGATTTTCACTTGCCCCGAAAAAAAAAAGAGCAGTAAGTGTGCTTTAAAAATGGCAAAGAAATTTCGTTTTGGGACTAATGTGAAAACATGACTCTGTGTGCATAGAGGAATTATAGGCAGAGATTTATTGCGTCTTGCTCTGGTGATTTCACAGTTGCATTAGATGGAAAGGGGGAGTGAATTTTTGGGGGAAGAAGCAGAGTCTTAGCACACACCCATGTGCTTGCCGTGTATAGTCATGCACAGTATTTAGAAGCGAGTGGGGTTTTCAGGTTTCAGTCTGTAATGCAAATACATTGAGCTTCACTAAGGCTGGTTGCCCTTGCTGGAGTGTAGCACTCTGGACATGGGCTTTTTAAAAAATCTGAAAAGTGGTTTCATAATGTGACAGTTTGTAAAAGAGATTTTCACTTGCCCAAAAAAAAGAGCAGTTTGTGTGCATTCAAATTGGCAAAGAAATTTTGTTTTGTGACTATTGTGAAAAGAAATGTAGTAATATATTTAAATACAATAAAGGATTTTTTTTTAGTTTTTTTCAGGTATTGCTGAAGAACAGTGAACAAAATTGAAGATGCCTACAAAATCTCGAGTTCAAAAAACGCTAACAAAAAAACTATATTTGAAGACAACTGGAGGACCAAAGTTAGTAGAAGATGCTCATGTTGGGAAAAAGAAAAAATCTTCTGGTAAGCAGAAAAAACAATTTCTTAAAAAAATATTCAAAACAAAGAAAAATGTACAAAATGTCTGTCCTGGGAAGAATGTAACAAAACGAAGAGAACAGCAAAAAATTGAGAATTTAGTTAATGCAAATATACCTTCTGCAACTGAAAAGTTTTACATAAACAGAAAAACAGCGTTTAAAGAGATACGTAGAAAAATGTTTCAGAGAAGAGTTATGTCCAATTTGATAAAGGATGTGAAGAAATATAAGCAAAAGGCAAAATATTACAAGAGAAAAAAAGAAATTGAAGCCATTGCAGCAAAAGCATTAGAATTAAAAAGGAAACTATTCATATTAATTTTGAATAGGATGCGTACATTAGATAAAATGGTTAATGTACTGAAATCACAAAGCAAAAGCAAAAGAGTAGTGAACAGAACAAACTTTTGTAAAGTGTTTTTAGGAAAGTGGATGCATAGTTCAAGTAGTGAACCTTTTTTTAATGAAGAGAGCTATTTTCAAAGTAATAGTTTGCTGCATGCAGTTGACACCAGAGGTCGTTCATACGAAGTAAAAAATGGTTGCATAATGGAGAAGGAGATAATGGTTCCAAGAGATGAGGTACAAGTGATGGCAGATGAGGCAATGGGGAGACGTCCTAAAGCCCCAGTGTACACTTGGAATTGTAGTAGTATTTGCACTGTGCGTCAGGAATCTATTGACAGATTTCGAGAGTTTCTAAGAGAATATAGTAAAAAAAGTGTAAAACAGAAGATTAAGGTGCTTCAAAGTCTGGATCCATACAGAGTGAGAGAGAATACTGGTTTGCAGGGTCATTCTCTGGCTTGTCTATCTAGAAAAGTGTGCAATAGTGTTTTCCATCATTTTAGGATGCTGGCTGTTCATCATACTGAAATGAGAAAGTTTGTGAGACGGTTGTATTTTGCCAAAAGTCCAGCAATAAAGTTAAATGAATTGAATAGGGCTCTGTTCCGAGGAACGGTATCAGATGTAGAGAAGGTTGTTGATGAAATTCAGTTTTGTTACTTTGGTCCTGAACAAAACAGTGCAGAGAAGGACACAGTAAATGAGGAAGAAGTGGAAGAGAATGTAGAACCTTCTGTAAGTAAGACATTTAATGATCACATAACAAAATTTGCAATAGTCTCTAATGAAAGACCAAATGTTACTTGTATTTGTTGCCGCAGAACTCATTATAGAAAACAAACTAGGAATGTTGATCTCTACAGAAAGAGTGAAAATGAAGATAATTATAAGTGGATGGATTTTGCCACATATATATTTCTTGAAAATTGTTTTGAATTGGGTGAAGATCAGCGTATTTGTAAATACTGTTACAACAAGTTAGAGGAAAATAGAATGCCGACCAGAGCTGTACATAATAATTTAGAATTGGATGCTATTCCTGCTGAACTTTCTGAATTAAATACATATGAGTCTATACTCATTCAATGTGTTCATCCGTTCCAGACCATAGTACGTATGGAGCCCAAAACTGGTAAATTACCTCCTTCAGATTTACTGAGAGGTTTAAAAGGTAGAGTGGTGTATTTGCCCTTGGATTTGAAAAAAAATATGGAAACTATTGATGCGGATACTTTGGAAACTGAACCATTAATTATTCTGGTTAATGGTGTACCTACAAAGAATAAGAAGATTTGGCAGGAGCTGGTAGATGTGCGGAAAGTACAAAGAGCAAATTTGTATTTGAAAAAAAATAACAAATGGTATGAATCAATTTATATAGAAGAAGAAGAAGAAGACGAAGATTTTCAAGAAGACACAGAAACACCAACTGGACAAATTGAAAAAGTGGACAAGACAAAGGAAGAAGAAATTTATGAACATTTTAGCATACATCCTCTTCATTCGAAAGAAGTTATGGGAGACAATATTGATCTCTTTCAGATGAAGAAAGCAAAAGGAACTCCCGTGAGTGTATGGGAGGAGAGCTTGGAAGCTCGATGTTTTCCCCAGCTGTTTCCTACGGGAAAAGGAGGACGATACGATGAACGTCCAGAACAGATTCCAGCTTCAGAGTATCGGACTACAAGACTATATGCTGAAGATCCCAGATTTCGACAAAGTATTCCTTATTTGTTCCATCTTTTATTTGAAAGCGACTTGTCTGCACTGTCTTATGCAGTAAATCACATTTTAAAAAGTGGAGTACATTTACAAAATGTGTCTGCTAAGGATTTTATGGAGAAAGTGCAGCACCGAGATGATCATTTGGAAACACAACTGATCAATCTGATGGCTTGTCAGCGTGGGACAAATGAATATTGGTACCGACGCCATGGTGAACTAAAATGCATGTTACGCAATTTAGGAACACCAACATGGTTCCTTACCCTAAGCTGTGCCGAGTACGCTTGGGATGATTTACTGGATTTTCTACGAGAGGCCAATTCAAACATTAAAAACATCGAATACAAGACAGCAGGAGAACTGTGCTCATTGGATCCGGTTAATGTTTGCAGATATTTCAATCATAGATTTGAGGCTATGATGTCCTTCATCTGCAATAAAAAAAATCCACCCCTTGGAGAAGTAGTGGATTTCTTTTGGAGAAAAGAGTACCAGGCAAGAGGTGCTCCTCATATTCATATGCTGTTGTGGATCAAGGATGCCCCAAAGTTTGGAACAGATACTGATGAAGCAGTGTTATCTTACATTGAAGAATATGCAACATGTGGTATACCAAAAAGCACAGAAGAGAACAAGTTAAAGGAGCAAGTTTTACGTTTCCAAAGTCATCGGTGTGGAAAATACTGTCGACGGAAATACAAGAGCAAAGAAAAATACTACACTAAATGTCGATTTGGATTTCCTAGACCTGTTCTTTCAAATGGAAGAGTAAACAGTTTTATGTCAGCTGTGAGACATACTATCACAAGAAAATCACCTAAGAATACCTACAACCTTAAAAGAAAAGAAGAATCAAAAAATATAAATGACTACAACCCAGTCATTTTATCCATGTGGAACGCTAACATGGATATACAGTATGTAGCTGACAATTCCATTGCTGTTGCACGATATGTAACGTCTTACATTACGAAATCAGAAAAAACAGAATTGAAGGAAATGTGGGAAGAGATTTCTCACGAGAAGACTGTTAGTAAGAAGCTGTACAGTTTCAGTTTGAAGATGTTATCGCATCGAGAAATTGGATCCTACGAATGTTCAGATAGGTTATCTTCTGCAAGTCTCTACTCAAAGTCAAGAAGAATAATTTGGGCAAGTTTAGGCCTTGCAGCAATGAGAAATCGGGTACTGAAATCTGTTGGAGAAATTGAATATTTGGCCGAGAATGACCCAGAAAGTACAGATATATTGAAAACAAACATGTTGGACACATATTATCCCAAGAGAAGTCATCATCTGGAGAACATGTGTCTCTATGAAGTGTTGCAGAACTACATTTATTCACGGAAAGCTGCAGAAGACATTAATAATGGAAAATATAAAGTTGTTGGTGAAGAAGGATGTTTGGTGAAGCAAACCAAAGGAAGTTTGATAAATCACCGGAAGCTGAGTTGCGACACTACCGACAAGAAAGAATTTTACTACTTGGCTCTTTTACAGTTGTTTAAACCATGGCGTACAGAGGATGAACTACTGGGAGAATTTCAAAGCTATGAGGATTCATTTAATGCTTGCAAAGACAGCATACAATGCAATACATTCACAACTTATCTGCAAATGTTAAATGAAGAAATTGAACAGGAAACTACAATTGCAGCAGAAATAGCTAGAGACAGTTCTCAGGACAGCCAAAGTTCAGGAACACACAGTCAAGATCCCCTAGGACAACCAATCGTTGAAAATGAAGCATCAATAGCCATGAATGAAGTGGAAACAGCTATGAATCAAGCTCAAGAAGAATTTATAGACTTAGAAAATTTGGAAAGACAACTGAATCAAGAGCAGCAACAAATTTATGAAGAGATCAAAAACAAAATTGATCACGGATTTCTACATGTAAAAAAAGAGTGCTCATGCACATCATTTCATCCAATCAGGATGTATGTAAGCGGACAAGCTGGCACTGGAAAAAGTTTCCTAATTAAAGTCATCAGAAGCTACCTAAAGCAAAAAACGGATTCTACGTTGTCTTGTGTGGTTACTGCTCCAACTGGGTTAGCAGCATATAACATAAAAGGAATCACCTTACATCGTTTGCTAATGTTACCAGTGGAGCATGAGAACAAAATACAATTCAACAAGCTAACTGGAGAAGCATCCTTGGAAGTTTCACGAGTATTGAAGAAGATGCAAGTTCTCATTATTGATGAGGTGAGCATGGTATCAAACTTAATGCTTGCCTTTGTGCATTTAAGAATGCAGCAAATTTTGAAGACAGACTATGACGTGTTATTTGGTGGAAAACACGTCATAGTTTTTGGAGATCTTTTGCAACTTACTCCAGTTAAAGGACAACCAGTGTTTAATACTGTGACACATGAAGACACGAAGAAGTCATTGGGAAGCATCGGTAATACAAATATTTGGTCCTTCTTTGAGTACAAGGAACTTACAACTAATATGAGGCAAGCAAACGATGAAGAATATGGAAGTATTCTGAAAGATATCAGGATTGGACTACTCACAGAAGCTGGCAAAAAAGCATTACAGACTCGGCTGCTACATAATTTATTTCCAAAGGAAGAAATAGTTGCAGAGAAGATATACAAGAACATTGCAGAAAACAAAAGTGTCATCTGCTTAATGCCTACTCTACGTGAATGCTCAATATTCAATGAGGAGCTTTTGAAATTGGAAAAGGAAGAGATCAGGAAATTGGAAGCAGTGGACAAAATTGAGGATGGAAGAATTACTGTCACAGTAACAGGCAAACTGAAAAATAAATTGGACTCACTAGAGAAGAACATCTCCAAAACAGCTGGATTAGAAAAAAATCTATATGTTTGCATGAACTGTAGAGTGTTTTTAAGGAGAAATTTGGATGTTGAGAAAGGTTTAGTTAATGGAGCGATGGGAAGAGTTGTGGGTTTTATTAATTATCAGAAAAAAGAAGGAATTGAATGTTTAAAAATAAAATTTGATCAGATAGATGAAGTTAAAGATATTTCTCGTTGTACAGTTCGTTTTATGCTTGTGAAAGACTTATATGTACGTAGGAAGCAGTTTCCGTTTTCTCTAGCATATGCTGTAACTATTCACAAGTCTCAAGGATTGACTGTAGATTGTGCATTTGTGAACATTGGTTCAACTGTGTTCAAAGAAGGTATGGCATATGTTGCTTTGTCACGAGTCAAAACATTATCAGGTTTATTCATGATAGACTTTGAAGAATCAAAAGTTAGTGCTGATACAAATTGTGTAAAGGAGTATAATAGATTAAGAAGAAGCTATGCTCCTCATTTAGGTCAGTATCCTGTGTTGGAGAAACGTGTAGTTTCTCGTAAAAGAAAAAATGAGAATATCTGTAGTGAAGATGTAGAGAAGAGGAAAAAAAAGAGGAGTGATGTAATTGCAAGCAAAAAGAAAAAGGAAAATGAAGAACAGGTTGTAGGATGTCATTTTGAAAATAGCTCTGGTGTCAACTGCTACGCAAATGTAGTGCTGAATGTTGCATTTTATCTGGAAAGTTTGCAAGAGCAGATAATAGTAAATCAGGGAAAAAGATTCTGTTCAGAGCTGAGTCTCCTTTTTCAAAAGTTGAGTAAAGATAAAACTCAAATAGAAAGTGCTACTGACATTAGAAAACTTTTAGATGTATGTTCAGGACGAACACAGTTTTCTCAAAATGAACAGCAAGATGCACATGAATTTTTGATGTATTTTCTTCAGGTAGTGGAAGAAGAAGGAGTTCCCATTGACATTTTTTTTGGTCTCTCTTATAAATGGGAACATAGTTGTGATAATTGTTATAATATATGTGGCTCTATTGTTGATAATGAAAGGTTTATTTATTTGACATTGCCAGAGAGTAAAACAGTCACTTTTGCAAAATTAGTTAAAGATGCTAATCATAGCATGAAATGTGGTGAGTGTAATTCTGACATGTTTTCAACATTAATTTTAAAGGAATACGGACAGTATGTAATTTTAATGATGCAACGATGTAGAGCTGATGGTTCAAAATTGGATACTTTAATAAAGAAGTTTACAGGACAGCAATTATCAATTTCAGGAAAAACTTTTGTAACTGTTGCAATAATTTTCCATGATGGACCTACTGTTACTTCTGGACATTACACAGTTTATCTAAAATGTGAAAAAGGCTGGACACTGTGTAATGATTCCCAATTGATTTTCAAACAACGTTTGCCTTTTGATTTATCAAATTCCTATCTAATCTTCCTGAAACCTAAATTTTAGAGAGACTTGGCAAGATCTGGACAAAATAATTTTACCATTTTACTGGATTACCATTGCAATTTTGTAAAAAAAAGATTTTTAAAATTATCATTTGGCCTAATGGAAAGATAACCAATTGTAATGTGGACTTTTTTAATTTTTAATGCAATTTTGAAAAACCAATAATTTAGAGATTATCGGTAACTTCTGCACATTTTAAATTTTGGAATGTTATTGGACTGCCATTGGAAATTTTTTCAAAAATGATTTAAAAAATTACTATTTGGCCATGTGGAAAAGTAACCAATTCTATTGTGGACTAAATAAATTATTCAAAAAATTTTCGTGAACCAAAATGTTACAGAGAATCGGTGAGATCTGGACAAATTAAACTTTAGAATTTTATTGGATTTCCGTTGGAAATTTATTCCAAAAAAAAAATTAAAATTACTATTTGGCCTAAAGGAAATGAAATCAGATGTATTTTGGAGTTATTTGAGATATAATATTGTGATTATAGTTCTGAAACAAACATATCAGACGGTATTTTAAAGAAATAAGTATTGGTATTAGATGATATTTTTTTACAATATTATGCATTTCTATAATGTTAAGTTTAATTAAAAAAAGAATCAGGGCTTTTTTAATACAATCTTTGTGATTGGTATTTTTTTTTGCCCGCTGTAAAATGATGAATGCAATTGCTTTCACAATTTATAGTGAAATGCAATATATTCTGAAAACAGCAAAAATAAGGCAAAAAGATTTTTTGGTAAAAAATGTAAATATGTGTACTGTATTATAAAATGTTTAAAAAATATTAATACTTATTTCTTTTTTTCCAGATAGATATAGAAAATTTTCGAAAACTACAAACATTTTTAAAACTATTTTTAAAAAAAAGAAATGAATAAATATTTTTTCAGTGAGTATGGTAAGTCAATAATAATAATTGTAGTCTCTCAAGGACAATGTAATGTGATAAATGATTTTTAGTGTTTTTTTTAAAAAATAAAAAAAAAGTACGCGCACCGTACGCGTACGGTAAAAAAAAAATAAAAAAAAGTTTTTAAAAACATATGTAAAAAAAAGATGAAAGATAAGGTTGGCTCTTAAAAGAACCGTTGTGTTCATGCAGGGACAGAGGAAAGGAAGCATGGGAAAATTATTCAAAGCGACAAATGTGCTGATCTATTTTGTTGTTCACTAGGGAAACACTGGTCTCCCTATGGCAAATTAGATCTTTACAAAATGTGCAATGAATATCAACCTTCCTAAATCGAGGGTTCATTTCCAGAGGGCCAGCAAAAGGAGATTCTCCCCCCACAGATGAAGGGCTCACCTGACCTGCAGAAGAAGGAGTAAGCCCTGCAGGTGATGGTCCAGGCTGAGCTGCTGTGGATGTACTGGCTCGTCTTTCTGAAGAGTTACCTCCAAAAAGATGACCATGTGTCCTTCTGTGTACATCCTGGAGGTGTCTCTTCATGGTGTGATTCCCAAAGGAATACTTCCTGTTAGGATTACCTCTAGAAAGTACACGCTGACACAGCTTGCAAGTAACTAAGGGTGCATTTTCCTTTTGCTGGCCTTCTGGAAAAGTAAAATAATCCCAAACATAAGATGGCTTTTGTTTCCTCGATCTCTGCCTCAAGACAGTGCTGCTAGTGCTAGCCTCACTCTCAGAAGAGCTCTGCTGTTCTGCCATCGTATCCCAAAGACAAACCAGCTCCTTCTCCCAAGGGATCACAAGCAGAAATGAGGGGAATGGGTGTGGTGTAGGAGAGTTCTAGAACTGAAAGTAGTTTCAACCAATCAAAAGTTGTGTTTCAAGATCACATGACCTACCGTACGCTTACGGTACGCTTACGGTACGCTTACGGCAAAAAGTACGCGTGCGCGTAAAAAAGACACGCGCTTGCGCGCATGCGCATAACAGTCACTCCCCGGCACTTCCGCGTAACGTGCGCGTGTGGCGTAAGCGCGCACGCGTCCCACGCGCAGTACGCGCGGCTACGCAAAGTGCGTAACTATACGCAAGCAGCGTAGATAGATTACGGACGTTGCGTAAACCGTACGCTTACCGTGAGCTTACGGTACGCGTACTAAAAAAAAATAAAAAAAAAAAAAAAAGAACTGGAAATAAATTTTACATGTTTATTTTAAAAAATATATTAAAAAAAAATATTTAAGGATTTTAAAAATTAAAGCATAGTCTTTATAAAAGGTAAGAAAATTAAATTAAAAATATGTTTGAAAAAATTGAAGAATAAAAAAAAAATTAGCATTTAAAAAACCTTGCAAATTCACTGAAAAAACCATGGGTTTCACACACGTTATAGTTAGGAATTAGCATTTAAAAAACCTTTGAAATTCAGTGAAAAAACCATAGGTTTCACACACGTTATAGTTAGGAATTAGCATTTAAAAAACCTTAGAAATTCAGTGAAAAAACCATAGGTTTCACACATGTTATAGTTAGCTGGACATTTTACTCGTAAAAAACCAATGAAATTGCCCCGTTATAGTTAGTTCAGCTAACTATAACTCGCGCGCCCGCAATGCACTGCTGATGACGTCACATATTACATCACTCATGACATGGTCAGTGACATCACTCATGACATCACTGATGACATCTCAAATGACATCACTGATGACATCATCCTTGTGATAGAGTGATAGACCTCCTCTCACCCTAATATAACCTTTGATACACACATCTCTTTTTGCATAAACATAACTTTATAGAAATGCATAATATTCTTAAAAAATATCATCTAATATCAATACTTATTTCTTTAAAATACCGTCTGATATTTTTGTTTCAGAAGTATAATCACAATAATATATCTCAAATAACTCCACAATACATCGGGTTCCATTTCCTTTAGGCCAAATAGTAATTTTAAAATTATTTTTTGGTTAAATTTCCAATGGTAATCCAATAAAAATCTAAAGTTTAAATTGTACAGATGTCACCGATTCTCTGTAACATTTTGGTTTCCGAAAGATTAATTAATAATTAAATAAGTCCACAATAGAATTGTTTACCTTTCCGCATGGCCAAATAGTAATTTTAAAAATCTTTTTTGAAAAAATTTCCAATGGCAATCCAATAACATTCCAAAATTTAAATTGTGCAGATGTTACCGATTTTTTCTAAATTTTTGGTTTTCCAAAGTTTCCTTAAAAAATGGAAAAATTCCACATTACAATTGGTTACCTTTCCATTAGGCCAAATGATAATTTGTTAAATCTTTTTATTTGTAAATTCCAAATGGTAATCCAATAAAATGGTAAAATTGTTTTGTCCAGATGTTGCCAAATCTCTCTAAAATTTAGGTTTCAGGAAGATTAGATAGGAATTTGCTAAATCAAAAGGCAAACGTTGCTTAAAAATCAATTGGGAATCATTACACAGTGTCCAACCTTTTTCACATTTAAGATAAACTGTGTAATGACCAGAAGTTACAGTAGGTCCATCATGGAAAATTATTGCAACTGTTACAAAAGTTTTTCCTGAAATTGATAATTGCTGTCCTGTAAACTTCTTTATTAAAGTATCCAATTTTGAACCATCAGCTCTACATCGTTGCATCATTAAAATTACATACTGTCTGTATTCCTTTAAAATTAATGTTGAAAACATGTCAGATTTACACTCACCGCATTGCATGCTATGATTAGCATCTTTAACTAATTTAGCAAAAGTGACTGTTTTACTCTCTGGCAATGTTAAATAAATAAACCTTTCAGAATCAACATTAGAGCCACATATATTATAACAGTTTTCACAACTATGTTCCCATTTATAAGAGAGACCAAATAAATTTTCAATGGGAACCCCTTCTTCTTCCAGTACCTGAAGAAAATAAATCAAGAATTCCTGTGCGTCTTGCTGTACATTTTGAGAAAACTGTGTTCGTCCTGAACATACATCTAAAACTTTTCTAATTTCAGTAGCACTTTCTATTTGAGTTTTATCATTACTCAGCTTTTCAAAAAGGAGACTCAGCACAGTACAGAATCTTTTTCCCTGATTTACTATTATCTGCTCTTGCAAACTTTCCAGATAAAATGCAACATTCAGCACTACATTAGCGTAGCAGTTGACACCAGAGCTATTTTCAAAATAACATCCTACAACCTGTTCTTCATTTTCCTTATTCTTTTTGCTTGCAATTACATCACTCCTCTTTTTTTTCCTCCTCTCTACATCTTCATTACAGATATTCTCATTTCTCCTTTTACGAGAAACTACACGTTTCTCCAACACAGGATACTGACCTAAATGAGGAGCATGGCTTCTTCTTAATCTATTATACTCCTTTACACAATTTGTATCAGCACTAACTTTTGAATCATCAAAGTCTATCATGAATAAACCTGATAATGTTTTCACTCGTGACAAAGCAACATATGCCATACCTTCTTTGAACACAGTTGAACCAATGTTCACAAATGCACAATCTACAGTCAATCCTTGAGACTTGTGAATAGTTACAGCATATGCTAGCGAAAACGGAAACTGCTTCCTACGTACATATAAGTCTTTCACAAGCATGAAACGAACTGAACAACGACAAATATCTTTAACTTCTTCTATCTGATCAAATTTTATTTTTAAACATTCAATTCCATCTTTTTTCTGATAATTAATAAAACCCACAACTCTTCCCATAGCTCCATTAACTAAACCTTTTTCAACATCCAAATTTCTCCTTAAAAATACTCTACAGTTCATGCAAACATATAGATTTTTTTCTAATCCAGCTGTTTTGGAAATGTTCTTCTCTAGTGAATCCTATTTATTTTTCAGTGTGCCTGTTAATGTGACAGTAATTCTTCCATCCTCAATTTTGTCCACTGCTTCCAATTTCCTGATATCTTCCTTTTCCAATTTCAAAAGCTCCTCATTGAATATTGAGCATTCACGTAGAGTTGGCATTAAGCAGATGACACTTTTGTTTTCTGCAATGTTCTTGTATATCTTCTCTGCAACTATTTCTTCCTTTGGAAATAAATTATGTAGCAGCCGACTCTGTAATGCTTTTTTGACAGCTTCAGTGAGTAGTCCAATTCTGATATCTTTCAGAATACTTCCATATTCTTCATCGTTTGCTTGCCTCATATTAGTAGTAAGTTCCTTGTACTCAAAGAAGGACCAAATATTTGTATTACCGATGCTTCCCAATGACTTCTTCGTGTCTTCATGTGTCACAGTATTAAACACTGGTTGTCCTTTAACTGGAGTAAGTTGCAAAAGATCTCCAAAAACTATGACGTGTTTTCCTCCAAATAACACGTCATAGTCTGTCTTCAGAATTTGCTGCATTCTTAAATGCACAAAGGCAAGCATTAAGTTTGATACCATGCTCACCTCATCAATAATGAGAACTTGCATCTTCTTCAATACTCTTGAAACTTCCAAGCATGCTTCTCCAGTTAGCTTGTTGTATTGTATTTTGTTCTCATGCTCCACTGGTAACATTAGCAAACGATGTAAAGTGATTCCTTTTATGTTATATGCTGCTAACCCAGTTGGAGCAGTAACCACACAAGACAAAGTAGAATCCGTTTTTTGCTGTAGGTAGCTTCTGATGACTTTTATTAGGAAACTTTTTCCAGTTCCAGCTTGTCCGCTTACATACATCCTGATTGGATGAAATGATGTGCATGAGCACTCTTTTTTTTCATGTAGAAATCCGTGATCAATTTTTTTTCTGATCTCTTCATAAATTTGTTGCTGCTCTTCGTTCAGTTGTCTTTCCAAATTTTGTAAGTCTATAAATTCTCCTTGAGCTTGATTCATAGCCGTTTCCACTTCATTCATGGCTATTGATGCTTCATTTTCAACGATTGGTTGTCCTAGGGGATCTTGACTGAGTGTTCCTGAACTTTGGCTGTCCTGAGAACTGTCTCTAGCTATTTCTGCTGCAATTGTAGTTTCCTGTTCAATTTCTTCATTTAACATTTGCAGATAAGTTGTGAATGTATTGCATTGTATGCTGTCTTTGCAAGCATTAAAAGAATCTTCATAGCTTTGAAATTCTCCCAGTAGTTCATCCTCTGTACGCCATGGTTTAAACAGCTGTAAAAGAGCCAAGTAGTAAAATTCCTTTTTGTCAGTAGTGTCGCAACTCAGCTTACGGTGATTTATCAAACTTCCTTTTGTTTGCTTCACCAAACATCCTTCCTCACCAATGACTTTATATTTTCCATTGTTGATGTCTTCTGCGGCTTTCCGTGAATAAATGTAGTTCTGCAGCACTTCATAGAGACACATGTTCTCCAGATGATGACTTCTCTTGGGATAATATGTGTCCAACATGTTTGATTTCAAAATATCTGTACTTTCTGGGTCATTCTCGGCCAAATATTCAATTTCTCCAACAGATTTCAGTACCCGATTTCTCATTGCTGCAAGGCCTAAACTTGCCCAAATTATTCTTCTTGATTTCGAGTAGAGACTTGCAGAAGATAACCTATCTGAACATTCGTAGGATCCAATTTCTCGATGCGATAACATCTTCAAACTGAAACTGTACAGCTTCTTACTGACAGTTTTCTCGTGAGAAATCTCTTCCCACATTTCCTTCAATTCTGTTTTTTCTGATTTCGTAATGTAAGACGTTACATATCGAGCAACAGCAATGGAATTGTCAGCTACATACTGTATATCCATGTTAGCGTTCCACATGGATAAAATCACTGGGTTGTAGTCATTTATATTTTTTGATTCTTCTTTTCTTTTAAGGTTGTAGGTATTCTTAGGTGATTTTCTTGTGATAGTATGTCTCACAGATGACATAAAACTGTTAACTCTTCCATTTGAAAGAACAGGTCTAGGAAATCCAAATCGACATTTAGTGTAGTATTTATCTTTGCTCTTGTATTTCCGTCGACAGTATTTTCCACACCGATGACTTTGGAAACGTAAAACTTGCTCCTTTAACTTTTTCTCTTCTGTGCTTTTTGGTATAGCACATGTTGCATATTCTTCAATGTAAGATAACACTGCTTCATCAGTATCTGTTCCAAACTTTGGGGCATCCTTGATCCACAACAGCATATGAATATGAGGAGCACCTCTTGCCTGGTACTCTTTTCTCCAAAAGAAATCCACTACTTCTCCTAGAGGTGGATTTTCTTTATTGCAGATGAAGGACATCATAGCCTCAAATCTATGATTGAAATATCTGCAAACATTAACCGGATCCAATGAGCACAGTTCTCCTGCTGTCTTGTATTCGATGTTTTTAATGTTTGAATTTGCCTCTCGTAGAAAATCCAGTAAATCATCCCAAGCGTACTCCGCACAGCTTAGGGTAACGAACCATGTTGGTGTTCCTAAATTCCGTAACATGCATTTTAATTCACCATGGCGTCGGTACCAATATTCATTTGTCCCACGCTGACAAGCCATCAGATTGATCAGTTGTGTTTCCAAATGATCATCTCGGTGCTGCACTTTCTCCATAAAATCCTTAGCAGACACATTTTGCAAATGTACTCCACTTTTTTAAATGTGATTTACTGCATAAGACAATGCAGACAAGTCGCTTTCAAATAAAAGATGGATCAAATAAGGAATACTTTGTCGAAATCTGGGATCTTCAGCATATAGTCTTGTAGTCCGATACTCAGAAGCTGGAATCTGTTCCGGACGTTCATCGTATCGTCCTCCTTTTCCTTTAGGAAACAGCTGGGGAAAACATCGAGCTTCCAAGCTCTCCTCCCATACACTCACGGGAGTTCCTTTTGCTTTCTTCATCTGAAATAGATCAATATTGTCTCCCATAACTTCTTTTGAATGAAGAGGATGTATGCTAAAATGTTCATAAATTTCTTCTTCCTTTGACTTGTCCACTTTTTCAATTTGTCCAGTTGATGTTTCTGTGTCTTCTTGTAAATCTTCTTCTTCTTCTTCTTCTATATAAATTGATTCATACCATTTGTTATTCCTTTTCAAATACAAATTTGCTCTTTGTACTTTCCGTACATCTACCAGCTCCTGCCAAATCTTCTTATTCTTTGTAGGTACACCATTAACCAGAATAATTAATGGTTCAGTTTCCAAAGTATCCGCATCAATAGTTTCCATATTTTTTTTCAAATCCAAGGGCAAATACACCACTCTACCTTTTAAACCTCTCAGTAAATCTGAAGGAGGTAATTTACCAGTTTTGGGCTCCATACGTACTATGGTCTGGAACGGATGAACACATTGAATGAGTATAGACTCACATGTATTTAATTCAGAAAGTTCAGCAGGAATAGCATCCAATTCTAAATTATTATGTACAGCTCTGGTCGGCATTCTATTTTCCTCTAACTTGTTGTAACAGTATTTACAAATACGCTGAACTTCACCCAATTCAAAACAATTTTCAAGAAATATATATGTGGCAAAATCCTTCCACTTATAATTATCTTCATTTTCACTCTTTCTGTAGAGATCAACATACCTGGTTTGTTTTCTATAATGAGTTCTGCGGCAACAAATACAAGTAATATTTGGTCTTTCATTAGAGATTATTGCAAATTTTGTTATGTGATCATTAAGGTGCCGATCACGATCCGGTAAAAAATTCCCCCGTGCGACTCGTATCGGGTCTTTTTACCGTACGAATCGTACAAGTGCCGTACGAACTGGCAATCATGATTCGCATGGTAAAAAGTCCATACGAACCGCACTGGGAATCATTCCCCACACGTCCTCGGGTCGGAAAATGTGTCCGACACGTCCTCGGACGATTTACCCTACAAACGTGAAAATCCAAGTCCGACCGAGGAATCACGATCCATCCCGTGCGTCCGAGCGTACAACCGTATGGAAAAAACACCGTCCGCACCGAACACCTATAGCAACCATGGAGACATGTGCCCGCATACGCGCCCAACACCCCCCCCAGCCCCCGTACGTCCGACACGTACCCCCCGTATATGTATACCCCCACCCGTCTAGGTACACCCCAGTACGTTCCAGTCGTACCCCCACCCCAGTACGTGTCGTACCACCGTCAATGTACACCCCCCCACCCCTGTACGTGTCGTATCACCGTCTATGTACACCCCAGTACGTTCCAGTCGCACCCCCACCCCAGTACGCGTCATAGCCCCGTCTACCCACACCCCAGTCCGTTCCAGTCGTACCCCCACCCCAGTACGTGTCGTACCACCGTGTACCTACACCCCAGTACGTTCCAGTCGTACCCCCACCCCAGTACGTGTCGTACCACCGTGAACCTACACCCCAGTACGTTCGAGCCCCACCCCCACCCCAGTACGTGTCATACCCCCCGTGTACCTACACCCCAGTACGTTCCAGTCGTACCCCCACCCCAGTACGTGTCATACCACCGTGTACCTACACCCCAGTACATTCCAGTCGTACCCCCACCCCAGTACGTGTCGTACCACCGTGTACCTACACCCCAGTACGTTCCAGTCGTACCCCCACCCCAGTACGTGTCGTACCACCGTCAATGTACACCCCCCCACCCCTGTACGTGTCGTACCACCGTCAATGTACACCCCAGTATGTTCCAGTCGTACCCCCACCCCAGTACGTGTCGTACCACCGTGAACCTACACCCCAGTACGTTCGAGCCACACCCCCACCCCAGTACGTGTCATAGCCCCGTCTACCCACACCCCAGTACGTTCCAGTCGTACCCCCACCCCAGTACGTGTCGTACCCCCATGTACCTATACCCCAGTACTTTCGAGCCACACCCCCACCCCAGTACGTGTCGTACCACCGTGAACCTACACCCCAGTACGTTCGAGCCCCACCCCCACCCCAGTACGTGTCATACCCCCGTGTACCTACACCCCAGTACGTTCCAGTCGTAACCCCACCCCAGTACGTGTCGTACCACCGTCAATGTACACCCCCCCACCCTTGTACGTGTCGTACCACCGTCAATGTACACCCCCCCACCCCTGTACGTGTCGTACCACCGTCAATGTACACCCCCCCACCCCTGTACGTGTCGTACCACCGTCCATGTACACCCCAGTACGTTCCAGTCGTACCCCCACCCCAGTACGTGTCGTACCACCGTGAACCTACACCCCAGTATGTTCCAGTCGTACCCCCACCCCAGTACGTGTCATACCCCCCCGTGTACCTACACCCCAGTACGTTCCAGTCGTACCCCCACCCCAGTACGTGTCGTACCACCGTCAATGTACACCCCCCCCACCCCTGTACGTGTCGTACCACCGTCAATGTACACCCCCCCACCCCTGTACGTGTCGTACCACCGTCCATGTACACCCCAGTACGTTCCAGTCGTACCCCCACCCCAGTACGTGTCGTACCACCGTGAACCTACACCCCAGTACGTTCGAGCCCCACCCCCACCCCAGTACGTGTCGTACCACCGTCAATGTTCACCCCCCCACCCCTGTACGTGTCGTACCACCGTCAATGTACACCCCCCCACCCCTGTACGTGTCGTACCAACGTCAATGTACACCCCCCCACCCCTGTACGTGTCGTACCACCGTCCATGTACACCCCAGTAGTTCCTGGCGCACCCCCAACACAACCTCCTAAGTACGGAGCGCACCCCATGCCCCAACATCACAACCGCATGTACGAGTCGTACAAAGCCACACACAAGGACATAATCGTACAACCAAATGGCCCATGTACACACCGTACACACGCTCAAAACGCACGTACACAACAAGGACAAACAAAACAACACAAGAATACACCATTCGAAAGGCACACAGCCACTAAACATGGCCAACAACCACTAAAATAACACAATCACTGACCTGCAACTGTCAAAAACAAACAGAGGCCCAATACACCACCACTCCTTATAACACACCCACCCAAAATTCAAACACTGCCACACCCACCCATGGACCAATGAAAAGGGCCCACACACACAAACCATGAGCCTTTGCAACAGACTCACTGCTGCCAGACACCACAGAACCAGACTACAAGCTACACCACACCTTACACTTGCACACCTTCACACGACCACCCTCACAAACACCCTCTCATCACATTCACACACACACACAACCATCCACACCCCCCCCAACATCCACACACCCCCCACACCCACACCATCCCCACCCACACCCCTCACCATGCCCACTACCAAGAATCCAAAGTTCAGTCACCGAGAGTTGGAGGTCCTTGTTGATCAAATCCTCAGAGTCGAGCCACAGATCTTTGGAACATTGGTCAGAAGCACCAGCCAGGCAGCCAAAACAGCCATGTGGCAGACCATCGTCGATGCTGTGAATGCCGTTGCGGACACCAGGAGGACCAAGCAGGATTGCCAGAACAGGTGGTACGATCTGCGGAGGAGGGTCAGAGCCAAGAGGCAGGAGGAACACGACCAGGCCAACGCCACCGGAGGAGGGCCCTCCCGCAGAGCCGTACAGTACCATCCCTGGGAGGAGAGGGTGATGGCCATACTGCCTGTGGAGGCAGTTGAAGGAGTAGAAGGACTCCGAGACCCGGGTGAGTACACAAACAACGCACCTCACATGGGGGGAACTGCAACCACAACCAAAATTACCAACAGGCACGCAACCACCACAAGCCATCGCATGACTCAACCACACTCCATGAGCAGGCACATGCCACTGCTGCCACCATGCCCCATGCACCCAGCTGGACAATGTCAAGTCACAGGCCACAGAAGACAACAACACATGACACGGTAACCCGGATGGCGGGAGGCTGGGCACCAAAAATCACATAGTGCGACTCCAAAGCAGACAACAATGCCCTCTGCCCATATGGCCTAGGTCACAGCCAGACAAACACTGTGTCCCAACACAGGAATGACTTGCCAGCAAATGGCGGACGCCTTGCATCAACACATGGGGGTGAAGGCACTGTTTTGCACATGACAGCAGCTAATGAACAGCCAACATTGTGAAAGAGTGGCAGCACACACCACCACAGCAGCAGCGCACAGACACACAGCAGACAAAATGGGTGCCTGGAGATCAGAAACAAACTCACATCAACAGGCCAAGGGCCACTCAAAGATCTGCCAACAGTGTGTGCCCAGGAAGCTGGGCCAAGGTGACAGAGGGTGACACACGGAGGGAGGGAGAGGGGGACAGAGAGGGAGGGAGAGGGGGACAGAGAGGGAGGGAGAGGGGGACAGAGAGGGAGGGAGAGGGGGACAGAGAAGGAGGGAGACACAGGAAGACGGACAGAGGGAGGAGGCTGACACACAGAGGGAGGGAGAGGGGGACAGAGAGGGAGGGAGAGGGGGACAGAGAGGGAGGGAGAGGGGGACAGAGAAGGAGGGAGACACAGGAAGACGGACAGAGGGAGGAGGCTGACACACAGAGGGAGGGAGAGGGGGACAGAGAGGGAGGGAGAGGGGGACAGAGAGGGAGGGAGAGGGGGACAGAGAGGGAGGGAGAGGGGGACAGAGAAGGAGGGAGACACAGGGAGAGCAAATCAGTCCTTTGGTGTGTGGGAAAGTCTGCTCGTCAGCAGGTGGACTGCGTGCATGTAGACAAGGGTGGCCAGTGCCAGAACCCCCCCTCTTCATCATGGCAAAACGCAGGGCCATGTCACAACCTGTACACGAGCACAAGGACAGCCACCTGCATCATATAAGTGTGTGGATCCACTCCATGTGCACATGTACAGTGCTACAAGGAAGGCGCAAATGCATGGCTCGCCACACCTGCACACTCCACTGCTGACTGCAGTCACACTTGACGCAGCAAGTAAGACTGTGCCACACATAGTTAAAGGGGCCAAATTGGTGCCCAAGGGACACACCCATGCACAAGTGCACTGTGAGTGGAATGCAAGACAGATCCTAATTCCAAGAGGAAATGTGCCAACTTTGAAACGGATGAAACATGGATGTTGCATGGACCAAATTTAACATTTTCTCTCTCACACACAGGTCAACGTCGTGCTGCACCCCCCAACACTGGGGGGGAACACTCACAGGACCCGGATCTGCAGGAGACCGATCCCACCGGCAGCGACCACTCTCACCACTCTGCGGACGACCCCGACCGACCTGGCCCCTCTGGTGTCCAACCACCTGCAGCACCTGCGTCAGGTACAACCGTGCCAACCACCACCCCCACTCCTGCCACATCCCAGGAGACACCCAGGATCCCTGCCCCAACACCACAATGCAGCCAGGCTCGCCAGGAGGGACACGGTGTCCCGGGCACCCAGGAGGAGGCAGGCGACAACGCCAATGCCACCCCTCAGGGGTCCCGGAGACCCGATGTGCCCACAAGTGCAGGCCAGACGCAAGTGGGCAGGGGTGGTGGGAGTGGAGGACGGCGGAGGCGCGAGCCTGACCAGTTGGCTGGGGATCCGGTATTTTCCCATGTCCGTAACATCCTGGACTCATACCGGCAGGACACCACGGGCATGGCCCAGGTTGTGTCCGTCCTCGAGGGGATCAAGGTCCAGCAGGCCCAGCAACATGCGGAGCTAATAGCCTGTCTACAGGTACACCAACGGAGGATGGAGGACAGACAGGCTGAGCAAGTGACGGCGTCCCAGGGGATTCACGCTACACTCCGTCGGATGGCCGACACCATGGCCGACCCTCCCTGTGCCAGAAGGCGGAGAACATCACCACCCACAGGGAGGGATCAGGAGGAGGAGGAGGAAACATCCGACGGAGCATCCCAGACGTCGTCACGGCCTGCTGCTGAGGTTCCCCGCAGGAAGCCGGGTCGTCCACGGAAAGGACCGTGAGGGTGGCTGCTACATCACCATCTCCCAGGACACCTGGCCTGGCACCTGGCCCACTGGAGCAACAGCATCACAGCATCAAGAGACATTCTCTGCCACATGGCCCTGCTGGTCACTGGCTGACCAATGTTGACAAAGACTGTGGCATGGACTCTGAGGATTTCCAATGGCAAGGACACCAACTCCCCTACTGAACTTTGGATTCCCTAATCCCGGAAAGCCCCTCACTTTGTCCCCCCCCCCCAATAATAAATCACACTATTAAGAGTAGATGCCTGGGGCCTGAGTCTGGCACAGGACACATGGGTCACAGTTTATTAGGCAAGACAGACATGGAGCACCATACACACCCGTGATGGTCAGAACCAGCTGAGGGGGTGGCCGAACAACCGTGCTGACAGACACATTGAGTACAGCAACAGTCATGCGCAGAGGTCAGGGGTCCTGGCCAGTGTCCTGGGGGGCACCCAGGTATGTGTAGACAGGTGGCAGAACCATGTCCTGCAAGCTTGAGTCCGGTGGATGCAGAGAATGGGGTCATGGACAACGTTGGATGCATGGGGATGGCACATGTCACAATACCCACACAGTCATGGACATCATGCCCAATACACAGTCTCAGGACACACACACAGCTTGCATCTTGCCACTCGACACATTGACACATAGCCACAATCAGGGAATACCATGCCAGACATGCAGGATGCACCGTGCCAACACACCAGCATTGACTGAGAAGAGGCACCTTGGAGGCATAGGGACACCTTTATTAGTCATGTTTTTGGGATTGCAGAGGCAACTTGAAGTACACATGAACACATCATGTGGAGTAACATGTGGCTCCAACACTGGCACCCCCCTTCTGCAGCACAAATGCGTGATAGCCATGGAACTGGCACACAAGCGTCGGCTAACAGCTAAACACCCACAGCTGCTCACGGAGAGCCTGCCATACACCATAGATCCGCTGATGTGGAAGTCCCACGCCATGTCAAGACAATGTTAACCGTATGTGTCCGAGGGCAGTGTCACACACATTGATGCCATCATCACAATCCACTATCCCATCACTGATGACTGACAACCAGGCAGCCCATCTATTCAGGTGTACCCAGCTGCATGTCGTGTCCCATGGGGATGCCACATGTCTGCAGAGGAACCAAACCCCGACCGGGGCAGTGTGCACACATCGTGAACAACTGCCACACCCAATACACCCCAGATGCATCCCTTACCCCATGGAGACTTCCAAACGTGTCCGTGCCTGTAACGCTGAGTCAGCCCACGATGTCATGTCCATGAGGAATAGCAGTGCCACAACAATGCAACCAGCAAACGGCATGCGCAGGTACCTGGGGAAGAGAGACACACAAGAAGTCAGCCACAAAAAGCACAGCCACTTGCATGTGCAGTTACTCGACACATGTATGGATGACAACATGCTAGGTCACAATTATGACTGGGGAAATACTACCATCACTGCCACCATCACTCCAGTGACACACCCACACACACCTCTGACCCACGTGCCATACATGCAGGTGGAGACACACATCACAACGCATGCCACACGGGGACCAATGCGTGCACACTCAGACCCTGGTACTCACCACTAAGCAAAGAAGTCGCGTATGAGCCGAGTCCGGATGTCCTCTTGCGGCTCCACATCCTCCACATCACTAGCCCCATTGCCAAGCCCTTCGTCCTCCACGGGTGGATGGTCCTCGTCATGTTGATTCAGGATGAGTGGCACAGCTCTTTCAACTGCCATGTTGTGCAGCATGCAGCAGACCATGAAGATCTTGCAGACCTTCGCCGGGGCATAAGGGAGTGCACCGCCGGTCTTGTGGAGGCACCGGAATCGGCTCTTCAGCATGCCAAACGTCCTCTCTATCACTCGCCTTGTCCGGCCATGGGCGGTGTTATAGCGGAGCTGGGCCGGCGTGATGGGGTTGCGGAGAGGTGTCAGCAGCCAAGGCATGTTGGGATAGCCAGCGTCCCCTACATGGGAAGCACATGGACATCGTTAGAACTGGTGTAGCGGTCGTGCTGGTCGGCTATACAGAATACAGGACAGACAGACTGTACCCACCAACAACACATGCCCGTTCGTTGCGCAGCTGCATCATCATGTCAGGCATCCCGCTACGCCTCATGATGTAGGCATCGTGTGCTGATCCTGGGAAACGTGCACAGACATGTGAAATCACCATATTGGACAGACACACCACAAGGGCATTGATGGAGTGGTAGTGCTTCCGATTGCGGTACGCCACCTCCCGTGCGTGTGGTGGTACATGTGTCCCATCTATGGACCCAATGACATGGGGCATCCCTCCCAGGGCATAGAATCCACGCTTGACCTCAGTCATCTGTTCAGGGGTTGGGAACTTGATGAAGTCATCCAGGTGAATCAACATGGCCTCCAAGAAATCATGCAGCACACCGCTGAACATGCTCTGGGACATGCCACCAACATGAGCTATGGTATTTTGGAAGGTACCCGTGGCAAGAAAATGTAGGGCAGCCATTACCTTCAGCTGGGGTGTCAGTGCCGTAGGATACCTGTGCTGCGGTTGCAGGTGTGGTGCCAGTCTCGCCGTCAGCTCCAGAATCAACGGTTGGGTGAAGCGGTAGAGCCGGATCCTGTCATTCTCCTGCATGGTAGCCAAGTCTGGAATTCTTCGGGCAACAGGAGGCGCTCTGCAGTAATTTGGAAGTGACAAGGAAGAGTGAGTGCACTACGAGAACAACTCATGTCTACTGAGCACATGTAAATCTGGCAATACACACATGCCACATAGGGAGTCAGGCATGTGCTACATGCCCAGGACACGTATGGATGCAAGGTGACACTCCTTCCAAGACCCAGCTACACACGGTGATTGAGAACCTCCCCATGCCACGCCATGGAAATAGCTGTGTCCCAGTGCAAGTGCACAGCCCGACGCAAGACAGGAGTGACATACACCCACACATCAGCAGAAGTGGGATGCCGATTGCAGAGACTGGTAGCGGAACACTGGAGCCACAGGTCACATGACATTACACTAGTCCAGCCCACACACCTTGCCATGAAGGTGCACATGTCATGACTCACCACACATTCCTTGTGAGGATGCTGACATGGCCTTGTCACGCTACTCCGTGTCCCATGCATACATGTGCACCTCACATCCGATAACACATGTGGCATGGTGTGCGGAACAGTGTGCAATGACAATCTACACACAGCCACATGTTGGTTGCTGCAACGGCTGCAGCTTTTGAGGGTGCTACAACATCAACCTGATGTAAATCCCGGACACATAAATGACATAGTCACATTGTGCACTGTGGGTAGTGACAAGTCATGTGTCATGACCCCTGTACCGGGCATCATGGGACACTTCCGTGTGTTGGTGTCCGTGCCATGCCAGTGACGCTCACCCCAAGTGCGCAGTCCCACATGCACACATGTCAAAGGAGTCAAGGGCATGCCTGGCACACATTGCACCGTCACACAGTACACATGTACACATCTCATCATACATCTGGTGCCTTCTCCACTCAGGAGGCATGTTCCACATCACAGCCTGTGACACCTGTGCCCCACACATGTAGTAATGCACAGACGATGCCTTGATGTCCATTCCTGGACAAGTATGTCCATCCATGGACAAGTATGTCCGCCCTATTCCAACATGTGTGTCGCCTATCACCACAGTGATGTGTAAAAACCGCCGTACTGCTGCTGAGAGGGCCTGTGCATGTTCCCAAATCACTGTGGTAGTGCTGCCGTATGTGTACCCATCGTGATGGCGAGCGTACAGGCATTTGTACGGTCCGTAGCACTACGGGTACGCATACGCGTGCAGACCAATAGTGATAGTGAGCGTACATGCGAGTGTACGGTCCGTAGCACTACGGGTATGCATACGCGTGCAGACCCATAGTGATAGTGAGCGTAGATGCGAGTGTACGGTCCGTACCACTACGGGTACGCATACGCGTGCAGACCCATAGTGATAGTGAGCGTACATGCGTGTGTACGGCCCTATCACTATGGGTCTGCACGCGTATGCGTACCCGTAGTGGTACGGACCGTACACTCGCATCTACGCTCACTATCACTATGGGTCTGCACGCGTATGCGTACCCGTAGTGGTACGGACCGTACACTCGCATCTACGCTCACTATCACTATGGGTCTGCACGCGTATGCGTACCCGTAGTGGTACGGACCGTACACTCGCATGTACGCTCACTATCACTACGAGTACGCATACGCGTGCAGACCCATAGTGATATGGAGCGTACATGCGTGTGTACGGTCCGTAACACTACGGGTACGCATACGCGTGCAGACCCATAGTGATAGAGAGCGTACATGCGTGTGTACGGTCCGTAACACTACGGGTACGCATACGCGTGCAGACCCATAGTGATAGTGAACGTAGGCATGCATGTACGGGCCGTTGCCATGCATTTGGGGTGCCCTAGGGCCCCGAAACGCACCGTACCTGTGTGTGATGCTCCAAATTACATAGGGGACAAGTATTAAGGCCTACATGCATGCTGGTTGTCATGGAGACCAAGTTCAAATTTAGAAATTGTTCTGGAAGGTGCACAGCAGAAGTCAGTTGGAATTCTTCTACTTTGTTGCAATGTGTTTGTGGGGCTGACATCATGCAGGAAAATGAAACCGATAGAGAACCCACAGACTGCTAGGTTTGAAGGGATTGGTGGAAACATAGGATGCAAATGTGAGTGACCAATCACTCTGTACTCCTGTGCATGAGACTGGGCAGAAGGGCACATATAAGGCAGCCAGGTCCCATGAGGGAGCACTTGCCTGCACATCTTTGCATTCGTCGACCCAGCTGCTGCTACTGATTCCCTGGAACCATGTCAAGGGCTGTGGAGAGGACACAGCCATTCACCCTGGAGGAGAACATGGCTCTGCTGGATGTGATCCTCCCACAGTACTCCATGCTGTATGGGTGACCAGGGTATCAGGTGAGTGCATAGGCCACTGGCACAGACTGTCCCTATGTTGTGACTGTGACTTCTGCCATTGCGTCCAGGTGTAACACACATGCCATGTACTGTCGGGGGGGTCCCAGGGGGGGTGCCAGATGTCTCCCAGCAGTGCCCTGAGACAGGAGGGGTGGGGGCCTATCACTCACAGCAGTGCCCTGAGACAGGAGGGGTGGGGGCCTATCACTCACAGCAGTGCCCTGAGACAGGAGGGGTGTGTGCAGAGTCCTCCCAGCAGTGCCCTGAGACAGGAGGGGTGGGTGTGGAGTCCTCCCAGCAGTGCCCTGAGACAGGAGGGGTGTGTGCAGAGTCATCCCCGCAGTGCCCTGAGACAGGAGGGGTGGGGGACTATAACTCACAGCAGTGCCCTGAGACAGGAGGGGTGGGGGCCTATCACTCACAGCAGTGCCCTGAGACAGGAGGGGTGGGGGCCTATCACTCACCGCAGTGCCCTGAGACAGGAGGGGTGGGTGTGATGCACAGTGTGAGCCTTGATCATTGATTGTGACATTGCCATCATTCCACCTGTGTACCCACTGTGGCACGTACTGCTTTTTCCCTCACCAGGGGATGATGTCCCTATGACAAAGGTGCAATGCGTTGGCTGCATGACATGCCTTGTCGTAACCAGCTAATTTGTAGCCATATGTCTCTCTGTGACATGTGGCTGGTGTATTGATGTGGTGTCACTTGTTCCTCCTCACAGGTAGGCGCCACTGCCAAGGAGCAGATCTGGCTGACCGCCGTCAGTGCCTTGAGGGGTGTGGATGGTCGGAGGCGGAGCCTGCCCCAGGTGAGAAAACGCTGGCAGGATATCCGGTGCTGGACGCGGAGGATTGCACGGCTCCTGCTGGGGGACTCACCTGAGAGCCACAAGAACCGCGGCCGCCGCCGTCTGAGCCACCTCCACAGGCGTGTGCTGCCGGTGGTCTTTCCAGACCTGGAGAGGCGCTTACAGGCGATGCAGCAGCCGGAAGGGGGTAGGTACATGTGTGTTTGTTGTGTGTCACCGGCATTTGTAAGGGCACAGTAGCATGAATTCACTGGCAGGGTTTAAAGGTGCTGTGCAGATCCTGTTTGCCCCAGTATAGCGCTGTGCCCCTGCCACCCTTCCCCTCCTTGCAATGTGTTCCCTGGTCTGTGTGTAGTCACTCCTTCACAAGGTGATGTAGGCTGGCGCTTTGTCCACGAGAACAATGACTGTAGCATCATGTGTGGGGGTGGTGTGTAACAGGTTGTGGGACCTTGCCTGTGCACTGTCAAGTTCACTGCATGTGGGTTCCATGTCAGTTGGCACTGATGCTGACTCCAGACATGGGAGTTGGTCTCTCATGTGTCATGCCTTACAGCGCGCATGTCCTATGTAGTGGCCTGTGACATGATGTGCATGAGTGTGCGATACACATAGTGCAGGGATGGTGACGTGTGTTGCAGTCATTACCATTCAGTAGCATGTAGTTGCGTGCCCACTACTGTCCCCTTGGGCACCTTTTCCTCAGTGGTGTATGTGTCATCATAAACGTGGACAATCTCAGTGTCTACAGCGTAGGTTGTGCTCTGTGCCATTGTCCCCTGTCACCATGTATATAGACGTGCTATTTTGTACAGGTGTCCACTGTGCAGCCTGACCTGATTGTCCTTCTTCATACTCACAGTTGCCAGTGCCTGTGTGTCTTGTTATACTCATCTGAGGATGGGCACTGGTACCTCATTATTTGTACAGGCGCACCTTGGCTGTTTGGCGTACACTCTTGCTTTTTGCCTGCCCCTGTGTGTATCAGCCAGACTATGAGATGTTGGTGCCACCTGTGTCTCAACAATTTGCCTCGTGTAGGGTCTTGTTGGTGAGGGCAATGCCTATGTGTCAAATCCTGATTTCTACTTGCTGGGTCTGGGCAGTGTGTGATGTGTCTGGACACACACGCAATGTGCAGTGACCGAGTCATGTTGGGCATGTTTTCAGCATTACCTATGCAGCATGTGTCTTAAGCTCATGGATATGGTCCCTGGTCATCGGTATTTTCGCCAACGCTGTGTGGTGCAGATGCAGTGCTGGATTGTCCCCAGGGCCTGGGTGCTATGTCAGACTCCGTTTCCTGTGTTTAGCTATTGTCTCATGCTCTCCATGGTATTTCAGTGGCATGGTGGCTCAACCAACTGTGTGTTTCATGCCCTACATCGGTACCTTGTTCAGTAGATGTTAGGGATCTTCCTTTTCAGGCTATGCAGTGTTACCTATGTCGATTGTACTCATGTGACTGATGTGTACAGCTGTCTGATTAATTTCTGTCTCTCCACCCTGCCCACAGCATCGTCGGGGGACACAGAGGGAGACATGGACACAGGCAAGGCGGAGGGACCGAGCACCAGTGCCAGCCGTGACATCAGGGCTGGCACATCGAGTGGGACAGAGGTGGAGGATAGTGCGGCCGAGGACCTGTCGACTGGCACGTCAGAATACGAAGCTGACAGGTCCGAGGAGGATGTCTCCGAGTGGGCGGTGGCTGCACCAGCAGCTGACAGCGGAACAACACCTCGCACCGCCCCCTCAGTTCCCACCAGCCGCCTCCCACTTGCTCGTGTCCCTTCCCAGCGTGCCCGGTCACAGCATGTCTCCTTCCTGCCAGGCACCGCACCCCCTGCCCCTGTCTCCACTGCTGCCGCCAATGCAGAGTCTGTGGACATCCAGCGGCAACTGCAGGTTGGTCAGGCTGCGATCCTTAATGTCCTCCATGCCCACGGCAAAACCCTCACCAACATCGAGGCTTTCTTGGAGGGCATTCATTCATCGCAGGCTGACCAACGCAACTTGCTGAGGTCCATCGACTCCACACTGACTGCAGCAGTGGGTCTCCTGCAGCGCGACCTCCCCCCACCTACCCCTGCCCCATCCACACTTCCCACTCCCATGCCTGTCCCACGTACACCCAGACGTCGGCATGCACCCACATCAACGGACACGGGCACCACACCAGCAGGGAAGGTCCACCGCACTCCTCCTGACACGCACACACAGGGTGAGGTAGGCACACCCACTGGGTCGGGGGGCAAACGTGTGACACGCAGCCATAGTGGGAGTCCGCATTCCACCCAGTCCACTCCCTCCAAATCCCCTCCCCTCAGCTCTCCTGGCCACATCTCCCCCAAGGACTCCTTCATGGCCGCTCTGTCCCTGAGCCCCACAGTTACACCACCACGCAAGCGGTCAAGGAGGTCCCCGGTCAGGGTGGTTGAGTCTCCCCCCTGTCTCCACCCTCCCCCGGTGGCGCTGCGACCCATCCCTCTGACCCCCCCCCTCCTTGGGGCCTGAGGTCCCTTCGGGTGCAGGGGACTCCCTGGAGGACCTTGCAAAGGTGTGTAGTGCCATCCTGGCCTCCGCCTTTGGCACTGACCCACCCCCTGTGGTGGAGTCCTCCATCCCTGCACCCACAACGCCGCCCCTTTGCCCTGATGTCCCTGCGGTGCCTGTTGCTTCCCCCCCCCTGATGCCCTCACCAGTGTGGAAGACGATGCCATTTGACTGTGCAGGCAAGGTAGGGGACACGCATCCCACTGTGTCCCCCATCCAGCTGAGAATCATTGACTGCCCTATGGGCTTTGTGAAGATTGAACTGCCTGCGATCCACGGACATTGTGCTCATGCTGAATAAAGCTTAATTTTGTTTTCATTATCACACTACTGCTATGCTGGTATTGGTGTTGGTGGGGCTGCTACATGGTTTTTGGTGGTGTGTAAGGGTTTGGGTGTGTGGGATATGTAGTAGTGTACTGCTCATTGGTGGGACCCTGGGATCTGTGTGCCATCACAAGGTGTTGGCTAACTTTCTTTGTTCATGTAAGCAGTTACTGCATGGTGCACTTGTCCCAGGGTGTATTCCTTCCTCTGTGTACCCACCTTTCTTCCCTGCAGGGTGTTCCCAATGTTTAGCGCAGAGCTGTGTCTACATGAGCTGTGTGTGTGACGGAGCCCTTCTACTTTGGCCATGCATGCAGGGCCATGTCTCCACCTGCAACAATCGTGGCATCCTTGATGATCACTGTACTTGTGTGTGGAGTCTGTTGACATGAGTTCATGGGGACATGTTCCCTTGTAGCCAGTATGCATGTGGATAATTCTGGCCTCACACACATGTGTTACACCCCTCCTGTCTCAGGGCACTGGTGGGAGGACTCCACACCCACCCCTCCTGTCTCAGGGCACTGCTGGGAGTGATAGGCACCCACCCCTCCTGTCTCAGGGCACTGCTGGGGGGACTCTGCACACACCCCTCCTGTCTCAGGGCACTGCTGGGAGGACTCCACACCCACCCCTCCTGTCTCAGGGCACAGCTGGGAGGACTCCACACCCACCCCTCCTGTCTCAGGGCACTGCTGGGAGTGATAGGCACCCACCCCTCCTGTCTCAGGGCACTGCTGGGAGGACTCCACACCCACCCCTCCTGTCTCAGGGCACTGCTGGGAGGACTCTGCACACACCCCTCCTGTCTCAGGGCACTGCTGGGAGTGATAGGCACCCACCCCTCCTGTCTCAGGGCACTGCTGGGAGGACTCCACACCCACCCCTCCTGCCCTCCTGTCTCAGGGCACTGCTGGGAGTGATAGGCACCCACCCCTCCTGTCTCAGGGCACTGCTGGGTGGACTCTGCACACACACCTCCGATTTCAGGATATGTACGCTTGGCACATACACGGTGGGGGTACGCTCAATGCATTCGAGGTGAGGGTACGAGTCTACTTACACTGGTGTGGTGGGGGTACGCTCCATGCATACGCGGGTGAGGGTACGGGTCGAACTTACACTGTTGGGGTGGGGGTACGCTCCGTACGTCCGCGGGTGGGGGTACGGGTCGTACTTACACTGTTGGGCTGGGGGGTACGCTCCTTGCATACGCGGGTGGGGGTACGGGTCGTACTTACACTGTTGGGCTGGGGGGTACGCTCCTTGCATTCGCGGGTGGGGGTACGGGTCGTACTTACACTGTTGGGGTGGGGGTACGGTCCGTGAGTCCGCGGGTGGGGGTACGTGTCGTACTTACACTGTTGGGCTGGGGGGTACGCTCCTTGCATACGCGGGTGAGGGTTCGCGTCGTACTTGCACTGTTGGCATGGGGGGTACGCTCCATGCATACGCGGGTGGGGGTACGGGTCGTACTTACACTGTTGGGCTGGGGGGTACGCTCCTTGCATACGCGGGTGAGGGTTCGAGTCGTACTTACACTGTTGGCATGGGGGGTACGCTCCATGCATACGCGGGTGGGGGTGCGGGTCGTACTTACACTGTTGGGCTGGGGGGTACGCTCCATGCATACGCGGGTGGGGGTACGGGTCGTACTTACACTGTTGGGCTGGGGGGTACGCTCCTTGCATTCGCGGGTGGGGGTACGGGTCGTACTTACACTGTTGGGGTGGGGGTACGGTCCGTGAGTCCGCGGGTGGGGGTACGGGTCGTACTTACACTGTTGGGCTGGGGGGTACGCTCCTTGCATACGCGGGTGAGGGTTCGAGTCGTACTTGCACTGTTGGCATGGGGGGTACGCTCCATGCATACGCGGGTGGGGGTGCGGGTCGTACTTACACTGTTGGGCTGGGGGGTACGCTCCATGCATACGCGGGTGGGGGTACGGGTCGTACTTACACTGTTGGGCTGGGGGGTACGCTCCTTGCATACGCAGGTGGGGGTACGGGTCGTACTTACACTGTTGGGCTGGGGGGTACGCTCCTTGCATTCGCGGGTGGGGGTACGGGTCGTACTTACACTGTTGGGGTGGGGGTACGGTCCGTGAGTCCGCGGGTGGGGGTACAGGTCGTACTTACACTGTTGGGCTGGGGGGTACGCTCCTTGCATACGCGGGTGAGGGTTCGAGTCGTACTTGCACTGTTGGCATGGGGGGTACGCTCCTTGCATACGCGGGTGAGGGTTCGAGTCGTACTTACACTGTTGGGCTGGGGGGTACGCTCCTTGCATACGGGGTGGGGTCCATACATATCCGTCCCCACGCTATGTGATGTTTGTGCGGCCCGTACCCAGGCCTTTGCCATGTGGGTGCGATCCGTCCCGCCATTGTTGGGGTGACGTGTGTGGGCGTGGTCCGACTCGTACCCACGCTCTTCAGGCGTGGGTACGGGACGTACCTGTCTGGTTGTGTTGCCGGTTCGCGTGGTGACGGACTTCCGTTGTGGCGGTCGCTGGCTTATCAGGACACGCCCCCACCCCCTCGTGGTGACCAGGGCATGGGAGTCAGGTATGTCCAGGCCATGTGTGGTGTCTGACTTATGTGGTTGTTTTGTGGCCTGCCCTGGTCCTGCCACCCCCACCCCACCCCACTTTCCCCCCTCCCTTAGTTATTCTGACCTTCTGCGGTGTCTGCGTCGTAACCTGTAGAGGAGGTGTACTGCTATGAGGGCAGGGATGACTCGTAGGTTCGGGTCCATGTCTGTCCGTCGCGTACTGGTACTCCTTGCTCGCGTCGTCCTGTCGCGTACGGGTCCTCCTTGATCGCGTCGTCCTGTCGCGTACGGGTCCTCCTTGGTGGCGTCGTCCTGTGTGTCCGTCACGTACTGGTCCTCCTTGTTCGCGTCGTCGTCTGTCCGTCGCGTACTGGTGGTCCTTGTTCGCGTCGTCCTGATTTCCCAGCAGTTTTTGGCTGCCGCAAAATATTCACCGTGCGGGGTGACGTCGGTGCGAATCGTGATTCCTGGGTCGTGAATGGCTGGCTGCGAGCGTCCCGACGTCAGGTCGGCGCTTTCCCGGATCGCATTGGTAGGTGTTTTTTTGTTCGGTCGGGCTTTTTTACGATTCGTACGGTAATGGTGTACCCGTGCGAATCGTAATTCCTTGTTTGTGAAAATTGACGACCGGGTACGCGTCGGGCGGAGATTGTGCTCCGTCCGACGGTTCGTACCCGGTTTTTGCAGGATCGTGATCGGCACCTAAATGTCTTACTTACAGAGGGTTCTACATTCTCTTCCACTTCTTCCTCATTTACTGTGTCCTTCTCTGCACTGTTTTGTTCAGGACCAAAGTAACAAAACTGAATTTCATCAGCAACCTTCTCTACATCTGATACCGTTCCACGGAACAGAGCCCTATTCAATTCATCTAACTTTATTGCTGGACTTTTAGCAAAATACAACCGTCTCACAAACTTTCTCATTTCAGTATGATGAACAGCCAGCATCCTAAAATGATGGAAAACACTATTACACACTTTTCTAGATAGACAAGCCAGAGAATGACCCTGCAAACCAGTATTCTCTCTCACTCTGCATGGATCCAAACTTTGAAGCACCTTAATCTTCTGTTTTACACTTTTTTTACTATATTCTCTTAGAAACTCACGAAATTTATCAATAGATTCCTGACGCACAGTGCAAATACTACTACAATTCCAAGTGTACACTGGGGCTTTAGGACGTCTCCCCATAGCCTCATCCGCCATCACTTGTACCTCATCTCTTGGAACCATTATCTCCTTCTCCATTATGCAACCATTTTTCACTTCATAAGCACGACCTCTGGTGTCAACTGCATGCAGCAAACTATTACTTTGAAAATAACTCTCTTCATTAAAAAAAGGTTCACTACTTGAACTATGCATCCATTTTCCTAAAAACACTTTAGAAAAGTTTGTTCTGTTCACTACTCTTTTCCTTTTGCTATGTGATTTCAGTACATTAACCATTTTGTCTAATGTACGCATCCTATTCAAAATTAAAATGAATAGTTTCCTTTTTAATTCTAATGCCTTTGCTGCAATGGCTTCAATTTCTTTTTTTCTCTTATAAAACTTAGCCTTTTGCTTATATTTCTTCACATCCTTTATCAAATTGGACATAACTCTTCTCTGAAACATTTTTCTACGTATCTCTTTAAACGCTGTTTTTCTGTTTAAGTTAATCTTTTTAGTTGCAGAAGGTATATTTGCATTAACTAAATTCTCAATTTTTTCCTGTCCTTTTCGATTGAAATCATTCTTTCCAGTACAGACATTTTGTACATTTTTCCTTTTTTTGAATATGTTCTTTAGAAAAATTTTTGTCTGCTTACCAGAAGATTTTTTCTTTTTCCCAACATGAGCATCTTCAACTAACTTAGGTCCTCCAGTTGTCTTCAAATATAGGTTTTTTTTGTGGTCTTTTTTTACTCTGGATTTTGTAGGCATCTTAAATTTTGTTCACTGCTCTTCAGCAATACCTGAAAAAAACTAAAAAAAAATTCCTTTATTTTATTTAAATATATTACTACATTTGTTTTCACATTAGTCACAAAACGAAATTTCTTTGCCAATTTGAAAGCACACTTACTACTCTTTTTTTTGGCAAGTGATAATCACTTTTACAGATTGACACATTATGAATCCACTTTTCAGATTTTTTAAAAAGCACATGTCCAAACTGCTTTTTCAGAACAGCACCATTTGTAACCTGGGTGACTGCCTACACTCCAGCAAGGGCAACCAGCCTTAGTGATGCTGAATGTATTTGCATTACTGACTGAAACCTCAAACCCCACTCGCTTGTGAATACTGTGCATGATTCCACATGGTAAGCAGCTGGGTGTGTGCTAAGAGTCTGCTTCTGCACCAAAAAATGGCTGCCCCTTTCCATCTAATGCAACTGTGAAATCACCAGAGCAATACGCAATAAATCTCTGCCTGTAATTCCTATTTGCACACAGAGTCATTATTTCACATTAGGCCCTTAAACGAAATTTCTTTGTCAATTTGAAAGCACACTTACTGCTCTTTTTTTTGGCAAGTGATAAACACTTTTACAGACTGACACATTATGAATCCACTTTTCAGATTTTTTAAAAAGCACATGTCCAAACTGCTTTTTCAGACCAGCACCATTTGTAACCTGGGTGACTGCCTACACTCCAGCAAGGGCAACCAGCCTTAGTGATGCTGAATGTATTTGCATTACTGACTGAAACCTCAAACCCCACTCGCTTGTGAATACTGTGCATGATTCCACATGGTAAGCAGCTGGGTGTGTGCTAAGAGTCTGCTTCTGCACCAAAAAATGGCTCCCCCTTTCCATCTAATGCAACTGTGAAATCACCAGAGCAATACGCAATAAATCTCTGCCTGTAATTCCTATTTGCACACAGAGTCATGTTTTCACATTAGTCACAAAACGAAATTTCTTTGCCAATTTGAAAGCACACTTACTGCTCTTTTTTTTGGCAAGTGATAATGACTTTTACAGACTGACACATTATGAATCCACTTTTCAGATTTTTTAAAAAGCACATGTCCAAACTGCTTTTTCAGACCATCACCATTTGTAACCTGGGTGACTGCCTACACTCGAGCAAGGGCAACCAGCCTTAGTGATGCTGAATGTATTTGCATTACTGACTGAAACCTCAAACCCCACTCGCTTGTGAATACTGTGCATGATTCCACATGGTAAGCAGCTGGGTGTGTGCTAAGAGTCTGCTTCTGCACCAAAAAATGGCTCCCCCTTTCCTTCTAATGCAACTGTGAAATCACCAGAGCAATACGCAATAAATCTCTGCCTGTAATTCCTATTTGCACACAGAGTCATGTTTTCACATTAGTCACAAAACGAAATTTCTTTGCCAATTTGAAAGCACACTTACTGCTCTTTTTTTTGGCAAGTGATAAACACTTTTACAGACTGACACATTATGAATCCACTTTTCAGATTTTTTAAAAAGCACATGTCCAAACTGCTTTTTCAGACCATCACCATTTGTAACCTGGGTGACTGCCTACACTCCAGCAAGGGCAAACAGCCTTAGTGATGCTGAATGTATTTGCATTACTGACTGAAACCTCAAACCCCACTCGCTTGTGAATACTGTCCATGATTCCACATGGTAAGCAGCCGGGTGTGTGCTAAGAGTCTGCTTCCGCACCAAAAAATGGCTCCCCCTTTCCATCTAATGCAACTGTGAAATCACCAGAGCAATACGCAATAAATCTCTGCCTGTAATTCCTATTTGCACACAGAGTCATGTTTTCACATTAGGCCCTTAAACGAAATTTCTTTGCCAATTTGAAAGCACACTTACTGCTCTTTTTTTTGGCAAGTGATAAACACTTTTACAGACTGACACATTATGAATCCACTTTTCAGATTTTTTAAAAAGCACATGTCCAAACTGCTTTTTCAGACCAGCACCATTTGTAACCTGGGTGACTGCCTACACTCCAGCAAGGGCAACCAGCCTTAGTGATGCTGAATGTATTTGCATTACTGACTGAAACCTCAAACCCCACTCGCTTGTGAATACTGTGCATGATTCCACATGGTAAGCAGCTGGCTGTGTGCTAAGAGTCTGCTTCTGCACCAAAAAATGGCTCCCCCTTTCCATCTAATGCAACTGTGAAATCACCAGAGCAATACGCAATAAATCTCTGCCTGTAATTCCTATTTGCACACAGAGTCATGTTTTCACATTAGTCACAAAACGAAATTTCTTTGCCAATTTGAAAGCACACTTACTGCTCTTTTTTTTGGCAAGTGATAATCACTTTTACAGACTGACACATTATGAATCCACTTTTCAGATTTTTTAAAAAGCACATGTCCAAACTGCTTTTTCAGACCAGCACCATTTGTAACCTGGGTGACTGCCTACACTCCAGCAAGGGCAACCAGCCTTAGTGATGCTGAATGTATTTGCATTACTGACTGAAACCTCAAACCCCACTCGCTTGTGAATACTGTGCATGATTCCACATGGTAAGCAGCTGGCTGTGTGCTAAGAGTCTGCTTCTGCACCAAAAAATGGCTCCCCCTTTCCATCTAATGCAACTGTGAAATCACCAGAGCAATACGCAATAAATCTCTGCCTGTAATTCCTATTTGCACACAGAGTCATGTTTTCACATTAGGCCCTTAAACGAAATTTCTTTGCCAATTTGAAAGCACACTTACTGCTCTTTTTTTTGGCAAGTGATAAACACTTTTACAGACTGACACATTATGAATCCACTTTTCAGATTTTTTAAAAAGCACATGTCCAAACTGCTTTTTCAGACCAGCACCATTTGTAACCTGGGTGACTGCCTACACTCCAGCAAGGGCAACCAGCCTTAGTGATGCTGAATGTGTTTGCATTACTGACTGAAACCTCAAACCCCACTCGCTTGTAAATACTGTGCATGATTCCACATGGTAAGCAGCTGGGTGTGTGCTAAGAGTCTGCTTCTGCACCAAAAAATGGCTCCCCCTTTCCATCTAATGCAACTGTGAAATCACCAGAGCAATACGCAATAAATCTCTGCCTGTAATTCCTATTTGCACACAGAGTCATGTTTTCACATTAGTCACAAAACGAAATTTCTTTGCCAATTTGAAAGCACACTTACTGCTCTTTTTTTTGGCAAGTGATAAACACTTTTACAGACTGACACATTATGAATCCACTTTTCAGATTTTTTAAAAAGCACATGTCCAAACTGCTTTTTCAGACCAGCACCATTTGTAACCTGGGTGACTGCCTACACTCCAGCAAGGGCAACCAGCCTTAGTGATGCTGAATGTATTTGCATTACTGACTGAAACCTCAAACCCCACTCGCTTGTGAATACTGTGCATGATTCCACATGGTAAGCAGCTTTGTGTGTGCTAAGAGTCTGCTTCTGCACCAAAAAATGGCTCCCCCTTTCCATCTAATGCAACTGTGAAATCACCAGAGCAATACGCAATAAATCTCTGCCTGTAATTCCTATTTGCACACAGAGTCATGTTTTCACATTAGTCACAAAACGAAATTTCTTTGCCAATTTGAAAGCACACTTACTGCTCTTTTTTTTGGCAAGTGATAAACACTTTTACAGACTGACACATTATGAATCCACTTTTCAGATTTTTTAAAAAGCACATATCCAAACTGCTTTTTCAGACCAGCACCATTTGTAACCTGGGTGACTGCCTACACTCCAGCAAGGGCAACCAGCCTTAGTGATGCTGAATGTATTTGCATTACTGACTGAAACCTCAAACCCCACTCGCTTGTGAATACTGTGCATGATTCCACATGGTAAGCAGCTGGGTGTGTGCTAAGAGTCTGCTTCTGCACCAAAAAATGGCTCCCCCTTTCCATCTAATGCAACTGTGAAATCACCAGAGCAATACGCAATAAATCTCTGCCTGTAATTCCTATTTGCACACAGAGTCATGTTTTCACATTAGTCACAAAACGAAATTTCTTTGCCAATTTGAAAGCACACTTACTGCTCTTTTTTTTGGCAAGTGATAAACATTTTTACAGACTGACACATTATGAATCCACTTTTCAGATTTTTTAAAAAGCACATGTCCAAACTGCTTTTTCAGACCAGGACCATTTGTAACCTGGGTGACTGCCTACACTCCAGCAAGGGCAACCAGCCTTAGTGATGCTGAATGTATTTGCATTACTGACTGAAACCTTAAACCCCACTCGCTTGTGAATACTGTGCATGATTCCACATGGTAAGCAGCTGGGTGTGTGCTAAGAGTCTGCTTCTGCACCAAAAAATGGCTCCCCCTTTCCATCTAATGCAACTGTGAAATCACCAGAGCAATACGCAATAAATCTCTGCCTGTAATTCCTATTTGCACACAGTCATGTTTTCACATTAGTCACAAAACGAAATTTCTTTGCCAATTTGAAAGGACACTTACTGCTCTTTTTTTTGGCAAGTGATAAACACTTTTACAGACTGACACATTATGAATCCACTTTTCAGATTTTTTAAAAAGCACATGTCCAAACTGCTTTTTCAGACCAGCACCATTTGTAACCTGGGTGACTGCCTACACTCCAGCAAGGGCAACCAGCCTTAGTGATGCTGAATGTATTTGCATTACTGACTGAAACCTCAAACCCCACTCGCTTGTGAATACTGTGCATGATTTCACATGGTAAGCAGCTGGCTGTGTGCTAAGAGTCTGCTTCTGCACCAAAAAATGGCTCCCCCTTTCCATCTAATGCAACTGTGAAATCACCAGAGCAATAAGCAATAAATCTCTGCCTATAATTCCTCTTTGCACACAGAGTCATGTTTTCACATTAGTCACAAAACGAAATTTGTTTGCCAATTTGAAAGCACACTTACTGCTCTTTTTTTTGGCAAGTGATAATCACTTTTACAGACTGACACATTATGAATCCACTTTTCAGATTTTTTAAAAAGCACATGTCCAAACTGCTTTTTCAGACCAGCACCATTTGTAACCTGGGTGACTGCCTACACTCCAGCAAGGGCAACCAGCCTTAGTGATGCTGAATGTATTTGCATTACTGAGTCCAACCTCAAACCCTTAAACTATTCTTTTTTTATACCAGTACACCTTAATTTATTGTGAAAACATAGTCCATATTATTTTACTTGTTCCTCACATTTAAATTTCTCCCAAAACACAAAATAATAAACACAACTTCAACAAAAAGAATTGCATTTCTATTATTAATTTCTTAATTTACCATATACATCCCCTCTCAAACTCTAAACTCACCTTTAAAATTAGTTAGTTGTGAAAGAAATGTGGCACTCAAACAGCAGATTATCAGAGCCAGGATCTCTGTTCTTTACACCTCTCTCCTCTCAGCAGAACCAGATAATGGCAAACTTTCCCTCTCTTTTTCCACATATATACATGTTAATTTCAAATCTCAGTGCTTCCCCCTTTTTTTCAAATGTAATCACACATTTCTATTGGTTGAAAACCAACCCTTTTCCAAAAGTACCCTTCCCCCAACTTGACTTCTGCCTAGTGCCCTTCCCCCAACTTGACTTCTGCCTGCTACCAGAGCAACAGCTCATGGAACACTGCTGTGTGGAGTTAGGTCAGAAGTTCGCCAAATAATGTTTCAATTCCACAGAGCAAGAGTGCTTGACTTTTCAAACCTAACAGCAAATCCATAGTACTGTTCTTTGGTAACACATTTTTCTGTACCAATACAAAACATGCTTCTATTAATTTACACATACAGCCTAGTTTTTATTCTAGAATGGTATGAAACAGCCAATCAGTTCTTTTTTTTATGAAAAAAATATGTATGCCTCCATTTCCAAACTGTCTTTCATTTCTTTTTACCATTCTACTGAATTACACCTCCTGAGTGCATCCAGTGCTCCTTTGAAGATGTTCACAGTGTGGATTGTAGGGCACAGCTATGTCTTCTGGAGTGAAAAGTTTGCAGAGAAAACAGGTATGGTGAGAGACCTTGCTTTGCCAAATGTAGACATTAAATGGATTGGTCAGAGAGGGTTAAAGTGGCACCAATTGATGCCATTGGTGAAATCCTTCATGCAAAACCAACACCCTGACCTCATAATAGTGCACTGTGGTGGCAATGACCTAGGCACTTTGACTGGGGTAGGTCTGGAAATGCTTATGAAGGACACCTTTGCACAACTGTTTTCACTTTTCCCTAAAACTGCCTTTGTGTTTTCTAACATATGCCAAAGGCAAAAATGGAACTGGTCCAATCATTTCTGTCCGCAGATTGACAAAGCAAGAAAGCACGTCAACAAATCTGTTTCTGCTTTCCTCCGTGACTATGGTATGGGTTCCATTTACCACAACAACTTGCGTTACGACATGCAAGACATTTATAGAGGAGATGGTGTGCACTTCAATGATGAAGGGAACAGAGTCTTCCTCTTGAACCTTAGACTCTGCATCGGTACTTACTTGTAGGTACCACTTAAAAATCACTTCATAAACACAACGGCTCTTTTTAGAGCCCCCTAATATCTAAACACTTAAATCTGCATTTCATTTCTTTTTTTATTTTTTATTTTTACCGTACGCTTACCGTACGCGTACCCCGTGATTTTTTTTAAAAACAATAAATGTTTTCTTTGTACTTTTCTGTCCTTCTTTGACCCCCTTACAAATGTTAGGGGGTCTGTAACTCTCCTCATTGCCCCCTTTTCTTGTTATCACTCTTTTTTTTCTGAGTGAAACACACGAAATGGCGGCCGCCGCTTCCTGGTTTCGGCCGATTCGAATGTTTACTAAGATCTAAGAGCCAATCAGAATCGTGCTCGCGCACGCCACCGTACGCGTACGGTAAGCGTACCGTAAGCGCACCATAAGCTGGCTCAGATATATATATTGATTTAAAGGCTATTTTCTCAGAATCTACTGAACAGATTTACACCAAACCTACAAAAGGCACTTCCTTGACCTGAGGACTACCTCTCTGCCAAATTTCTAGTAATTCTGTTCAGCCGTTCGGGCTGTAGCCCTGTCTAAAGGTCCTATGGAAAAATGTATGGGAAAAATGCGTTTTGGGACCCCCCTTTTATCTCAGCCCCCGCTTCACGAATCCCCCCGAGACTTTCAGGGAAGGAGCGGAGCGGAGCGCCCCACCTATTTTGAAAAATTTGCGAGGATTCGACGACCGGCGCCAAAGTTATTCAAAATAGAATGTTGTGGATTTCCTATGGAAACGTGGTCCTAACTATAACTACCTACTGGCGACCGCCAGTAGGTAATATATATACCCACACACATATATAAACCCCCCCACACACATATATATATATATATATACACCCACACACTCACATATATACACCCACACACACACATATATATATATACACCCCCACACATATATATATATATACACACCTATATATTACCTACTGGCGGTCGCCAGTAGGTAGTTATAGTTAGGACCCCTTTTCCATAGGAAATCCGCAACATTCTATTTTGAATAACTTTGGCGCCGGTCGACGAATCCTCGCAAATTTCTCAAAATAGGTGGGGCGCTACGCTCCGCTCCTACCCTGAAAGTCTCGGGGGGATTCGTCAAGCGGGGGCTGAGATAAAAGGGGGGTCCCAAAACGCGTTTTTCCCATGCATTTTTCCATAGGACCTTTAGACAGGGCTACAGCCCGAACGGCTGAACAGAATTACTAGAAATTTGGCAGAGAGGTAGTCCTCAGGTCAAGGAAGTGCCTTTTGTAGGTTTGGTGTAAATCTGTTCAGTAGATTCTGAGAAAATAGCCTTTAAATCAATATATATATCTGAGCCAGCTTACGGTACGCTTACCGTAAGCTTACCGTACGCGTACGGTGGCGTGCGCGAGCGCGATTCTGATTGGTTGTTAGATCTTAGTAAACATTCGAATCGGCCGAAACCAGGAAGCGGCGGCCGCCATTTTGTGTGTTTCACTCAGAAAAAAAAGAGTGAAAACAAGAAAAGGGGGCAAGGAGGAGAGTTACAGACCCCCTTACATTTGTGAGGGGGTCAAAGAAGGACAGAAAAGTACAAAGAAAACATTTATTGATTTTTAAAAAAATCACGGGGTACGCGTACGGTAAGCTTACGGTAAGCGTACGGAAGAAAAAATAAATAAAAAAAGAAATGAAATGCAGATTTAAGAGTTTAGATATTAGGGGGCTCTAAAAAGAGCCGTTGTGTTTATGAAGTGATTTTTTAAGTGGTACCTACAAGTAAGTACCGATGCAGAGTCTAAGGTTCAAGAGGAAGACTCTGTTCCCTTCATCATTGAAGTGCACACCATCTCCTCTATAAATGTCTTGCATGTCATAACGCAAGTTGTTGTGGTAAATGGCACCCATACCATAGTCACGGAGGAAAGCAGAAACAGATTTGTTGACGTGCTTCCTTGCTTTGTCAATTTGCGGACAGAAATGATTGGACCAGTTCCATTTTTGCCTTTGGCATATGTTGGAAAACACAAAGGCAGTTTTAGGGAAAAGAGAAAACAGTTGTGCAAAGGTGTCCTTCATAAGCATTTCCAGACCTACCCCAGTCAAAGTGCCTAGGTCATTGCCACCACAGTGCACTATTATGAGGTCAGGGTGTTGGATTTGCATGAAGGATTTCACCAATGGCATCAATTGGTGCCACTTTAACCCTCTCTGACCAATCCATTTAATGTCTACATTTGGCAAAGCAAGGTCTCTCACCATACCTGTTTTCTCTGCAAACTTTTCACTCCAGAAGACATAGCTGTGCCCTACAATCCACACTGTGAACATCTTCAAAGGAGATCTGGATGCACTCAGGAGGTGTAATTCAGTAGAATGGGAAAAAGAAATGAAAAACAGTTTGGAAATGGAGGCATACATATTTTTTTTTTAAAAAAAAGAACTGATTGGCTGTTTCATACCATTCTACACTTGCATGAACTGTAGAGTATTTTTAAGAAGAAATTTGGATGTTGAAAAAGGTTTAGTTAATGGAGCTATGGGAAGAGTTGTGGGTTTTATTAATTATCAGAAAAAAGATGGAATTGAATGTTTAAAAATAAAATTTGATCAGATAGAAGAAGTTAAAGATATTTGTCGTTGTACAGTTCGTTTCATGCTTGTGAAAGACTTATATGTACGTAGGAAGCAGTTTCCGTTTTCTCTAGCATATGCTGTAACTATTCACAAGTCTCAAGGATTGACTGTAGATTGTGCATTTGTGAACATTGGTTCAACTGTGTTCAAAGAAGGTATGGCATATGTTGCTTTGTCACGAGTGAAAACATTATCAGGTTTATTCATGATAGACTTTGATGATTCAAAAGTTAGTGCTGATACAAACTGTGTAAAGGAGTATAATAGATTAAGAAGAAGCTATGCTCCTCATTTAGGTCAGTATCCTGTGTTGGAGAAACGTGTAGTTTCTCGTAAAAGAAAAAATGAGAATATCTGTAATGAAGATGTAGAGAAGAGGAAAAAAAAGAGGAGTGATGTAATTGCAAGCAAAAAGAAAAAGGAAAATGAAGAACAGGTTGTAGGATGTCATTTTGAAAATAGCTCTGGGGTCAACTGCTACGCAAATATAGTGCTGGATGTTGCATTTTATCTGGAAAGTTTGCAAGAGCAGATAATAGTAAATCAGGGAAAAAGATTCTGTTCTGAGCTGAGTCTCCTTTTTCAAAAGCTGAGTAAAGATAAAACTCAAATAGAAAGTGCTACTGAAATTAGAAAACTTTTAGATATATGTTCAGGACGAACACAGTTTTCTCAAAATGAACAGCAAGATGCACACGAATTTTTGATGTATTTTCTTCAAGTACTGGAAGTAGAAGAAGTTGCAATTGATATTTTATTTGGTCTCTCTTATAAATGGGAACATAGTTGTGAAAACTGTTATAATATATGTGGCTCTAATGTTGATAATGAAAGGTTTATTTATTTGACATTGCCAGAGAGTAAAACAGTCACTTTTGCAAAATTAGTTAAAGATGCTAATCATAGCATGAAATGCGGTGAGTGTAAATCTGACATGTTTTCAACATTAATTTTAAAGGAATACGGACAGTATGTAATTTTAATGATGCAACGATGTAGAGCTGATGGTTCAAAATTGGATACTTTAATAAAGAAGTTTACAGGACAGCAATTATCAATTTCAGGAAAAACTTTTGTAACTGTTGCAATAATTTTCCATGATGGACCTACTGTTACTTCTGGACATTACACAGTTTATCTTAAATGTGAAAAAGGCTGGACACTGTGTAATGATTCCCAATTGATTTTCAAACAACGTTTGCCTTTTGATTTAGCAAATTCCTATCTAATCTTCCTGAAACCTAAATTTTAGAGAGACTTGGCAAGATCTGGACAAAATAATTTTACCATTTTACTGGATTACCATTGGAATTTTCTAAAAAAAAGATTTTTTAAATTATCATTTGGCCTAATGGAAAGATAACCAATTGTAATGTGGACTTTTTTAATTTTTAATGAAACTTTCAAAAACCAATAATTTAGAGATAATCGGTAACATCTGCACAATTTAAATTTTGGAATGTTATTGGAGTGCCATTGGAAATTTTTTCAAAAAAGATTTTAAAAATTACTATTTGGCCATGCGGAAAAGTAACCAATTCTATTGTGGACTTAATAAATTATTAAAAAAAATTTCGTGAACCAAAATGTTACAGAGAATCGGTGAGATCTGGACAAATTAAACTTTAGAATTTTATTGGATTACCATTGGAAATTTAATCCCAAAAAAATTTTAAAATTACTATTTGGCCTAAAGGAAATGGAATCAGATGTATTGTGGAGTTATTTGAGATATAATATTGTGATTATACTTCTGAAACAAAAATATCAGACGGTATTTTAAAGAAATAAGTATTGTTTTTAGATGATATTTTTTTAGAATATTATGCATTTCTGTAATGTTAAGTTTAAGTGAGAAGAGATTCTGGGCTTTTTTAATACAATCTTTGAGATTGTTATTTTTTTTTTGCCCGCTGTTAAATGATGAATGCAATTGCTTTCACAATTTAAAGTGAAATGCAATATATTCTGAAAACAGCAAAAATAAGGCAAAAATATTTTTTGGTAAATATGTAAATACGTGTACTGTATTTTAAAATGTTTAAAAAATATTAATACTTTTTTCTTTTTTTTCAGATTGATATAGAAAATTTTCGAAAACTAGAACCATTTTTAAAGCAATTTTTAAAAAAAAAAACAAATGAATAAATATTTTTTTGAGTGGGTATGGTAAGTCAATAATAATAATTGTAGTGTTTCAAAGTCCTTGTAATGTGATTATTGATTTTTAGTGTTTTTAAAAAAAAAAAAAAAAAAATTACGCGCACCGTACGCGTACGGTAAAAAAAAAAAAAAGTTTTTTAAAAAATATATAAAAAAAAGATGAAAGATAAGGTTGGCTCTTAAAAGAGCCGTTGTGTTCATGCAGGGAGAGAGGAAAGAAAGAATGGGAAAATTAGTCTCTGTGACAAGTGTGCTGATCTATTTTGAGGTTCACTAGGGAAACACTGGTCTCCCTATGACAAATTAGATCATGACAAGAGGCACATCGAATATCAACCCTCAGAAATCGAGGGTTAATTTCCAGAGGGCCAGCAAAAGGAGATGCTCCCCCCACAGATGAAGGGCTCACCTGACCTGCAGAAGAAGGAGTCAGCCCTGCAGATGATGGTCCAGGCTGAGCTGCTGTGGATGTGCTTGGTTGACTTTCTGAAGGGTTACCTCCAAAAAGTCGAGCATGTGTCCTTTTGTGTACATCCCTGAGGTGCCTCATCATGGTATGATTCCCAAAGGAATACTTCCTGTCAGGATTACCTCTTGAAAGTACACGCTGACACAGCTTGCAAGTCACTAAGGGTGCATTTACCTTTAGCTGGCCTTCAGGAAAAGTAAAATAATCCCATACATAAGAGGTCTTTTGTTTCCTCGCACTCTGCCTCAAGGTAGTGCTGCTAGTGCTAGCCTCACTCTCAGAAGAGCTCTGCTGTTCTGCCATCGTATCACAAAGACAACCCAGCTCCTTCTCCTAAGGGATCACAAGCAGAAATGAGGGGAATGGGTGTGGTGTAGGAGAGTTCTAGAACTGAAAGTAGTTTCAACCAATCAAAAGTTGTGTTTCATGATCACATGACCTACCGTACGCTTACGGTACGCTTACGGTGCGCTTACGGCAAAAGTGCGCATGCGCGTAAAAAAGACACGCGCTTGCGCGCATGCGCATAACAGTCACTACCCGACACTTCCGCGTAACGTGCGCGTGTAGCGTACACGCGTACGCGTCCCACGCGGAGTACGCGCGGCTACGCAAATTGCGTAACTATACGCAAACAGCGTAGATAAATTGCGGGCGTTGCGTAAACCGTACGCTTACCGTAAGCTTACGGTACGCGTACTAAAAAAAAAAGGAAAAAATGTACTGGAAAAAATTATAACATGTTTATTTTATGAAATATATTTAAAAAAACATATTAAAGAATTTTAAAAATTTAATCATAGTCTTTTTAAAAGGTTAGAACATTAAATTAAAAATATGTTTAAAAAAATTGAAGAAAAAAAAAAAATTAGCATTTAAAAAACCTTGCAAATTCACTGAAAAAACCATGGGTTTCACACACGTTATAGTTAGGAATTAGCATTTAAAAAACCTTGCTAATTCAATGAAAAAACCATAGGTTTCACACACGTTATAGTTAGGAATTAGCATTTAAAAAACCTTAGAAATTCAATGAAAAAACCAAAGGTTTCACACACGTTATAGTTAGCTGGACATTTTACTCGTAAAAAACCATTGAAATTCCCCCGTTATAGTTAGTTAAGCTAACTATAACTCGCGCGCCCGCAATGCACTGCTGATGACGTCACATATTACATCACTCATGACATGGTCAGTGACATCACTCATGACATCACTGATGACATCTCAAATGACATCACTGATGACATCACTGATGACATCATCCTTGTGATAGAGTGGCAGACCTCCTCTCACCCTAATATAACCTTTGATACACACATTCATAAATAGAGACTAAACTTTTCAAAACAATGGACATACCAATACCAGTTGCAACAACCTCTTCAGTAATTCTAAGATCCACATACACATCCACTCATTCACCAACAGTCCTATACAGTCACTCATACATGTACTCACTCATCATATGTACTCATACACCTTTACATCCTGTTACACAATGCCACTCATCCGTAGAGTTACTCACACACATAGTCACTCATGCTAATAAAGAATCAAACATCCATTTACTTGCATATACAGTTATACACACACCACCACACTTACTTCTACGGAAACTTGCACATACTTAGTCTTTTAAACAATCACTTATAGAAACACATACTTATTCACACAGGAACTCTTTCAATCTCTCACTCTCACATATACTCACTTATATACACCAATAGTCACATATACTAGTTAAAAACATATGTAGTTACTCATAAAGACACTGTAGAGACAGTCATTCATTCACTAACACACCCATACACACACTCATCCACCCATGCAGTCCTGCACACATACTATCTTCAACACATACAAACAGTGAGTCACTCATTCATGCACCTATGCACTACGTAATACCCCCCATCGAACCATACAGACATCAGACACTTATACTGATACTCAAAAAACCAACTAATAACCTATATAGACACTCAAGTAGCTACTCACCAACCCATGCAGCCACTTATACACAAAGTGAGAGACTGATACAGATATTTACATATTTAAACATTACTCACTAAGCCATGTATTCACTAAGATACACTTAATCAGTCAGTTACACAATCAATTTTTCAAATACAAATCATCCATTTAGACACTTATATACCCATTTATTCTTCCATCGACCTTGAGATATACATATATAAAACATATTTAATTTTCAGAAAAACACACATTCACGGGATGATGTCATCAGTGATGTCATCAGTGATGTCATTTGAGATGTCATCAGTGATGTCATGAGTGATGTCACTGACCATGTCATGAGTGATGTAATATGTGACGTCATCAGCAGTGCATTGCGGGCGCGCGAGTTATAGTTAGCTTAACTAACTATAACGGGGGAATTTCAATGGTTTTTTACGAGTAAAATGTCCAGCTAACTATAACGTGTGTGAAACCTTTGGTTTTTTCATTGAATTTCTAAGGTTTTTTAAATGCTAATTCCTAACTATAACGTGTGTGAAACCTATGGTTTTTTCATTGAATATATATATATATATATATATATACAAACCCACATATATATACAGAAATACATATATCTATAATCACTGAAAAAACCATAGGTTTCACACACGTTATAGTTACGAATTAGCATTTAAAAAACCTTGCAAATTCACTTAAAGAACCATAGGTTTCACACATGTTATAGTTAGCTGGACATTTCACTCGTAAAAAACCAATGAAATTCCCCCGTTATACTTACTGCAGGCAACTATAACTCAGGCGACCGCAATCCTCTGCTGATGACGTCATATATTACATCACTGTATTTAGACACTTATTTACCCATGTCTTCTTCCATTAATCTTTAGCTATACATATATTACAAATATTTATTTTTCATAAAGACACATATGTCAGCAGTGATGTAATATCTGACGTCATCAGCAGAGGATTGCGGTCGCGTGAGTTATAGTTGCCTGCAGTAACTATAACGGGAGAATTTCATTGTTTTTTTACTAGTGAAATGTCCAGCTAACTATAACATGTGTGAAACCTATGGTTTTTTAAGTGAATTTGCAAGGTTTTTTAAATGCTAATTCGTAACTATAACGTGTGTGAAACCTATGGTTGTTTCAGTGAATTTGTACGGTTTTTTAAATGCTAAGTTATGTATTTATTATTATTTTTTTTTTCAGGTTTTTAACCGTGCGTGCACCGTGCAATTTTTTCAAAATCGCACGCGCGCTTTGGGTGCTCGGTGCGCTTTGCACACCGAACACCCACGGTTCGCAGTGCGCGCAGGGTGCGCGCACCTCGCGATTCTGAAAAAAAACACATTTGTTTTTTTCTCCCTTGGGCGTCCTTGTGTGACCCCCTGACCAAGGCTAGGGGGTCAGGAACTGTCCACTCTGCCCCCTTTTCACGTTCTCCACCTTTGTCTTTCACCCCCTCAGACTGCGAGAGACAAAATGGCGGCCGACACTTCCTGGTTTCCACCGATTCGAATGTTTACCTACATCTAACAACCAATCAGAATTGCGCTCGCGCACGGCAGGGTGCGCGCACAGTGCGCGAACGGTGCGCGCGTATAGATATTGATATGCTTTTAAATGCTATTTTCTCAGGAAATACTGAACAGATTTACACCAGACCTGCAAAAGGCACTTCCTTGACCTTATGGCTACCTCTCTGCCAAATTTCAAGTAATTCTGTTCAGCCGTTCGGGCTGTAGCTGCGTCTAAAGGTCCTATGGAAAAATGCATGGGGAAAACACGTTTTGGGACCCCCCTTTTTTCTCGGCCCCCACTTGACGAATCACCCCGATCCAGATCCAGACAAATAAACAACACTGACGGGCACTCTCAGTCAAAAGGGAACCAAACAGCAATCCAGGATATAATGGGTGTTTTAATCACAACGCGTTTCAGCTTACATCGAAGCCTTGTTCACGTGATAAACAGTGCACGAAAAACCTTGACTGATAAAGCTTTTCCATAATAGACATGAATGAAGGACATAAGCATGAAATGCTAAGGTCTAATACGTGAGAGCAGCAGACATATTGGAACGATAAATGCCTTCTGTATATTGCAGTTTGTACGATTGAAAGCGACCTTGTATCTTTAGTAAACACAATTGTTTTTGGCCAAATATGTAACACGCTGGGCATGAATAATGCCTGACAGTTATATATAAACTGCTGTGATCGTTATAGATATTTAAAACCATGTTATGCATATGCCGCTAAGGACTAACCAATTAGGCTGTCAATCCACTACAGTATAAGTTAATATAAGATGCAAAAATACAGACAAATGTCCTAGTCAGAACATAATGTAAGACAATCTAATTGTTGTAAATTAATATCATGCGCATTGCGTTATAGTAAAATGTCATATTGTACGCCGGAGTGTGCGCCACCTTTCTTGGGTCCCGAGCAGTCGGAAGGAGCGATGCTGTGACACGTTCGAGAGGTGAGCTTGGGTTTTGCTCGCACGTTGGTCCTGGGTGAGGGGGCGGGTTGCCCTCCGGCGGGTGGGTTGCTCGTGTATCTACGTTTCCCTTGTTATTGAGAATTGGCGGTTTCGACTGCAGGAACAATGGGGGCATAGTGTCACGCTCGAATACACTGATACACACGTCAGAGACGTTATATCAACCGAGGTCTGTGTGTGTATCATGTCATCTGTCATTCATAACGGATGAGGGTTATAATAACGCGGGGCAGAAGGAACTTGTAATTATACAAGGGGCAACACGGAACACACAGAACAACAGAGGAATTTATAGGGGTGCAGTGCATGATGGTGGAGGAAGATGAAAGAAGGGCAGCAGCCCAAGTTCTTTTTGCATGGAGACAAAAACCCAATACAGTTGGAATGGAATGGAATGGAAAAGCATTTATAGAGCGCATGGCTACCCGGAGGCATCCCAGCACTAGTAGCAACAATAGGGGGGAACCAGAACTAAGGAAAGAGATAAGTTTTTATTTGTTTCCGAAAGGACATATGGTCAGAGGTGGTACGCAGATGGAAAGGCAGAGTATTCCAGAATTTAGAGGCATTGTAGGAAAAAAGCCTACCACCACTTCTGGATCTCTTAATCCTGGGGACCTCAATCAGATGCAAATCATCTGACCTGAGTCTACGCTTGGCTTTGTATGGGCGAATCATGGTAGAAATTGATGACGGACCAAGTCCCTGCATTATTTTGTGCACTAAACATAGGGATTTGAATTTGATTCGTTCCTGGACCGGAAGCCAGTGGAGGGCTCGAAGGGCCGGTTCTGCTGACACTATTCTGTACAGATTGTAGTTTCTTGATTGCTGAGAGGGGGGAGCCCAAGTACAGGGTGTTCCCATAATCAAGCCTAGAAAGAATTAGTGACTGAATCATTACTTTCTTAGCCAAAGATGAGAGAAGAGGTAAGACCTTTCGGGCCATTCTAAATAGGCCATAGCAGAGCCAGTTTTTTTACTAGCACAACTTCCATGACACTGGGTTTATTTTTCGCATTGCTCTAGTTTGAAATAGACCAGCATTGTTTTCCCACGGGCTTCAGCCTGCTGCACCCTGTATTATACCGCTGTCTGTTCATGTTATAATCAGTTACGTTTTGAATTTCAAGGTCATGAAATGTATTCTTGTATTTTTTCAACAGCTGCCCCTGAAGAAGGGATGTATAACATCCCGAAATGCATTGGGTTTTCTTGTGAACTGACGACTAAGTTCTCTGCCCGAGTGCAGACATTTTGATTTCATTCATGTGGATTTTGTTTGGAGCTATTTTTCAATTATTGCCTTGTATATTTCTATGTCATTTATGTGATTGAAAGATATATACACTTTTACTATAAATCACCGTGATTCAACGGACTGTTAAAATTGTCACATTATTTAGATTGTTTATTTCTCTGGTCAAGTTTTGTCTTTTCAGTAACTAATATGTCTTAACTATGTAACATATTCATCCAGCAGTGCACTCAGTACACTGGTGTATATACATCAGCAGTTTTCTATGAGTTACGAGGAGGGCTACCTCGCGTCTGAGTTGCACGCTTCATTTATTGAGATTCAACCATATGGACTAAAAAAAATTTGAAATTTGGAGTGCGCTATCTTACATAGAATTTCAAGGTCCTGGTCCAACCATGCCCCCAGACTCTTGAATTCTGATTTAGGAATAGGGGTAGGACCCATGCATAGTGGCCATAGCTGGCTGGGAATGTAGTGAAGGGAGTTACCCAAAATCATAATCTCGTTTTTTCCTCCGTTGAGCCAAAGTTGGGAATCATCCATTCAGTTTGAGATGTCTTTCAAGCAGGAGTGGATGGTGTGAAATTCTTGATTATTTTGGGTAAGTCTGAGCACTAGCTGGGTATCATCAGCATAGTTAATAATTCGGATTCCGTAGGGTTCTATTTTGGCTGCCAAGGGAGACATATACACATTAAACAACGTCGGGCAAAGTGAGGAACCCTGAGGCACCCCGTTCGGCAGATGTATGGATTTGGAAACCATGTTATCATTGAAAACTTGGAAAGTTCTATCCTCTAAAAAGGAGGATAACCACTGGAGTGCTGTGCCCCTGATACCAATATTCCTGAGCCGCCGGATCAAAGTAAGATGGTTCACCGTATCAAAGGCGGCGCTCAGGTCAAGGAGTATAATGGCAGCTGATCCTCCAGAGTCCAAGATCTTTCTGCTTTCTTCCATCACTGCCAGAAGCGCCGTCTCAGTACCTTGGCGTGGACGGAAGCCGGTCTGGGAGGGATGGAGGAGGCCATGCTCCTTAAGAAACCCTGAAAGAGCTCCATTTACGTTTTTTTTCAGTGATCTTACTGATGGCTGGAAGAAGAGATATGGGGCGATAGTTGCCTGAGTCAGTCGGATCCAAGTTAGTTTTCTTTAGGAGAGCTCTTACCCTTGCCTCTTTCCACCTAGGAGGAACTATTCCAGTGGTAAGTGAGGTATTAATCAGGCTTATTATGTGTGGGGCTATAATGGGAGTGACTAGCTTCAGTATGTTCATAGGCGCTGGATCAGCTGGGGAGCCGCTTTTTAGCGTGGTCCACAGGGAGTTAAAAGTTTCCTGTGTCACCAGAGGGAGATCTTTCAAAATAAGATCTGTTTGAGGATCCAAGTGGATATGAGGGGGGGAGTCTTCCTCAGTCTTAGTAGAAAGATATTCCACAATAAGCCTGACTTTATTGCTAAAATATTCAGCGAGTTTATTACATTGTTCGTCGGAAATATCGGGGGCTGCTCTGGGGGGAGGGGCTTTAAGGAGATTTTTTATAGTATTAAAAGTTTCTCTGGAGGAGTTGGGTGCTGCTAAGATTCTATTTTCATAGTATAAGGCTTGGGCTTTCCTTAATTCTCTTTTATAGGCAAGAATAGATGATCTGTATTCCTGTTTTTTTAATGGTAGGAAGTCTTTTCTCCATTGTCTCTCTCTTACTTTACATTGCTGTTTGAGGACATGTAATTCTGGTGTAAACCATGGTGTATCTCGTGTCCCTGCTGACTTCTTTATCCTAGTTTTAGGAAGGACCGTATTAAGTGACTCCTCTATCCAACAGATGAAGTCCTCATTAGCCTGACCAGGACATTGGGATATGGTAGGTTTTTCCCTTTCTAGTTCCTGAAACCATTTGTCCACGGAAAGCTTATTCCAGCGGCGTCCAAATGTCCAGGACGGTTGCATTTTGGGCCTGATTGTCTGAGGAGACCAAAGAAGTTTTATAAGAAAATGGTCTGTCCAGGGTAGCGGGGTGGATTCACTTGCCTTCAGATCAAGTAGGTTAGAGAACACTTGATCGAGCAAGTGTGCTCCTATGTGTGTTGGTTTAATAATTATAGGCGATAATTTAAGGGAAGAGAGGTCATTTGTGAGCTCAGAGGCATTGGAGGCCTGTGGCTTATCGAAATGCAGGTTGAGGTCTCCTAAAATAGTAAAATTGCCTGAGGCACTCGCTAGTTTTAATGTAGCCTCAAGCAAGGAGCTGTTAAATGATCCTATTGGTCCTGGAGGTCGATAGATTAAAATACCTGCAAATGCAAGAAGTGGAGAAAATTCTATCGAGAAGAGGACGTTCTCACAGTCCTTAAGCGGATTGCCCAGGAGGCGACAGACAAGCTGTTCTTTGTAGACAATGGCTATTCCACCTCCTCGGCCAGTGGGCCGGTAGACACTTTGTAGCGTGTAGCCCCGGGGAAGAGTTTGCGTGATATCAGGCTCTGAATTAGGGGAGAGCCATGTTTCTGTAAGAAAAACCACATCGGGGTGTTAAATGGTAGCGGCAGTTTCAGTCGATAACCTTTCAAGTATTGCCCGGCGGTAATCGCCTCTTATACCATTCGATGATTAACCAACAAAAGAGGCAGGCGCTGGAGACTGGAAGGCAGGAAACAGGGTTTATTTCTCATGAGGAGAGCCTGTCATTTCGGACACGCACACAGAATGTCTTCGGGAGGTACTCTAACCACATCTCTGAGGCCTGGCCTCTTATACACAGGTTTATTGCTTTATTACACGTGACACATTCTTGTTGAGACTTTGATGTACGGAAAGACATCCTTGGAATCCCCACTTCAAGCTCGTTCCCACACATATCTACAGTAAGTGATGGCTATTCCACAGCAGGATACTCTGTCGATTCCCGGAACGGGGTATCTGATCGGATCGCACGGGGTGGGAGGCCTTTGATTAGTCGGATATCCTTTGAATCGGGGCAACTGCTTACAGGAAGGGGGCCAATAAATGGCAGCTGTAGGACCAGGTGGTGGCTGGGGAGCGGGGCAGGGCAGAGGAAGGGGGTTCATCAAAGGACGGGGAGGTGCTGGCCCCGGGGTTTTTTTTTCGCTTCCGAGGTAGGGTCGCGCTGGGGAGGGGTGTATGGTCAATGCACGAGAGAGCGGGGGGGGGGTGTTCGCAGCGCCAAGGGAACGCGCTGGTGATCGGCGAGGGGCAGAGGGGCCATGGTGCTTTCAAAATGGCTACTGCTTAAGTGAGCGTACGGGCCTGAGAGGGGACAAGGTGGCGCCGATTATGTTGACATCGCAAACCAGATTTTAACAGTCCTCCCTTATCAACATATCTAGCCAGCTTGTCTAGCCGACATCCACCTTCGTTAAATTCTTAGCCACGACATCGTAAATGCGTTCATGCGTTCCTGTTTTCAAAGTACAGAGTCTTAGGACAGACAGGAATAATCTGACACAATTGTACATAATTACATGTAGTTGATGTGATAGGCGAGGAGGTAGCGCATACAAAATTACATCAGCTGCTTCATATGTCAGACCCGAAGATAGGAGGAGGGAAGCTCGCTTGAACACAATCATGATACCGTAAAAAATGTTCTGGCAAAACAAGGAATATTACGTACATTACTTAAGGCCTAGACTTCGTGTGGATCAAACTAGACAGCATAGTCATGTGCACGGCTGATGTTATACAATTGTCATTATACAAAGTTAATGTTTCTTAACTATCAGTGTACAGTTGGAAGTGACCGATGTAATATCTTGAAAACTCGATTGGAAGATAGTCAATACGAAAGTGGTTGGGAGAGGAATTCAACTCAACATGAGTTACAGTCAGGGGGAGGGGGAGCAATGTCCAAAAGGGAGTTCTTCTTTCCAGTCTCCTATTACAGCGAGCCATCACTGGTAAGCTCTCATTGCTCTTCTTCTTTCGTTGGCACTGTTGAGCACCGGCGGTGGAGCTAAGGTCCAGCTCAAATCTAGGTTTTCACGTTGCAGGGTGTGACCATTCTTTGCTCTCGGATCACAGTCCTGTTTTGTCCTGTTCCCTAACTGATCTTATCATAGGTACCTTGAGACGGGGTACCCGCATTTCGTTCTTCTTTTGTCAAGTCAAGTTCAAAATCCCATATGAAAAAAGGGGTGGGGATAGGGGCGTGCTTTGGGAGGCCGAGGGAAGAGAGGGTGGAGTGGGATCGGATCAAAAAGCGGACCAAGGAGAGCAGAATCTTTTAGCACTGAGCCCATCAATCGGGCTCGACGGGCTGGGACTTCAGGCACGAGCTGATCAGTGAGCAGGGGGGCTTCGGGATAGCCCTTCTTTCTATCGCTTTCCATGCTGAGAATGGTGCCTCGTCCCGCATCTTTTTGCTCCGTGGCTCCCCCTTGGTCGAGGCCATAGATGTTTCATGATCCGCAGCCAGGCTGTGCGTCACGTCCGACCCCTCTCCTCCGATGACCGCATGTTATCTTTGAATGAGTACAAGAAACAAAATCTTAGAGAACTGGTAGGGAAAACGTTTACACACTTCATTCTCTCTCCCAACCCCAAGTAGTCGGGGAAACGTTTATCGGTCACTCTATGGTGGATGTCTATTAACTCTTATGTCGGTGTATGCTACTAACTCATTAATCATTGCTGTGGTGCAGGTTTGCGAGTGTTCCTGCAAATTTCTATCATCAGGTCTGCTAGGTGTTGATTCCTGTACCTTATAAACGTGGCAAGAAGTCTGACATCTATCAACTTCCTGGTCTATCAAAATTCGAACCGGCTTCTCCGGTAGAGACTCGTCTTTCTAACACAAGCCCTGTTGATTCATATTTTTCTCCAGGGACTGCTAAGTTTATGAAAAAGTGCGAGGTGCTACTGTCATGGGCTCACAAATATCTGTTTCGGGGAGGAACACAAGCTAAACATTTTTCTTGCTGGAGACAATAGTTAACCTTTATCAGTTTTAGGCGATGTATCTTTAAAAACAAGGTCATCAGCTGTATTGCCTAAAATATCCAGGGACGGCTAGTACAGAACTGGGACTATTCTGGAAGGACGGGGTGCTTAGACGCTCTATTTCTGTGCAATGGGCGGGGCGATTCTGAGCGATGGAGGTGGAGTCGTTATAGCCCTAAAACAACAAAAACCACTGATATATAGTTCCCGTTATAAGGGCCAGATTGGGAGACCTCAGTCGTCTTACCTGTCCTTTCTTTCTCAGCCAATTAAGTTCCATCATTTTACAGAAAGGAGAGGTAGTAGTGTGGCAAAATACGGTCGTTTTGCTTCTGTCAATTTGTTCGAACACTGTCGTGTTTAGGCCAATTATACGTATACTGAGGAGGTACAGTGTAGTCATCTATTCAAAAAGAGGGCAAGGGAGCCTTCAGCGAGGGAGAGAGAGAGAGAGAGAGAGAGAGAGAGAGAGACGTGCGCATCAAGTAGGCTATTTGGTACACGTACGACATAAAACGAGAGAGAGAGAGAGAGACAAACGTGTACGATAATAGGCCACTTGGTGTACACACAACATTGAGCAGCACGGGTCAGTTTTACGTACAAAAACACAAGCTGGGGGAAAACATAAATTCAACGTTCACGCACACACAAATACCGGATAGGGTGTAACAGTACATACATCAAGCACAGAAACCTAAGACGAAGACACAGAGCTATTTTGGGTAAGGGGACCTTTCCTTTCCTGTCCTTTTTCTATGCGTGCTGCGTATTTTCAGTATTTTCCGTAATTCATTTTGGGGGGGGGGGGGTCGGACTTTTTACTCCCCTCCCTTTCTGGGCAATTTTGTTGGAGGCCTCATTTTTGAAAAATACTTACTCCTCTTTTTCCGGTCGGACATTAGTCCAGTCGTGTTTATACTCACGGTGGAGCCTTCCAACCCCTGGGCAGGCGGTGATCCAAACTGAGGCAGAGGAGGGGTATCGGTCGGACGTTCAATGGTACAACTCTAAGTGGATGGAAGAAGAAGTGGTGAATCTAAAACATGCCAGTATCCCTAACTTCTGGGCTGAGGGGGGGGGTTTTGGATGAACCCCGACCTGGGGTATTCTTAACTTCTCTTATTTAGTCAGCACACGAATCGACTCACTGGTGGTACATTTGGGTTATCAGTTTGAGTCGGGTTCGTCGTACTGAAATGACCCTTCAAGTTTCTGGTGTAAGTCACCCTCCAATTTACTAGCTTCCGGGAGAGGGAGAGTCGTTTCTTCAAACGAGGAGTTACCATATTCGGGCTTATTTTCCCATCCCCTTGATCGATAGACAAGCATTTCAGTAATACAAAGACGTTCTCTCCAGCGACCCAGGCATATGCAATACATACACATTCATACCGTACAATCAGGGCACGTACGCACAGTCATACCATACAGTTTTTCACGTTCCCAGTGATGGTCTGCACTCCACGCACCATCTCACAGCGCTTGTCTATGTCTTTCCCTACATGGAGCACGGTGCGGTCCATGTCCACTCCATTCTTCAGTCGGAACTCCGATGTAACCTACAGAGAAAAAAAGAAGGGGGGGGGGCAGCATTCAAAGCACATCAGCGCGCATAAACACGAAAAAGTTCTACTTACCACGTACCAGACTAGCTGCAGGAACGTATAATACCACAGATCTTGACTATCCTTTTCGCATTTTTTTTCTGTGTACTATATCCTTCCTTTCTACTATACCAAAAATGCTTCATTTGATTTGTCCCTAAATTCGAGTTCCCTCTTCGTGCATTTGTTTCTCAATTAGTCGTATATTATGGGACAAAATACCATACCTTACATTCGGCAGATACCTTAAGCTACAGTCAACCATTTTCTAACAACTCTGGAAAAAGACAGGTGTGATGGATACAAATTTTCATCAATCCAAAATTCAGGCAAAGGGTCTGCATTATCTGTCTTCTATTGTTTGGGAATGACAGCCATTATTCAAAACCTTACCAACCTAGGCGATTGTTATGACGCTGATTCCATAATTCCTTCGAAAACCCTTTATTGTGAAAATGTCAGTATACAAATACGGGCCTACAACCGTATAGGCCGGCCACGGTGCAAGAGGCGTCGAGTATCATGAGCAACACTACCTTAACGCGAAAATAAAAATAATCAATAATGAGAAGACCAGCATCAATAAGGTTGTTCGCATGCCCAGTCAGTACCCTCCCCGTCCCCCGCCCGCCATGTGCAAAAAGACCGTATACATATCCCTTAACATCAATGCCAAGTAACCGGAACGCCATAAGGAGTTGTAGGTCCCTCCTACATCGGCGCCATTTTGGGGCGAGGTCGGGTGGGTCCAGGGTACAGTCTAAATGTTTCCGCTAACTAGCGGCCGGACCAGAATCCCTTTCGGCAGTTCAAAAAATTTTCATTAACGCCAACAGAAAGAACAGACAGCATGAACCGTGACTCGAAGGTGGGGAAAGCAAAGTTTTTTTTTCCTACCGGGTCATGCTGAGGTTCCACCGGAACTGATTCGAGTTGGTAGTCTACAGTGTCTCCTGGTAATTCAAACAGAAGCTGGCGTCAGCATGAGGGCACCACCATCTCGCAGCAATGCCGTGGTCCTTTCGGAGAGCGGGACAGCAGGCGTGTCTCTCTGCCGACGCCCTGAATCAGTCTCTCTCACGGCGCCAAATGGGGACAAGGTGGCTGCCGCCCGGGGCAAAGACAAGTTAATGTGGAATGATCGAGCAATAGTGGCGGTTGCCCCCACCGGAAGTCCGCGGGAGTCGAGGGCCAATGACTCCCGTAGAATCTGCAAAGCTGAGAGGACGTCTTCAAGGGTGGGGCCCATGCCCGAGCAGGCAAGCTTCCGAGTTCCAAGATAGCCCAGAGCCATCTTAGTGGACCAGGCCCGAATCCGAAGAGCCGTCCGCCATTTTGAGAGTCCTGTGGCAGCAGCAGTTCTCCACCACAGCCACCGGAGTGGGTCCCCCGACCAACCAACTGCGGGGGCCCACTTCTTGGGTGGAATGCTAATGGAAACTTGGTGCAGAAAGGAACCTCCGCCTGGGTGGTCGTCCGGTAGGTGAAACGTTAATGGCTGTCCTGCTGCAGCTGGCCGGCGAGGGAAACGATAAGGGGCGCTCTCTCAGCTGGTCGGAGAGTGAAACGCTAAGGGGTGCTCTCTCAGCTGGTCGGCGAGTGAAACGCTAAGGGGTGCCCTACTGCAACTGAGGAGCCTCCACCTGGGGAGGCCAGTTCGCGTCGCCTCCCCCCAGGGCACCCCACGCCATCTTTCGGCGCAGCATTGCAGGATGGCCAGACCAGCGCAACAACTTGCTGGACACCACCTCGGTGCCGTCCGGATCTCGGCGCGCCGTGTTGCCTCCGGCCTATTTGCACAACAGTCCGCCACTGATGCCGCCTCACAGGCCGATGGATTTTGTAGGCTTTTTTATAGCCCAAAGCCTACTAAAAGACAGACCAAAGCAGCCCAATGTTGCTACAATGTTGCTACTCCGAGGAAGGAGGGGTAGGGACTGTGTCAAGCGGAAGGTGAATGCTTTGGGATGGATGTTGCAGCAGGCTGCCATGTAAATAGTTGTTTAAAAAGAGTGTTTTAACGTGTTTACCCTGTTGGAGTGTTGCATATACCTACAAGTTTTTAAAGCGTTTTAATCATACTACTTTGTTGGAGTGTTGTACATATTTGTAATCTGGCAACGAGCACAAAGATGTTACTGCATAACCAGAAAAGGACATAGCCCAATTTTGCGCGATCTAGCCCAGTTCGGCGACGCCGATGGTGGGTATCAGCAGACTTCCATTTGTGTGAGGTTTTGTCGTTTTATTGGGCAGGGTGGTTGGTAGGGCAGACATGCTTAGGCAGCGAGAGCGACGGAGCCGAGCTACCTCGTGGCCATCTCGACCGTGAGCTTGGCTCCTTCCCCTAGTTTCATATTTTTCGCGAAGGGCTATTTCCTAATGTTTCTTATTTTTGCAGGGTCAAAAGGATCCCATCAGTGGCCTACTGGTTTTGCTCGATTCCTTTTGTTTTTCTATAGCGATTTTTATGCTATAGTTTGCTAGAAAGGTACAGCGGCTAATCCGTATTTTATATGTATGTCCTCTTTATTAGGGGTGCCCTCCGGTGGGGCCGGACGAGCTGCCTCTAATAAATGGTCCGGGTAGAACCAAAAGAACCAATTACCAATCAGTGGGGAGAAGATAGGCATGACAGGTTACAAAGGGGGACAAAAGTCCGCACTACCTATCCTTCACTATCTGCAAAGACTAGACAGAATATTTCTTTTCTACGTTATTTGCAAACAGAGAATATCTCAAAAAGCACTATTCGTCAAAAACAATCAATGTTCGGACAATCAATCAGTGTGGAGAAAAATAGGCACGACAGGTTACAAAGGGGGACAAAAGTCCGCGTTACCTACCCTTCACTATCTGCAAAGGGAGAGAGAGTATTTCTACTCTTCCCCGTTTGTAGGCAGCGAATATCTCAAAAAGAACAATCAAATAAGCAATACTAGTATTTTCAATCAATCAATCAATCGTTTCGCAATTTGTCGTGTTACACGACCTTACCCGGACCGCATGGACAGTTTCTCGTCTTCCGCCTCCAGCGCCCGATCGTCCTCTACTCTCCGTATTTGCCGCGGCACTCCTGATGGTTCCCAGTCAGGACCGTAGATCACTCGAGAGAGGTCTGCTCGGAACCAGTGAAGTTCGGATGATCGGCTGCCAGACGAGGGTCTATCGGGCAGGAGCTCTTCCCGATCGTTGCAGTCGTTCACTCTGTCGTCGGGACGTCTCCCGTTGGATCCACGTGTCGCTGATGGGCCCCACGTTTGGGACGCCAATTGTTAAATGGTAGCGGCAGTTTCAGTCGATAACCTTTCAAGTATTGCCCGGCGGTAATCGCCTCTTATACCATTCGATGATTAACCAACAAAAGAGGCAGGCGCTGGAGACTGGAAGGCAGGAAACAGGGTTTATTTCTCATGAGGAGAGCCTGTCATTTCGGACACACACACAGAATGTCTTCGGGAGGTGCTCTAACCACATCTCTGAGGCCTGGCCTCTTATACACAGGTTTATTGCTTTATTACACGTGACACATTCTTGTTGAGACTTTGATGTACGGAAAGACATCCTTGGAATCCCCACTTCAAGCTCGTTCCCACACATATCTACAGTAAGTGATGGCTATTCCACAGCAGGATACCCTGTCGATTCCCGGAACGGGGTATCTGATCGGATCGCACGGGGTGGGAGGCCTTTGATTAGTCGGAGATCCTTTGAATCGGGGCAACTGCTTACAGGAAGGGGGCCAATAAATGGCAGCTGTAGGACCAGGTGGTGGCTGGGGAGCGGGGCAGGGCAGAGGAAGGGGGTTCATCAAAGGACGGGGAGGTGCTGGCCCCGGGGGGGTTTTTTCGCTTCCGAGGTAGGGTCGCGCTGGGGAGGGGTGTATGGTCAATGCACGAGAGAGCGGGGGGGGTGTTTGCAGCGCCAAGGGAACGCGCTGGTGATCGGCGAGGGGCAGTGGGGCCATGGTGCTTTCAAAATGGCTACTGCTTAAGTGAGCGTACGGGCCTGAGAGGGGACAAGGTGGCGCCGATTATGTTGACATCGCAAACCAGATTTTAACAGGGGTCTTGACCTCCAAGGAGTATCCCTATCTCAGTGGTATGTTTGGGAAGGGATCTACAATTAAGAAGAAGTATTCTGAATTCAATTCTTTCCTGAGGGTTGTCAGGCCCATATGGTGTGAGGTTTTGGCTACATATAGGGCATTTTTTAGGGATATTCTCCTGTGGGCATACAAACTCACAGTTAATTCCAGATGGAGAATTGAGTTTATGAAGATCGGTGCTCGTATACATGCGACGGGCTGATATGAGCGGTGCAGGGGTTCTGGCCCCTGGACCCGGCCGGGCGCGGACGGGCGCAGACGGGCTTGCCTTAGGCACGCCTTCGGCACTGCGCGTGTCCGCTGCGCGGTCGCCTCAGTGAGTGCTTTTCAAAGGATGCCCCCGCCCGGGTTCAGCCACTAGACTGCTGACCCGGAGCTTGTAACGTGGAAGTGAGTATTCCGCCCCCTAGAGCCCTGAACACGGCTCTATTCCCTTTGACACACTGAATTCAAATTCCCAAACTCAATTTCCAGACAATACAGATTTTGTTAAAAGCAACAGTGAAAGTTAAAAGTCAGGAGGAAGGGGATAGGGGCATGGCATGTGGACAGGCAGGGTGGAGGTGGCAGGGACAGGTTACAGTCATCTGACAATGCTAGGCAGGTGGGAGGGGAGTGGCAGCTCAACAGAACACTCAGAGTAGATAGGAGTGGCAGGTCCATGGAACATAGTGGGCAAAAAGGATGGAGCAGGGGCAAGCACAAAGACATCGGAGGGCAGGGGGAAGGAGAATAGGGGCAGCAAGCTAAGCACAGAGGCTAAGCAGGAGGTCAATGATGGGCCATAGCATTGGGCAATGGAGGGCAGGAGGAGTGGACTGGTACATCATGCTAAATGGAGGGCAGTGGCAGCACATCAGACCATGCATGGCAGGAGGGAGGAGGCTAGTCCATGGATTCAGACAACAGAGGATGTAAATGTAAATTGATACTTGCATAGCGCACTACTCACCCGCAAGGGTCTCAAGGCGCTTGTACGAATACCGCTGTGGAACCCATCCTGGCTTTCCCTGTGAGGCGTCCACTCCTGGGCACCTCCAAGGTGGAGGCCAGGCATCCTTAGCGTTGTGGGGGCCGTTGTGGAGATTAAGCAAGCTATTGCCCAGAGTTGCAGAGTGGGACTCCATGATTGGAATGGCACCGAGGCGAGAATTATAAGGTCCGTGGAATTTTTGAGGCTAAGACCCGCCGAGGCGGGGAATTGAACCCTGGTCCCGGGCTAGACCTCTGCATCAGGGTCTGCTGCTCCAATCAGCCACACTTCTCCACAGGATAGGGAGGAGGTGCATGGGGCTGCAAGCTAACTGTTCAGAGAAGGTGGGTATTAGGAACTTTATTGTTTTTAAAATGTGTGTCTGTGCGAACTACTTAAAATATGAACAAGTATGCAGCATAATCTCACTTTTATTCAGGAAGAAGAGGACGTTTGTGACTGTGACTCCGGGCTCACTTGGCCCTTTCACAATTTGCTCACTTACTACCGTAATGAATGGTTTGAATTTATTGCACTCTGCACATTAGTCTATGTACCTATAGAAATTCTAACCGCGAACGTCTTTCCCTTCGCTTTCAGAAAACACGGGCGACAATTAGCTTACGGTCACGTTTTCTTCTCAACCGAGAAACACTGACACTTTATCTGTAATCACTGTTTCTAAACACACTAATCCATCGGTTAACCAGCACTCTTTACCATTTACGTTTTTCCCGCGAGCATTCAAAACTTTATTCATAAAACCCACAAGTTAACCAACATGCGTCCCACTAAACGAACAAACACAGATATAGCGTAGTCATTTTGAAGGCACATTACTAACAGCTTGGTCACACAGTGCACTCTAATAATAGTTCTCAGACACAAAACAAGAACACTCCTCATGATAATTTTCACGTTTATCCTAGGACTAATCCCTGACAAAGGGTTTAAAAAAAACTAAATGCATTGGATGGATCAATAGTCCGTACACTATGAACTGAAAAAGTGATTTGAAAACAAAAATACCATGTATGAAGAATTAAATACATGAATTGATGTTTAAAAAAATCGAACTTGTTCTCTTTCATTTACAAATAGAAGAACCTATATTCATAGGATTTCTGGAGTGCCCAGGGGGACACATCCCAGAACAGGAGTGCAATATTAATACCTTTGTAGTGTTCCTCACTGTGTTACTGTGTATGGTCATAAATGCTTCACACACTGCCTCAGAGATAGGCCTGTCTGCTCGTGCTACGTTACCACAGGGTTGAGCAGGGGTTATCAAAGGGTGTAGCCCCCTTACTCTGACTTAGGAAGAAGGTTCCCTATTTGGACACTGGCGCCAGCCTCTGCCAACTAGAGATCCCCATTTCTAACAGGTACTATGACATAGTCTGCAGAAACCGCGGACAATGTCCGCGACACAACTACTTCGATGGAGATAAAAACACAAACCACAACACCAGAAAACCTGCGATGGGCCAAAGCGCGATGAGAAAATCAGCGATAAGCAGCACCAGGCCTGCAACACACACCTGGCCGGCGGGAGAAATCTCCATAAAAGAAGAAAAAAACACCCAAACACAAACTGACCAACACCCCAGCACCATAGAGGCAGCCGGAGCAGACGCAGAGGACGAGCAGAACCCCTCAAGCACCCCGGACGACCAGCCCGGGACCTCGGGGACAGGGAAGGGCAAGGACAAGAAGAAGAGGAAGACAAAGTTCAGTCCACAGGCGAACAGAATCATAGTCACATGGGTGATGGAACTCCATCAACAACTGTTCGTCACCTCCAACGTGTCAACGGGCACCAAAACTGGAATATGGCGGGACATCGTGGACAAGGTGAATGCCGTCAGAGAGCACAAGATGACAATGGACAAGGTCAGGAGGCGATGGAATGACATCAAGCGGAAGACCCAGGAGAAATTCGCAGACAACCAGAAGGCAGCAATGCAGACTGGAGGTGGGGGCCCAGAGCCACAGCTCGAGCTGGATGAGATGGAGGGGCTGGTGTCGACAGTCATCTGTGTGGATACTGTGGCCGGAGTTGGGAGGGGCGGACACTGCTCAAAAGGACACAACACAACCGCAACAGGGTGAGTGACCACCAGGTACTGGGGGGACGGGGGGAGATGGCCACGATGGCACACATGCACAATCAAGCACAGCGCACACCCTCAATGACTCTGTGTCATCTCCCAGATCCACAGACTGACACAATGTACAATGCCATGCTGTCTGAATGTCATCATGTATCATGCGGCTACATACATGTGGACACATTGCAATACACCATCTCCCCTTCACATTGCAGGGCCACGTCAACACCCCCTGCAGAGCAGTCCCAGCCACGCTTCACTGATGACTCGGAGGACAACCCCAGCATCGACACCCAAGCCCTCCTAGACATCATTGACATCATCCGTGAATCACCTCCAGGATCAGGGCTGACCAGCTGCATTGAGGAGACCCCACCCCCCACCCAAACCACCCATCAGGAGGCACCCACGGCCCGCCAGTCTCCCAAGACCCCCAGGAACAACATATGGCCTTCCAACTCCGTGTGCTGGAGGCCCAGAGGGAGATGGTTGAGCAGGTGCGGTGGGGTTCGACCTCATGGCTACCAAACTGGACGCCATCCATGGGTGTCTAGGCCCGCTCCATGGCCTCCAATGAGCCCTGACTGACATCGCTGGAGTCCTGACGTGGAGAGAAGAATACCTGTCCGCTCAGTGGGGCTCCAGAGATAGCAGCCGTGAACTGGCACACATGCGGAGTCTCATGGAGGACATAGTGCAGATGGAGGTGGAAAGGATGACAGCCACCACTGTACATCAGCGAATTGTAGCTGGGATCTACCATGCCCTGCAGACCATCATCATAGTATTTCTGCCACAAAGCGTGGCGCTGATGAATGCTGCTGACCCCACACCATCCACTTCTCCGCCCCCTGGTGTGTCAGTGCCCCACAGTGCGACAGGTGTATCCACTCCGGCACCTGATTTGTCACTGCCACACAGTGCGGCCGACAACCCTCCTCCGGCCCCTGATGTGTCAGTGGCACACAGTGCCCCAGCCGGATCTGCAACACCCACAGGTGGGGCAGAGCAAACATCCGGGGACGAGGACGTGGATGGGTTTGTGATCAGGAGGCACTAGCATTCATTTATGCCACCTGGCCTGTTCCTGCTTGGTGCCGCACATGGCCCCATGACCTACCACTGACCCTCAATACGCTCCGATGCACTCACCTTGGACAGCAACATGGATTGACATATCCTGTTTGATGACCAATGACACAGCAACCACAATGCGGTCCGTACCCTACCCCTTCCGTAGGACTTGTCATCCCCAGATGGACTCTGGCTGGCCCTCCACGGGCCATATTGTGTAGTGTGCTCGGCATTGCCCTGTACCGCTCCAGCTGCAGGACTGCACTGGATGTGCAATAAACATCCAGTGACGCACTGCTGTGTTATGTCGTTCATCATCCATGTATGAATGTGTGGGTGAATGTAGGGACAGTGATGTCCCTTGCATCAATGATGCTCATCCTTTTGAATGCCATTCAGAGGGTGCTACATAGCATATTGTGTACTGGGTCCCGTGAACACTACAACAGGGACACACGCATCAGTCACTTCCATGTCTGGACATGGACTGAACCACGCCCAGATCCCACGTGTCATGGTTGCAAGCCTTCGCTGGTCCGTCGTATGACTGGCCAGACCACTCCTCTTACGCTCCGAGGGGGGCCCTCATTGCTACCCGTCGCAGGCGTGCTTGCTGGTGGTGTGCATGTCACTGGTCTAGTTGTCAGTATGTCACAGCCACTCCCTGAAGGCAGGTTTGCACGCACACCACACCCATCCGGCACAGGCGTCACAGGCCATGCGACTCTGCCAACATAAGGGGCCGACGACGTCACACTTCCCTCTGCCGGTGGTGACTGGATGATGGACGCTCCATGGTTCTCAATCATAAAGGGCCCATGAGTTGTTGCGCATAGGGTTAGTGGCACCCGAGGCCTTGCGTCCATCACGGGCCTGTCACCACGCGGCGCTGACTGGGCTTGCACAGGGTTCGTGGCACCCGAGGCCTTGCGTCTGTCACAGGCCTGCCACCATGTGGTGCTGACTGGGCTTGCACCCGAGGCCTTGTGTCCATCATGGGCCTGCCACCACGTGGCGCTTACTGGGCTTGCACAGGGTTAGTGGCACCTGGAGCATTGCGGCCGGCACAGGCACCCCGCCACGAGACGGTGACTTTGGGTGTACTGAGTCAGTGGCACCTTAAGCTGCTGAGCAGGTGTGCAGCCTGCGATGATGCCCCGTCCCGGCGGTCCGGACAGCTCAGGTTTTGTGTGCCCTGCTGGACCGCAGTTTAGGCCAGAGCCAGCGGGCAGCGCGGGCCTACCGCCACGCTGCATCGCTTTCGGGATCACAGAGTTGGTGGCACCTATTGGGCTGAGCAGGTGTGCAGCCTGCAATGAGGCCGGGTGTCCTGGTATGTCCTCTGCCATGGAGTAATCAAGACCCAGCACCAAACATGAGACCTGGTGGCCTGCGGAGCGTGGCGGCATGATGTGGAGTGTGCCATGTCTGCGGGCCTCGGGCTTGTGGCCTTCAGCGGCACGTGGTGGGACCTCCTGTCTGCACGCTGGTGGCAGAAGGTGAGCAGTGCGGCCTGGGTGTGCATGGGTGGGCATGCTCCGATGGGCTGCGGGAGGGGCTGGGGTGCCTGTGTCTAGGTGTGCATGGGCGGCCAGGTGATGCTGTCTTGTGCGATTGTGTGTACTGTGCCAAAATGGCTTTGTCTCAGATGTGTGACATAATGGACTGCACACATGCTGGCAAGTGGTTGGAAACACACCGGTGGCAGCAGGTGGGCAGGGTGGCCTGGGTACACAGGGGCGGTGCTCTCTCTCTCTCTTCTTCTTCTCTCTCTCTCTCTCACCCCCTCTTCCTCTCTCTCTCTCCCCCTCTCTTCTTCTTCTCTCTCTCTCCCACTCTCTTCTTCTCTCTCTCTCCCACTCTCTTCCTCTCTCTCTCCCACTCTCTTCCTCTCTCTCTCCCCCTCTCTTCTTCTCTCTCTCCCTCTCTTCCTCTCTCTCTCCTTCACTCTCTCCCTTTCCTTTGATGTGCGCAGGACACACCTTCTCATCATGATTTTTGTCTTACAGGCTGTGACCTACGTATTGGCCCGAGGGGAGCTGCAATGTGTCTTCATTTCATTTCTGTGTTCATTTTAATAAAGTTTGATTTGTTGCTTCGGAAATGAATGTGTGATGCTCATTTTCGTGACGACACATACATGTCACCAGTTGTAATTCTGTGACATCATGCGAATAATTTTGTCCGTGATTGGGTGTAGCTGATGTGGCATGTCCTTGTTCAAGGGGGGGGGGGGCTGGAGAGGGGGGGTCCTGGGGGTGGTTGCGGCGAGTGTTGTTTCCCTTTCAGCCCTCCGGGCTGCATGTTCAGTTGCCCGAGGGCATCTGTTGTTCTTCAGGCGTGGCTGTAGTCCTACTTTGCACCAGGTCAGAGCAGGTGTTATATTCCTGCTGCTAACGCGCCTTATCGCCTGTTTTGTGTTCTTATCGCAGTTCTGTCTGGTCATTGTGAATGTTGTGGAGTGGTGTTGTCGCGGCTTTTGGCACGGGAACACCTACTCTGCATCTCATTAGCGATAGTTGCGGGGGTCTTTTGTGGCGATGTGTTTTGTGGCGGCTATCGCAGGTAAACTGGTGCTGTGGGCTGTTAACACCAGCTTGTGAATGGGGCGATAGATTTATCACAACTTTGGCTGCGATAAAGTGCCGTTAACTCGGCGATAGTTCCTTTTGAATATGCCCCTTGTAGTTTTCCTTATATCTTTTTATTTTTACTGGGTTTAAGGTATTGTCAAAGTATTTCTGCTTTCCAAACAAATCTCCCTGACTGGTCCTTCTATGTTTATTGTAATTACAGTGACAATATTATACTGTATCTAATCTCAACATTAATTTGTGCGCCCATGAGCTAAACCCTCATTGGTCAACGAGCTTCCCTGGGAAATCAGAGGCTTTAAAAACCTGGCTTCTTGTCACATTCCCAGTACCCAGAACCATGGTCGTAGAGAAGACATTGCAGCCTCCCTTTTGGTATTGCAAGGTGGTCCCTTCAACTTCACGGATCTAGGAAAAGTCCTGACAGTGCTATGCACTGGTGAACATGGGAACTGGCTGTATATCATTGTACATTACTGCATATGCTGTGCATTACTGTGAGTTATTAAGAATTCAAGTGGTATTTTACTATTCTGGCCCTAGATTCTTAGTCTCTCGTTGGGTTGACTTAGTGGTCTTCTTTCCCTCTAGGTTTTCTTAATTCATAGGTCTCTTTTCCCAACTCCTGAAGATGTCAGCTTCGATCTTGCTG